>NC_143579.1:58486370-58836370 GCF_048544385.1 Mastigoproctus giganteus | reverse complement strand
CACGCTTTGAGTACTGCATACAGGTCTGGAGGCCTCATTTTAGGAAGGATGTAGATTTGCTTGAGCGTGTACAGAGAAGGGCAACAAGATTGGTGAGGGGAATGAAGGGATCCTCTTACCAAGAGACGCTTAAGTTCTGCAAATTTCAGAGACTGGAGAATAGGCACCTGCGAGGTGATCTGATCGAGGTGTATAAGGCCTTGAATGGGTTGAGCACGCTGAATTCTGATGGGATTCTTCCACTTGTTCAGATTACGAACCTAAGTGGGGCATAAATTCAAATTAAGGAAGACAGATGCAGAATAGATGAACGGAAATTAGCCTTTAGCCAGCGGGTGGTTAATTGCTGGAACAAACTTCCATCTGTCGTTATGGAAGTTGATAGGTTAAATAAATTTAAGGAGGAAATGGACAAACATTTAGTGGGATTTGTTTTCTAAATTTTTTTTGGCTGATGTTGCTTAAGCTTATACACTTGCTTTCTTGCATCACATGCCACTACTACTACTACTACTACTACTACTACTACTCACTGCCTCTCTACATACAGGTTTTTCATCCAGCAAACAGCCGAAGAACATAGCGAGGGGATCTGATTGTTGTGTATAAGGCCTTCAATGGTTTTAGTAGGCTCAATGCTGATGGGATTCTTCCTCTAGCTCAGGTTACAAACCTGAAGTGTCATAAATTCAAATTGAGGACAGTTCTAGAATAGATGCGCGGAAATTTGGCTTTAACCAGCGGGTATTTAATTGCTGTAACAAACGTCTATCTGTCCTTGTGCCGAGGGTGAAGCGACCGAGGCTCTTGCCTCAGGTTAAAAGGGGTACCGAAAGAAAGATTAAATAATTTTTGAAATTAATGAGCATAAATAAATGTTATATGTTTATAATAAATACTGCTTATAAGAATAAAAATCACTTTTAACTGTTTTTATTTTATCTTTTTGTCATCCTTTTATTTTTTTATTAAAACGTTTACCAGAAATTATTTTAAATAAGTCATATTTTTAATTAAAAATTTTTTTTAATATTTTGTGGGAGGGCGCAATTTTTCATTCTTGCCGCAGGTACTGAAATGGCTCGGCACGGTCCTATCCTTGTGGATGTTGATAGCTTAAATAAATTCAAGGAAGAACTGGACAATCTTTAAGAACAAATCGATGTGTGAAATGGGATTTTTTTTTTTTTTTTTTTTTGGCTGATGCTGTATAAGCTTGCTTTCTTGAATCATATGCCTCTGCTAATGCTAAGAGTGGCCGTTAATAACCACTCTCGTCTTCTCCCATCAACTACTCCCTTTTCCATAACAGTAAATTGTATCTAATGCCACACTGCTTCAATTAATATAATGATCGTTCATGGGGAGCAGTATTAAAAGCTTTACAGAAATTTGCGAATATGATGTCAAAATTACTTTTTGCTTCCAGTTCCTTTGTTACTGTGTATAATAGCTAATCAGATTGGTCAGACAAAATCCCTTTACAGATCCAAGATGCGATTGCTCATGTAACTGCGTTCTGTCAAGATGAAATTGAATTACTTCTTTAACCACAGAATCTATTACGAGGGGTTTCCGAAAAGTAAGGTAACACATTTTTTCCCTCGATGATGTTTAATAATACGAAGTTGAAATTACACACCAAGAAATAAAATAAGTCAACATGCATTACTTCTTCACAAAGTCTCCAGTTTTATTGATGCACTTTCCCAACGATGGATCAGTTTATCAACACCAACACCTTTCAGGAAAGCATTTCACCACGGATGAGAAAGTTCATCAGGCGGTGCAATGTTGGATAGTGCGTGTGGGCACAGACTTCTTCTGTACTGGTATTGATAAACTGATCCATCGTTGGGAAAGTGCATCAATAAAACTGGAAACTTTGTGAAGAAGTCTGTGCCCACACGCAGTAACCAACATCGCACCGCCTGATGAACTTCCTCATCCATGGTGAAATGCTTTCTTGAAAGGTGTTTTTTCAGAGGGCCGAACAAATGGAAGTCTGAAGGCGCTAAGTCTGGGCTGTAGGGGTGTTGTGACAGAGTTTCCCAACGATTACGGCGCAACCACTCACGAGTGGTGTGGGCAGTGTGTGGAGTTGCGTTGTCGTGCAAAAAAAATCTCGCCGCTTGTCAGGAGTCCTGGTCGTTTGCGTCGAATGTTAGCTTTCAGTTTTTCCAACGTTGCACAGTAAAGCTGTGCATTAATTGTTCCTCCCTTCGGCAAGAAATCCACCAACAGAACGCCTTGGCGATCCCCAAACACTGTGGCCATGACTTTTCGGATACTGGCAACAGTTTTGAATTTTTTGCGCATGAGAGATTGTGGATGTTTCCAGGTCATGGAGCTTTGTTTGTTCTCCGGGTAAAGTGATGAACCCACGTTTCGTCTGCTGTCACTATGCAAGTTGCTGTATCGCAACAGGTTCTCCAGACACATCCCCCATGCATTTTGCTTTGTCCTCTTTTGACAATTGCCGGGGCACCCAGCGGCAGCACATCTTTCGAAAGCCAAGGATATCGTGCACAGTCGACTTACTCACGTTGCCTTCTGTTTTGTTCGATGAAGGCCTGCCCGCCCGTCCAATGTTGATCTTCAATGTCAACACAGCCCGCTTTAAATTCATTGCACCGAAAAACACACCTGCTTCTTTGTCATCAACTTTTCGCCATACACAGCAACCAGTTCACGGTGAATGTCACTTGGTGAAGACCCTTTTGCTTGCAAAAAGCGAATAACTTCATGACCACCTGTTTTGGACCACACTCGCACGGTAGCCACCATTTTGCAACTGGAATATGCTGTGAGGTGACAGTATCGCAACACTGCGCTAGCGGTCTTTTTTAACATTATTAACGGGTTTATCTGTCCACCACGTTTCATCTCATTATTTCACCATTATTAAGGGGAAAAAATGTGTTACCTTACTTTTCGGAAACCCCTCATGTTTTGCACACAGAAGTCAAGCTTAGAGCTCTATAATTACTCATTTTGCCTTTTGATCCCCCTTGAGTTTATCTGTCCACCACGTTTCATCTCATTATTTCACGATTATTAAGGGGAAAAAATGTGTTACCTTACTTTTCGGAAACCCCTCGTGTTTTGCACACAGAAGTCAAGCTTAGAGCTCTGTAATTACTCATTTTGCCTTTTGATCCCCCTTGAGATAAGAGGGACGTTTTCACTTGAATCTAAAGATGCGCTATATTTATTATCCCCCTTGAGATAAGAGGGACGTTTTCACTTGAATCTAAAGATGCGCTATATTTATTATTATTATTATTATTATTATATTACCCGTAATTCATTACACAAACCTCCTGCATTTGTCTGTAAAGTGCTATTAGCCCTCGATTTGCCTGTTTTGCTGGAGGAAAAAACCTTGCTATCTACGCCCGAGACCTATTAACTCAGCCACAAATTGAAAAAAGCCCATTAAAGTTCCTCGCGTCATTGAGGGGATTCGAACCTGGACCTTTTCCACCCGGTGTGTGGAGGACAGTGACAATGCCACTGTGCTACACGCGCAGACCGCCATTTTTATGGCTAACGATCTGCTTACCTTTCAATATAATTTCATACATTTCATCATCCCCAGGTGCCTTATTTAGTTTCGCATATTAATGTTAGAAATATTAGACTTGAACTTACTACAGAAACTGAATTCTAGTTCAATAAATCTTCCCATTTTAATTGGTGTAATTAACTCTATCACTCGGACCACCAAGAAACACGTTCTTTTTTTTATATGTCAGAACAAATCACTTTTATTATCAGTTCTTCAAAAGAATTGTGAGAATCATCAACAATAAAAGTTCAGATATATTTAATGAAACGGCCAATTTCAAAAATAGTGAGAAAATTTAATTTTTGATAAACTGAACAAGCAAAATGGTGGTATCTATAAGTTCCAGGGGCATTTCAATGCAGTAATTGAAATACTACTGCAACCTCAATCATACAGAGACTTCCAGCTCTCACAGAAGGCTGAGCGCTGAGTCCTAAGACTTGATCACTCAACTTAAAGACAAACAATAAATGCATCTTTGGCAGAACAGTGAAAATGGTTTTGCTTACGTTGTTAACATCTTTTTAAACTGCGTATCACATAATAGGTGAATCCTCTATACACTTAAAAATCTTAGATAGCACCAGGACGCTTTGCCTAAGCTCACTGGCTTTTCATCACCTGGATAGTGGTCTCTATTGTGCCGAACTGTAAAAAATGTATTTTGTCTAAGTGAACAGCCAAGCAGAGTATACACCGATGAGCCAAAACATTATGACCACCTACCTAATATGATGTTGGTCCTCCACGTGCAGTCAAATCAGCTCGTACCCGGCAAGGCATGGACGCTACAAGCTTTCTAAATGTTTTTTTGGTATCTGGTACCAACACGTAACCAATAGATCCTTTAACTCCTGTAAAGTCCATGGTTGAAACGGCGCAGATCGGAGTTGCTGTTCCAACAGAAACCACAGATGCTCGATGGGATTGATGTCTGGGGAATTTGAAGGCCAGGGCAATACCTAGAAGTCTTCCTCATGTTCTGTGAACCAGTCTCGAACAATCCGGGTGGTGAGGCATGGCACAATATTCTGCTGAAGGACGGCACTGCCAGAGGGGAAGGCCGTTGCCATGAAAGGGTGTACCTGGTCAGCAATGATGTTTAAGTAGGTGGTAGACATCAGAGTGCCTGGCACAGGGATTACTGGACCCAGGGTATCCCAGCAGAACATCACCCAAACATGACACCACTGCCACCAGCTTGTTTTCGTCCCACAGTGCATCCAGGCACCATTACTTCCCCAGGTAAACGATGCATACATACCTGGCTGTCCACATGGTGCAACGAGAAATGTGATTCATCGACCAGACGACCTTCCAATCACTCAAGGTCCAGTTTCGATGCTTGCGTGCCCATTGTAGGTGCTGTCACTGGTGAACCATGGTTAGCATGGGCACACGGAGCGGCCTGCGGCTACGCAGCCCCATTTTCAGCAGGATTCAAAGTACTGTGTTGTGACACATTACTCCCATCACCAGGATTCAAATTACCGCTCAGTCGTGCCACAGTCACCCTTCTGTTGCCATGTACCATCTGGGAGAGCCTTCGCACACCTCGAGCATCAATGAACCGTGGTCATCCAACACCTCGTTGGCAGTTCATGGGTTTCCCCTCCTAGGGCCACTTTCAGTAAGTACTAACCACATCTGACCTGTGAGCACCCCACAGCCATGCCATTTCGGATATGTTCTAACCCAGTCGTCTGGCCATTACAATTTGGCCTTCGTCAAACTCACTAAGTCTGCTGCTTTTCCCATCTGAAGAACAAGAGTAATACTGATTAATGGAGCTCGGTATCAGGTGTTTTTTATATGGTGCCCGACCTGCGCGAGCACTGTACTTCACGTACTGTTGCTTTGATTTCTATAACGACTCGCTGCTCATAATGTTTTGGCTCATTGGTGTAGGAGTAGAACATCCATTAGAAACACATAACAACTTCTATCTTTACTAGTAACTCCTTGAAATTGGGCAAATGTGGCCCAGTTCCTGGGGGATAAAGGCAGGGCCAGCTTCAGGGGCAATCAAGCGATGCGACCACACATGGCACCAAAATTTAGGGGCACAAAACACCCCACAAATTCATTCATTTTCTGTAAATCTCATGTCAAAATCTTCTGAAATTTGCGATATGAAGTCATTCTTACATTCCAATTCAAGCAATTCGGAAGAGTTTAAGAAAATATTAAAAATATAATGCATAAACCTAAAGAAGTTGGAGAGTGTGCACCAAAAAATCTCGCACAGAGCACTGATAGACCTGGGGCCAGTTCTAGATAAAGGTAACATGTTTGCTAATATAGACAGTCCTCAATTTGATGAGAATTCAGTTAAGTTTTGAAATAGATATCCTGATGACGTCTCAGATTTTTAAATGTATTGGTGATGCTGTACAATTTAAAAAGATATTAGCAACTCTGGCAGAGCAGAGTATAATAGTAGTTGTCTTCAAGTTGAACTTATACTCAAGTCTAAGTGCTCGGTCTACAGTGAGAGCAGAAAGTCTCTATGACAGAAATCGAACGCTAGTGACACTAATTTTGATTTGATATGTTACACTCCTTGAAGTTTGGCATTTACAGTATAGTAAATGGCAAACTAAAAAAGTACAAACTGATAAATCACTTTGATGTTTTTAGATATTTGTATTATGTTGTAGCATATTTGTAACTATTGTAAGGTTGCCTAAATATATGATATTGTATTCTATTGAGATAACTAAAAAAACAAAAAAATAGTATACATGATTCAGTATCATATATACCCTACCCTACCATTAATATCCAGACAACCATCCGATCGTAGTTGGCCATGTTCTGCCCAACACCAAGTGTCCCACACAACTATAAATACTTTGAGGCCTTCGAGGAGAGAGTAGTATCCCGGCACCTTGCCACGATACTGTTTTCTCCTCAAAGGTTTATCCATGGCTTTTCCTCCAAAAAACTTGGGTTTTTCGTCCAAAAAAAACAGAAAATCGACTTCAGAACACACGAAATTTACAGACAATATACACACAACAACATGGCTTTAGTCGTCGATGATGCCACAATTGATGAACAGACTTCCAGTACAGAATGATTAATAGGGTGCCATATAAGTAATTCATCTATGTGACATTTCAATGGCATTGATAATGCATAGGTGGATGACTGATAATGTAATCCACAGGTGGAAAAGTACTAGTGCTCAAACAATCACGAAATGAACCAGAAAACTTCCAAAGCTGACAGAACATGACAGGAGAGCCCTGAAAAGAATCATGTCATCCACTCAGAATGCAGATGATGGCTCACAAGTGTCCCATCATCTCAGTGAGATGATGGGACACTTGTGAGCACCAGTAGAGTGCACAGAATGGTGCATGAAATGAGTTAACACAGTCGTGCAGGTGCCCACTAACCACTCTAATTCCAGACACCAGCTTGCTTACCAGATGCTAGATTGGCATATGGCCCATCGTTCTTGGACTGTAGACCAGTGGTGTATTCAGGCCGAAACACACCAGTACTTTTTCTAAATGTCATAATCAAAGGGGAGGGAGAAATATCATTTTACCCATTGCTACTAAAAATATATATTAATAGTAATCTTTAAAATTAATAGATTTCTTTAAAAATTTATTTAAAAACAAAAAATTTTGCAATGAAACTTGAACGTTTCTTATTAAAATACAATGTGTTAGATAAATAGATCCAACAAATGAGATATTCTGTGATATATGCAAACACTGCATTTTGATTTGCCATGAGCTGAATGCTAGAACTGGTTGTTCTATGAACCGTGAATCTGAAGTCTGATTCAGTTACTGTACAGTTGATATGGCGTTATCATATAGTCTTCTGGAGAACGAGCGTTCCGGTACTATTTTTTTTTATTAAGAGCGTTCCAGTACTATTTTTTTTAGCAATACACCTCTGCTGTAGACCAATGGAAAGTGCTTTAGAGTGACAAGACAAGTACATGATCTTCTAGTCTGATGCTCATGTCTGGGTGTGTATAGCACACAATGTCCAGAGAAAGCTACCTGCCAGTCTGTACTGTCCCAAAAGAGAGTTTGGCAGAGGCAGCGTGATGGTTGGCTGTTCTTCATGGTTTGGCCTGAGACCATTGGTTGTTTTGGATAAAACCGTTGAATGATTAGGTCTATGTAGATGTTTTGATAATAATGTGTTATATCGTTTGTCAGCACAGTTGGTAGGATTGCCGTCCTCCCCACACTGGGTGGAAAAGTCCCAAGTTCGAATCTCTCGATGATGGGAGGAATTTTTATGGTGGGTCTTTTTCACAACATGGCTGTCAGTCAGTCTCAGGTAAGGGTACCATGGTTTTTCATAAAAAAAAAACAGAAAATCGACCTTAGAACACATGAAATTTACAGACAATGTACACGCAACAACATGGCTTTAGTTGTCGATGATCCTTAAACCCAATAACAGTAGCAGCAGGTAAATGCTCCAAGTCATAATACTTGCATTGTGATGGACTGGTGTGAAGACATGAGCATTGAGAAGTTGGACTAGCTAGCCTAGAGCATTGGCCTCAGTCCTATAGAGAACCTTTCTGATCAATTGGATCATCAGATGAGTGAATAAAGGCTGCCGAAAAAACATAGCCAAACTAGTTGCCAAGGGTATTTCCAGAAACTGGTGGTGTTCCATAGAGACTAGTTGTTGTTGTGTTTTAGGAGCATTGGCAACTAAGGCCATGCTGTTCAGTGTATATTTTCTGTAAATTGCATGTGTTCTGAGGTCGATTTTCTGTTTGCTGGACGAAAAACTTGAGTATCCAGGAGGAGAAAACCATGCTACCCTCGCCTGAAACCGACTAATTCAACCACATTGTGAAAAAAGCCTATAAAAATTCCTTCCATCATCAACAGGATTCAAACTCAGGCCTTTTCCACCCAGTGTGCGGAGGACAGTGATCCTACCAACTGTGCTACACACGAGGGCATGGAGACTAGAAGCTGTCATAAAGACTAAAGATTTCAGCATACATTATTAATTTTCCTGTAAATAAGTTATTTTTAATTATGTGTTCAGATATTAAGTGGATCAATGGTTGGTGGTTTAGGTTTCTTTGGTGCATTAACTACTTTGGTCACTGTAACCAATTCGTATGATACTATGTTTACTGCATTTACAATTGGTGGTCACCACGGCCATGTTATCATGGAAGTTCATGGATGGGGGCACCAACTCTTGGGGGTGCATCTTTTTGTGTAGGGAGGAAGTTTTCCCATTTGCATCCTAGCAATTGGCAAGCTTAACAGAGTTCTGGGTGCCATGCAGCTGGCTCAGTAGAACTAGTTAAAAATTTTATAAAAATGTCAGTCGACTATACAGTTCTTATTGCTATCTCTCTAAGTGGAATGGAACTATAAAAAAAAAAACTGGATGACTTTCCTTATATAAAAATGTGAACTGAGGTTGATTTTCATGTTGTGTGGGCTAAAAAGCTCAATAAATAGCAGCTATTACTTGTCTTAAATCACCTAACTTCCTCTGATTTGATGAGGCTTCTAAAAAGTTCTCCAGTCTGACAGGAATCAAATAAAGACCTCATCAAATTAGTGAGAAATGGCAAATGCACTATACTGCCAGGACCTAGATGAGCTTCTAATAGCCAACTTTTGACAATATATAGCATTAGAATTAGTAGAGGCATATGATGCAAAAAAGCAAGCTTATGCAGCATCAGCCAAAAAAAAAAAAAAAAGCTTCCACTTCACCCCTCCGATCGTTCAAAATACCTGTCCAGCTGAGCCTTAAATTTATTTAGGCTATCAACTTCCACAACAAGGGATGGAAGCCTGTTCCACCAAACAACCAACTACCCGCTGGCTAAAGGCAAATTTCCGCACATCTATCCTACATCTGTCTTTGCTCAATTTCAATTTATGCCCTCTCAGGCGATTATTCTGAGCAAGAAGCAGAATCCCATCAGCATTGAGCATGCTCAAACCATTCAAGGCTTTAAACACCTCTATCAGATCACTTTGCCGGTGCCTAGTTCCAGACACTGTAATTTGCAAAACTTAAGCCTTTCTTTGTAAGAGCAACCCTTTGTTCCATTCACTAATCTTGTTGCCCTTCTCTGTACTTGTTCCAGCAACTCTACATCCTTCTTGAAATGAGGCCTCCAGACCTGTATACAGTACTCAAGGTGTGGACTGACCATTGCCTTATACAAGGGAATAATCACCTCCTTATCCCTGCTAGAAAAATTCCTGTATATCATTGATAAGACACCATGAGCTACTCTTGCAGCCCGTCTGCACTGCTCAGAGAACTTCATATCTGCCTGCACAATTACCCCCAGGTCCTTTTCATTCTCTACTGTCAGTGTAGTACCACAGAGTTGATACATTGCTCTGGGTTGCTGTTTCCCATATGTAGTACTTTACATATGGGAAACAGCAATGTTAAACTTGTCAATGTTAAACTTCATTTGCCACCTCTCAGCCCATCTGCTCAACCTTTCCAGATGCTGTTGCAGCAGCTTAGCATCAGTAAAATATAGCACATGATGTTGTTTGTTTGTTTGTTATTTGGTTTTTAGGAGCATTAGCAACTAAGGCCATATTGCTCCGGGATATGCGGTGGTCATTCCCTGACCTTTCCGCATCCTCTGTATTTGGTGGTGACGGGCTCGAACCCCGGTCTAATCAAGAAGCGTGTGCTACGCACTGCTGCTCCTTCCCACCTGGCTACGGAGGCACCTAAAAATAATAAATAAAATAAAATAAAAATAAATAATAATAATAATAAAAATTAATAAAAGAAAAGGAAATAGACAACCTATGTGTTTCCCTCCTCCTGTAGGTAATTATCCAGCTGACCTCTGAATCTCCCCAACCATCAGCCTCTACCACCCATGTGGGTAACTTATTCCAGTAATTTATAACTCACTGGCTAAAATAAAACTTCCTGCAGTCCAGTCTAAACATCTCTCCCTAGAACTTGAAATTTGATCCCTTGTTCTAGGATCATTTATAACCGTGAAAAGTTTATCCTCATTCATTTTTCTTATACCTCTCAGAGCCCTAAACACATCAATCAAGTCTCCTCTAAGGTGCCTAGTTTCCAAGCTCTGCAAGCCAGAGCTTGGAAACTAGGCATCGTAAAGTGACAAAAACACTTTACAATGGACACTCCAAAACAAAATACCGTTCACTATATAATATGTGGCAAGCACTGGCCATTGTGATCATGTTTATGAATTGAATTTTAATTCTATTAACGGCGATTCTAATAAGCGAAAACAGGAAGAATATTATCCACAGGCTATAAAAGTAAAGATATAAAGAGATATAAAGCACAGATTTACATTTTATTACCTTACTAATTAACAAAATTAAATGATATGTGAAAATCAAAAGAATATTTTCCATAGGTTAACAAAAAAAAAAAAAACAGAAAGGAAGGCAAAAAGTCAATTTCACCAGGTAATCACCCTCCCCATTACTAACCGTGACTAATGCTGCTTAACTTAGTGATCACTAGAACCAGGGCATTTATCGTAATACAGTAGTTGGATGTTCTGAGTGCCTGTAATGCATTTACTTATGGTAATGGTCATATTTTCATTGCGTTTTTTGTCAATCCACGAACACAAGTTACTCCCATCTTAAAACTGCCTGGAGTGCGCCTAAAGAAGTTTCACTTAAAGTAAAAAACTCATTTATCCCACTGTCAGCTGAATACGGTATACAGCTTGAATGCTCTCAGCTGTTGACTGTTAGCTGAATACTTCTCTCTTTGGTGGATAGCTTCACCTTCCTCCAGTGATTTCTCGTAACTGGTTTTACCTGAGCCTGGAAGTTATTTAAACACAAACCGTAGGAAATCAGCATGACAATCAAAAAACTGCATAATCTTTTTTTTTTAATAAAAAAAAATTCCATGTGCCACATGGAACAGGGAATAGGAAGTTTGTTCTGAGAGCAGAAACACTTCAAATGAGCAGGCAGCTAATGCCAGGGAAGTGAGCTTAAATAACTTTAAGGGGTGTGTCAGGGTAGTTAACTATACAAGAACACTAAGTCTTCATTGTTTATACAGTAATGTCAGAAGTGTCATCAATAAAATTTGTGAATTCAAACTGCTGGTTAGGGCAGGTAATGCTGACATAATAGGGCTTACAGACCCGTGGTGCCACCTGGAGATAGGGGGTGATGAGTTTCAGTATGGTATGTATAATGTATTTAAGAAGGATAGGGAAGATAGAAGGGCTGATGGGGTCATGCTTCTTATCAAAAGCAGCCTGAGCACGATGGAAGCTTTCCCAGATTCAGATGTTTCGCATGCTAGTATAGAATCTGTATGGTGTGAGATAGTTGGAAGCAAAGGTATAATGAGAGTGGGAGTAATCTACAGGCCAGGTGATTGTGAAGATTATGATGAGAGCCTCTACATGCAAATGGAATGGGCAAGTAAGTGTGAATGTCTTATTATGGGTAATTTTAATTTGCCTTTAACTGATTGGAGAAAATGGGAAGGAAACTCCACATGGGGGACAAAATTTTTAAATTAACTAGATGATTGTTATTTGCATCAACATGTCTGGGAAAGTACTAGGGAAAAGAATATTCTAGACCTCCATCACTCATGAACCAGATGACAATAGGGCTGACAGTACAGGAACCAGTAGCAGGAAGTGATCACAGATTTCTATGATGGATGGATGTTGAAGAGAGAGATGGCAGTAGTTAAAGGCAAAGTAATGGGTTATAATTTCGGGAAAGGAAATTACCACAGCTTAAGATGCTACCTGGCCTCTTAATTGGGTAGATATCTTACAGAAAGCAAACACAATTGAATTATGGTATACCTTTAAAACATTAATCACAGAAGCAGCCTTGAATGCTTACATACCATTAAAAAAATACCCCAAGTTGGATGAATAATGAGGTTGCCAGATTACTTGAGCAGAAAAAGACTGCACAGAAAAGTTACAGAGCAATGAAAAGCATATAAGCCTATAACAGCTACAAATTGATCTGTAATAGTGCCATAGAAAACGTTATGCTGGCAAACAGGGGTGGGGGGAGGATAAGGAATTCTTGACATATATAAATGCAAAGAAGAGAAGGATAAACCAGATTGGACCGTTATGTAAAGGACTTGGGCTAGTATTAGATACCCCAGCTGAAATTGCAGATGACCTCAACAGTTACTTTGCATCGATATTTACAGAAGAAAAACCCTTTACGTCAATGGAAAATTATGGGAATGAAGTTGAAAAAAATGTAATTAATGATGTTGAAATTTCGCATGTTTAATGAAAAAACTTTCAAGCCTACAGGTCAGTAAGGCCCCTGGGGTTGATGACATATACCCTATAATCTTAAGGGAGGTGGCAAGTGAGTGCATTGAACCATTGAGGAGCTAATTATGAGAGCATCACTGGACTTGGGAGTGATTCCATTGGATTGGAAAAATGCCAATGTATCTCCAATACATAAGAGCTGTTCTAAGAATGGAGTGGGAAATTATTGGCTGGTTAGTCTAACTTCAGTAGTATTGAAAATCATGGAGACAATGATCAAGAGTGGAATTCAGGATCATTTAGATAGAAATAGAATTCTGAAGGATACTCAGCATGGTTCTGTAAAGGGAAAATCATGTTTAACTAATCTGGTTAGCTATTTTGACAGGGTCACTCAAGACCTGGACTTAGAGAATAATTTTGACATTATTTATTTGGATTTCAGTAAAGCATTTGACTAAGTCCCATATGAGCAGTTACTTTATAAGCTGGAACAGATTGGAATCACAGGGAAAATCCTTAGATGGATAGCTGGATGGCTTCAGGGTAGGAAGCAGAGGGTTGGGATAAATGGTTATTCCTCAGATTGGGTTGACGTAAGAAGTGGGGTTCCCCAAGGATCAGTTTTAGGACCACTATTGATTTTGATTTTCATAAATGACATCGATGAAGGGATAGGGGGCATGATGTCTAGATTTGCAGATGACATAAAGATTGGTAGAGTAGTTAATGATCACTGCCAAGTAGAGCTTCTTCTTCTACCTAGATAGACTTCAGGAATAGTCAGAAAAATGGCAGCTATGCTTTAAACCAGAAAAGTGTAAGGTATTGTACCTGGAGAACAGTAACCCCAAAATAACTTATACACTTGGCAGAGTTTAACTAAAGCTGGTAGTCAAAAAAAGGGACTTGGGAATTACGATATGGTCAGACATGAAGTTTGAACATTGTAGGCTGGTTACAAAGAAGGCCCATGGTATCCTATCGATGATTTATCAAACAATTTCGAGTAGAGATAAGGACGTCATAATTCCATTATATGTAAGGCTATTATTAGACCATACTTGGAATACTGTGTTCAAGTATGGAGACTGCACCTAAAGAAAGACATTGTGATTCTTCAAAGGGGCCAAAGACGGTTAACTCGCCTAGTGAGATCGGCAAAAGGGAGTCCATACGAGGAAAGACTGAATGTCTTTCAGTTTTTGTCATTCATCATGCTGTTGTATGTAATTTAATACAATGTTTGTTAAACTGTAACATGGCATCCCAATATATGCTCAAAAATTTCACATGAGTTTGTAAGGGTGCTGTACCTGAGAATTGAGATTTGAAGCAGCCTAGAAACCATGGAGAAGAAATATTCAGTAGAATTCCACAAATCTGACATCCTCAAGACCAAGCATATGATATGCTTAATTTTTGAAAATTAAAGTTTTTTAGAAGTTGTGAAGCCTAAATATTCAGGGGTAATTCATTAGTTGCCAGCATTAAGCAAAAATATTTACCTGCACTGCTGGATTGGTTCAGCAAGTAACATACCTGCCTAAGAATAAATGTAACAGATTCAAATGCTACCTCCAATATGGATGTTGTGATTGTTCAATACTTTTTAACAGGAGAAATTTAAAAAATTTCAACAATCAAACTGCCTTAAAAATAGTATGGTACACAGTACAGTACTTAACAATACTACTGTACTATACTGCACATTAGTATTAAATGTCTCACAAAAAGAATGATTTTATACATTGCAAATACAATGATATAGTCTAGGAAATTGGTAAAACAGAGAAAGTGGTGTTTGGAAATTATTAAAGGAACATAAAGCTAGTAGATGACTCTCATTGACTGGTGCAATACCACCACTTTGTTTATTGGAGGCTTGAAGTGGTGGAACCCATGTTTAGTCTCCAGAGCTAAGTTCCGGTCAACCCTTCCACATTTCTTCCATCATGCAGTATGACTGATGACTTTTGAGATTATGATGGACATTATGGCGAGATTAAATCTTCCTTACATTTCAAGGGTATAGCTCTAAAACGGCGTTCGCAGACCGGCCACTAGTTAGTACACCAGACCGAACGTATTGATAACTCTTTAGGAGGCTTCTGGATCAGCTAGTGTATAATCTTGCTACCTCTACTCTGCCAAATAGTGACTGGAGAGAGTCCGAGTAGTGTGTGTGCGGGGGACATTGTCGAGGCCACGTTATGTCAAGGATCTCGGTATATTCTTACCATGTGTACGCCGTATCCAAAACTTCCATTACTTCATACAGCATGTCCCGCCTAATTTTTTCTTACTATTGAATACACCATGAATTGTCAAACTAATAGAGTAAGCTTATCTGCGAAAAAATCTAAACCTCCCAAACACTTTATAGTCCATTTAACAAATATATGTCGTCTCAATTCTAATTTCAACGATGTCCATTTCCACTTGCAGTCTGCCAAACCCCATGTACTTTTTCTGACAGTCTCAGTTATCAGTTGATTCAACTACTGCTCATCTCAGTTGCCCAAATTATTCGATGTATGATTCCTTTCGTCTCAAAGATGGTACTTGTGCATGTGTCCGTTCAAATATTCCCTGTCAGAGACTTGGTAATTTGGAATCTCCGCTTTTCGATCTTCTCTGGCTTAAAATCTCTCTACCTCATTGCATCAAATTAATCTGTTGTCTCTACTGTTCTCCCAACTCCACTAATCACTTGAAGCTCTTTGACTTCCTCTCTTTGCAACTTGACTTTCTCCAGTCCAACTTTCCTAACAGTGAGGTAATTTTCTTTGGTGATTTTAATGTTCACAACTCCAGCTTGGTTCCGTTTTCCAGTGACACCAACTCAGCTGGTAGAGATGCTGAGGCTTTTGCAATTACTAATGACCTTGCCCAGATTGTTCATTTACCTACCAGAATACCGGACAATCTTAACCATACAGCCAATACACTTGATGTTTTTCTCACAAACAACCCTTCTAAGTACACGGTCGAAGTGAGTGGTCCATTAGGTACCTCAGACCACAACTCGGTGATTGTCTCTTCTCCAATGGAGCCTTTATCTCATGGCTATTCCCAACCTCGTATTGTTTGGCATTACAAGAATGCAAAATGGGATGACCTGAGAGATTTCTTTTCCTTGGTCAGATTACTGTTTCAAGACTTCTGATGACGTTTGTTCAGATCTTGTCAGTCAAATTATTCTTGTAGGAATGGAATCCTTTATTCCACACTCCACTTTAAAATCTCGTCCTTTAGCTAAACCTTGGTTTTCCAATAAATGTGCTAAGGCTGTTCAAGAAAAGAACGTTGCATATCGTAAATGGCCTTGTTTCCAATTCTTCAGTTTCATTTTCTGCTTACAGGAAACCGGTAACAATTGTAAAGCAGTTATTAATCAATCCAAACTAGATTCTGAACAGGCTAAGAGTAGAAAACATGCTTCTTGCCCTAATGGCAGCCGAGCATTCTGGTCTCTTGCCAAAGCTATTTGGCCACAAATTTTGCCCATCTCTGCTCCCACCTCTGTCAAAACCAGATAGTTCTGTTGTCACTTCAGCCAAGGATAAAGCTGATCTGCCAGCATCCTATTTTTCTTCCAACTCATGTATTAATGATCTTGGTAAAACACCTCCCACCATTCCCAATACGCTCCATTCAATGCCTCCTGTGGTCTTCTGTCAGAAGGATTTTGACGAATTTTGATGCTAAGAAAGCTCCAGGTCCTGATGGTATTTCTCCACTTGTTCTCAAAACCTGTGCTCCTGAACGTGCTCCTGTTATTTGCCACATTTTTTCACTTTCTTATTCTAAAGGTGTTTTTCCTTCTGCTTCGAAATTTGCTCATATCCAGCCAGTTCCTAAAAAGGATGACAAATCCCTCCCATCCAATTATCATCCCATTGCAATTACTTCTACTCTTTCTAAACTAATGGAGAAATCAATTAACTGCCAACTCTTAAACTACCTAGAAACCTTCCATCTGATCAACAATCGCCAGTATGAATTCCATCAGTGTTGATCCACTGGTGATATTCTGGCTTATGTTACCCATTTAATGGACAAATTCAATGGAAAAGTTCGGTGAAACACAAGCAGTTGCTATTAACATTTCAAAGGCTTTCGATTGTGTTTGTCATAAAGGTCTTCTAAACAAGCTTCCATCTTATGGTTTGCCAACTGTTTTTTGTAATTGGTTATCCAGTTTTCTCTCTGATTGCTCACTGAGGGTGATGGTAGATGGCTCTACCTTTTTGGTAGATGGCTCTGTCTTTTAACTTCTCCACTAGTGCTGGTGTCCCCCAAGGTTCAGTTCTTTCCTCCACTCTTTTCCTCTTGTATATTAATGACCTTCTTCCATTGACTGGAAATCCTATCCATAGTTTTGCCGATGATAGCATATTGCATTCCACTTTCCATTTTGAGAAACCTCGCCCTGCTCAATCAGCTTCAACTTCTCAAATATTTGCTACCAATTCCTTAAATGCCGATCTCCAGTGGGGCAAAGACAACTTAATTCTTCTAAAACTCAATCTTGTCTTATATCTCAGAAAAAGGATTCTTCTACTCCTATGCTTATCTTTGGTGACACTTCGATTTCTAGGCAAAATGATATATCTCTTTTGGGGATTACCATGACTTCTAATCTCTCTTGGCACAAGCACATTACAAATATTGCCTCCTCTGCATCTAAAAAACTTGGTTTTCTCTTTCGTTCTCAGCGTTAATTTTCTTTCCAAACAGCTGTTCACTCTGTACAAATTGCAAATCCGCCCTACCATGGAATATTGTTCCCACATCTGGGGCAGTGCCCCCAAAACCTCTCTTGGGCTTCTAGATTTCATTCCGAAGAGGGCAGTTAGGTTAATTAATGACTCATCTCTAACAGAGTTGAGATGAGTCATTAATCTACAGATACTTCAATGGGCACTGTTCTTCTGAATTGTCTTCTATAATTCCTGCTCTCTCTTTCAAAGCAGTCTGAACACATGTCACCACCAGCCAACATCCATTTACTGTCCAACTTCAAACTCACAGAACCAACTTTTCATCTTCCTTGTTTATTCATTCAATTGCCATTTTCTGGAACACCTGGAAACCTACTGAAGGAAACAGCTTCTCAATGCTGGTACTTATTGCGTTTCAAAGGTCAAACATGGAATTAGTATCAAATAATTCAAGTTGATTCATCATTTTGTAAATATGGAGGAGACTACCCTTCATACGTATTTCCTGAAAATTACAGTCTACAGAAGTTCAAGTTTAATGTCAACAAATATCTTCTTTCGTCTTCTCAACCTCCAACCCAAGCATGGTACTAATACCTCTCGTGTTTTGGGTTTTCACAAAAAATAAATAAATAAATAAAAATAAATCTGACATGGGTTTTTTTCTTCTTTTTTTTTTTTAAGCCTGGCTTTCAGCCTGTACAAAAGCAAATAGGTTAGCCAGCAACAGGGAAACTGGTGCTGCCGACAGCTCTTGAAGAAATATACAAGTGCTGGATTTTTGAATGCCAGATTTTTCTACTGTACTTAACTTTGTTGGATTGTGGAAAGGTAATCTGTTATACTTTCTTTTTGCTGCCACTTCAACCAGCACAATAACTATGACTGCCATTTTTCAGAGTAGTTTGTTCCACACCATGTGAAAGAGGACTGAGTTTGATTTCCATTGGATGGAACTTTCATGGAGATTTTAAAAAGAATGGCACAGTAAATCTTGGACAAGGTTGGATGGATTTGTGGGTGTTAGCTGGGAAGGGACTCTAGCTGAGTGACAATTCAACCCACTATAAAAAATCCATTTAAGTAAATTTTGTCCATATATTGTGTGCATTCTAAGATCAATTTTCACAATGTTCCTTGATTCACCATTCTTCAATGATGGGAATCTAATTCATTTCACTTGGCCACCACTGCATTATAATGAATAATAGATTTGCCTCTTTTGGTAATGTTACCAAATTAAAAACAATATAATTTTAGGTTGACTTAGTATAAGCAAAGCCAAATGATGCAAGGAAGCAGGTTTTTTCTGCATCAATCAAAAAAACAATAATACTAATAAAATAAAAAATAATAATAATCCTATAGAATATTCCTATTATTCTCATTTCCTCATCCAATTCTGCTTTAAACTTAACCAGACTCATTGCCACTAATGCACTAATTCAATAACCTGCTGCCCATAGATGAACTTTATGAGACTTGTGGACAATAATATCAGATGATCTCCAAGATATCAAGCCAGAACAACAGAAGACAGAGCAGCATTTATTATCTAACTAAGGGGTGCTCTTACCAAGAAGCTGTGCAAACTGCAGCATCTGGAGACTAAGCACTTGAGGGAATCTGATTGCATGGTTTGACAAAGCTCAATGCTGATAGGATTCTTCCTCTTGCTCAGATTACACACGTGAGGGGGCATAAATTCAAAATGAGGAAACACAGTTGCAGAATAGATATGTGCAAATTTGCCTTTAGCCAGCGAATGGTAGGTTGCTGCAACAAACTTTCATTTGTTGTTGTGGAAGTTGATAGCTTAAACAGATTCAAGGAAGAACTGGACAAACTTTTGGAGCGAATGGATAGGTGAAATGGGAAGGGGTTTTTTTTTTTTTTTTTTGATAATGCTCTATAAGCTTGCTTTCTTGTATCATATGCCACTACTAATACTACTGCTAAAAGCTTTAAACTTTTCCAGCGCTATTTGGATTAAAATAAAAATGAACATGAAGATTTCAAATATACTACAACCTTGTCTGATTTAACTGTTCTGCTGCTTGATGAAATTCAAAAAGTGTGCACTACTAACAACAATGATCTTTATAATCAATCTGGGGAGTTCTTAAGGTGGGAAAATGCTAAAACAACACAGTTTTGGCTTATGGATGTTGATTGAATTGCAGAATTTGGATGATTAGACCTAAAATATGTAATATGCAATACATCTCTTCAGTTTTTCTGTTTCTAACCAATAACTGATTGTTGTTTATGGAATCTTTCATACCTCTTAGGGATCTGTTGACTATTATAAACATTGTGATTCCCACAGAAATATGATCCTTCCAGAATATTTTATCAGTTCATTACACAGCACAGTGACAACTGTCTGCTGGTAGCACTGCAATAGTTGTGATTCCATTTGAGCTTTCAAATGGTATCAACTGTTGACGGCATACTGTCTTCACAAGTGTGATCAACGGCGTGAAGTATTGTCCGCAATTCAACTATTTGCAAAACAGAAGGAAATCTAAATTGAATACTTTTATTTTTGCTCAAATGTTCATTTAAGTCTAATAATTGCCAACTTTAATTCATTCTTTATACTGTTTCAAGCTGAAATGAGAGGGGGGGGGACAAGAGGACATGTCATCTATGGTACCATTTGGGATGGCCTTGTCAGAAGGTATAATAGTAGTAGTAGTAATAATGGCAAATGATGCATGAAAACAAGCTTATATAGCATTAGTGAAAAAAAAAACCTGAATAGTTCACCCATCTATACCCTCCAAGAATTTGTCTAGTTCTTCCTTGATTTTATTCAACCCATCCACTTCCACAACAACAGATGGAATTGTTGCAACAATCAATTGCACACTGGCTGAAGGCAAACTTCCACACATCTATCCTGCAACCACTCTTCCTCAACTTGAATTTATGCCCTCTCATTGTGTAGTCTCAGCAAGTGGAAGAATGCCATTAACATTCAGCTTACTCAGTCCAGTCAAGGCTTTGAACACCTCAATCAGATCTCTCAATAGGTGCCTAGTGTCTCAAGAAGCTGCAATATAACAAAACAAAAATATCAAAGAAAAAGAAACAAATATTCATTTATATCTTTGCCAGAGAATTTTACACAAAATTTAATTCTATATAAACTACCAAGGAAATACATATAACTACAAAGAAATTAGAAAACCAGAGCGTTTGTTTATATATCTAGTAGAAAATCATAGAAGCAAAATACAGTACTTTTAACATTGTAACATAAACTAAAAATATGCAATGAAGGTGTATTATTTTGATCGAATTTTTCTCGCTTTGAAGGAGCTTTTACAAGAAGCTACTGTTACAGGCAGGGTAAGAAAAATTCATAGCGTTATTTCTATTAGACAATACTCGTGAATGAACTGGAGAAGTTGTAAAGGGGTTACAGATTTTATATCCTGTAGAATTTATAAAACATGATTTTTCAAATATCTGTTGAAATATTAGCATTAGTAGAGGCATACGATGCAAGAAAGCAAGCTTACGCAGCATCAGCCAAAAAAAAAAAAAAAAAAAACTCCCATTTCACCCCTCCATTAGTTCCAAATGCCTGTCCAGCTCAGCCTTAAATTTATTTAGGCTATCAACTTCCACAACAAAATATGGAAGTCTGTTCCACCAATCAACTACCACTGGCTAAAGGCAAATTTCTGCACATTTATTCTACAACCGTCTTTCCTCAATTTGAACCTGAGCAAGAGGAAGAATCCCATCAGCATTCAGCCTGCTCAACCCATTCAAGGCCTTATACACCTCGATCAGATCACTTTGCAGGTGCTACTCTCCAGACGCTGCAATTTTCAGAACTTAAGCCTTTCTTGGTAAGAGGACCCCTTTGTTTCCAATCTTGTTGCTCTTCTTTGTACTCATTTTAGCAACTCTACATCCTTCTTAAAATGAGGCCTCCAGACCTGTACACAGTACTCTAGGTGTGGCCTAACCATTGCCTTGTATAATGGGATAATCACCTTCCTTTCCCAAAATTTTTCAAATATCAACAGATATTTGAAAAATTTTGTTTGTCTTCCAATGGTGAGCACTGGAGGACAAACCAAAAAGCTTAGAGGTGTGACGTCTCAAAACGGGTCATACTTTTTAGAAGTTTGTAATTGGAGTTTCTCTGTTATTTTCAAAATTTGTAAAACACTGTTCCTCCCTGATTTTTTTTTCAATAAGTGATTATAAATACCGAATTTATAATTTTTTTCACTCACAAATATTTCTGGAATCATAAGTAGCACGTACAAAGATAATGCAGTATTTCTACTAATAAAATTTTTATAGGTGGCTGTGTTTAAAGCAAACACAGCCACCTATAAATGTAAGCGGAACGTAAAATGTTCCACTTACATTTTGGAATGGTAATCCCTTTAATTCTTAATTTGCACTTTCTAATTGCTTATATTGCCTAAAGGCTAGAGGTGGAAACAAAGCATACAAAGTTAAGTCTCTCTTAATCCATTTGTAATATGGAAATTTTCTTCATTCTACAGAAACTTTTAAATGTAATTACCAAAAGGAATTCAAAAAATTCACTATAAAGAAGTTCGTTAAACACAGGTCCGGCTGTAATTAAATCAAAAATTAAGCCATTTTAAAATGTATAACTGGTCGAATGCGCCCTTAAAATGCTGCACCAGGGGCTGGCGCCCCAGTGTAGTTCCAGCTGTATGGTTCATAAAAATTTTACAGAAATAAACACTCAAGTCCACTACCACATTCCAGTAATCAGTGTAGACATGGCAATAAAATTGTCTCCTTATTCATATCTAACTCATCAGCCATCATTCTGAGGGTCAAACAATGATTTCTTTCCATAATTTCCCATACTTTTGCAACTTTGTCTTCATTTCAAGAGGTGACAGACACCCAGTACTTTGTTTATCAAGAACGTTTTCAATCTTTGAACTGCTTATACCATCCAAACATATTGGTAAGACGTAACGTTTCATCACCATAAACAATTTTTAACACATTGTATGTTTCTGTTGCATATTTTTCCACTTTAAAGCAAAATTTGATATTACTTTTTTGCTTCATTGCAAAATCATGACATGGAACATTAATGCTACTAACAAAACTGGTTCATCATCATCATCATCAGCCATTTTCAATCCACTGCAGGATGAAGGCCTCTCCAGCAACTTTCCAGGTCCTTCTGTTTTGAGCACTGGCCATCCATTTACTACTCAAAAACTCATGAATTTCATCTATCCATCTCCACCTTTGTCTTCCAGGTTTTCTTCTAGCTCCTCTTGGGTACCATTCTGTTATTTTCTTAGTCCATCTGTCATCATGTCTTCGAGCTATGTGTCCTGCCCAAGACCATTTCAGTTCTTTAGTTTTGATAAGAATGTCCTTTACTTGAGTTTGCTGCCTAATTCATGTGTTTCTCTTCTTATCTAACAGTCTGATTCCCAATATAATTCGTTCCATTCTTCGCTGTGTAGTTCTTAGCTTCTCTTCCATTCTTTTGGTGAGTGCCCAAGTTTCACTTCCATAAGTCATGGTGGGGAGTATACATTGATTCATTATTTTACGTTTCGGACAAACTGGGATATTGCTCTTCAGTATGTGACTATATTTCCTGAATGCTATCCATCCAAAATTTATTCTTCTCTTGACTTCCAGCCATTTATCATTATTACAGCTAATAACTTGTCCCAGATAAGTATATGACTCCACCTTTTCAATTACTGCTCCTTCAATCATTATTTCCCTTTCCGTGGCATACTTGTTCATCATTACTTTTGTTTTAGCCATATTCATCTTTAGTCCAAAATCCTTACTAACTGTGCATAACTGATTAAGATTTTCCTCTAATTCTTTGGGATCATGGCTTATGACCACAATGTCATCTGCAAATCATAAATGGTTTAGGTACTCTCCGTTCACATTGACTCCTTTCTGCGACCAGTCTAATCTTCTGAAAGCTTCCTCAAGGGCAGCAGTAAACAGCTTCGGAGATATTGTGTCTCCTTGTCGAACTCCTTTCTCGATTTTAAATTTGCTACTGTCTTTGTGTAGTCTGATAAAGGATGTAGCACTCTCATATATTTTCTTCAAAATCATAATATATGGAGTATCTATGTCTTGTCTTTCCAGGGCACGAAACATTGCCTTATGCTGTATGGAGTCAAATGCCTTTTCATAATCCACAAATGCCAGGCATAATGGTGTTTTATATTCATTTGCTTTCTCCATTAGCTGTGATATTACGTGAAGGTGATCCATAGTTGAGAATCCTGTCCTAAAGCCAGCTTGCTCTTTCGGTTGATTCTCATCAAGTATTTTTTCTAATCTGTTAGTAATGACCCTTGTGAACAACTTGTAGATATGGGATAACAAGCTAATTGGTCTATAATTTCCAATTTCTGATTTATCTCCTTTCTTATGCAGCAAAACTATGATTGCATTATTCCACTGCTTAGGCATCACACCTTTTCTAATGCACTTTGTGAAGAGCCTTGCCAGTTTTTGTGTTATGTCTCTTCCTCCCAATTTTAACAACTCTACAGTAACTTCATCTTCCCCCGGGGCTTTCCGATTCTTCATTTTCTTCAATGCATGTTCTACCTCATCAGGAAGAATATCGGGTATGTCGTATGTGTTGCTACTTTGCAATCCATGTTCCCCACTGCTGGTATCATTCCCTCGCTCCTTGTATAATTCTCTATAGTAGTCTTCTGCTATTTGAATTATGCCTTCTCTGCTGTTTATAAGTACACCATCGCTATTCTTCAGTTTCAGTATCATTTGTCTTTCTGTATTACTGCTCATGGCTGCTGATTTAAATCCTTTGTTTTCCCTTAATGCTTGTTCTACTTTTCTTGTGTTAAATCTTCTTATGTCCTCTCTGAGTCTCTTTCTAATGGCTTTGCATAACTCAGTATACTCAATTTTCTCCCTGTCAGTGTTTTTCTTGCTCTTCATTTGTCATCTTTGGTTCATCATGACAAGTGTTTCTTGACTAATTTTTTCTTCTTTGGATTTCTGTTTCCCTATAGGTTTCTTGGGCTTTATAACTTTCAGAAAGTTGTAATATTCCTCGTCGATATCTTGGTCCTGAGCAGTCTGCAGAAGCTCAAACTTGTTCTTAAGTTCCAGTACATACTGCTTTTCTCCTCCTCTGTTATTTCAAAGACCTTTGTATTATTTACTCGAGTCAGTTTTTTCCTTTCCTTTCCTACATCTATATCAAGTGTACATCTTACCATTCTGTGATCACTTCCAACATTTACCTTATTCAGGACGGTAACATCATTCACAATATATCTTCTGTTAGTGAGGATGAAGTCGATTTCATTAGTTGTTAATCCATTTGGACTCTTCCATGTCCACTTTCTGTTCACCCTTTTCTTGAAAAAAGTGTTCATTACTGACATTCCTTGAGATTCTGCAAATTCCACAAGTCTTTCACCTCTTTTATTTCTTTCACCAATTCCAAAATTTCCTATAGTTCCTCTTTCTGCGCTGTTTTGCCTTTTTCCAACCTTAGCATTGAAGTCCCCCATAATAATAGTATAGTGGGTTTTCTGCTCATCTAGAAGACTCTCAATTTCAGTGTACATTTCTTCAACCTCTTCATCATCATGGCTCGATGTTGGTGCATAAATCATTATAATCTTTAGCTTGTACCTCTTAGAAATCTTGAGTATTAGTCTTGACACCCTTGGTGATGTACTTTTGAATTCCAAAATGTTGTTTTTAAAATCTTTATGGACCAGAAACCCAACTCCACCTTCACTCCTTTCACTGTTTCCATTGGTGTACAGCAGATTTCCACTTGATAAACTTATAAGTGATTCATTTCTTCTTCTTGTTTCAGCCAAACCGATGATATTCCAATTCACATTTTCTAATTCCTTTTCCAGCTCTAATAACTGGTTATTACTTGCAATCTGTCAGCCGAGTGGACAATCTCTGTATCACTATCCGTTTGAACTACATCTTATTACGACACTTCCATTTATTTTCAAACTCATCAAATATGACTGCAACAGCACCATTCTGGAACTTTATTGTCACACCTCATATATATATATATATACACACCGATGAGCCAAAACATTATGACCAGCGAGTTGTTATACAAACTACGGCGCTTGCATAGGTCGGGACACGGTATAAAAAACACCTATTACTGAGCTCCGTTAATCAGTGTTAATCTTGTTTTTCAGATGGGAAAGACAGCGGACTTAAGCGAGTTTACAAAGGCCAAATTGTAATGGCCAGACGACTGGGTCAGAGCATATCCGAAATGGCTTGGCTGGTGGGATGCTTATGGTCAGCCATGATTAGTACCTACTGAAAGTGGTCCGAGGAGGGAAAATCCACGAATCATCGGCGAGGTGTTGGACGACCACAGCTCATGGATGCTCAAGGTGAGCGAAGGCTCTCCCGGATGGTAAATGGCAACAGAAGGGCGACTGTAGTGCAACTCGCCGGTAATTGGAATGCTGGTGATGGGAGTAAGTTGTTGTTTTTATTCGGTTTTTAGGAGCATTAGCAACTAAGGCCATATTGCTCCGGGGATATACAGTGGTAATTCCCTGACCTTTCCGCATCCTCCGTATTTGGTGGTCACGGGCTTGAACCCTGGTCTAATCAAGAAGCGTGTACTATGCACTGCCACTCCTGCCCACCTGGCTACAGAGGTGCCTGATGGGAGTAAGGTGGCACAACACACACACAGTAAATCGAACCCTGCTGAAAATGGGGGTGCATAGCCAAAGGCTGCTCCAAGTGCCCATGCTGACCACGGTTCACCGGCAACAGCACCTACAATGGGCACACAAGCATTGAAACTGGACCTTGAGTGATTGGAAGGTCGTCTGGTCCAATGAATCATGTTTCCTGTTGCACCATGTGGACGGCTGGGTACGTGTGCATTGTTTACCTGGGGAAGTGATGGCACCTGGATGCACCGTGGGACAAAATAAGCTGGTGGCAGCAGTGTCATGCTTTGGGCGGTGTTCTACTGGGATACCCTGGGTCTATTCATCCATGTGCCGGGCACTCTGACATCTACCACCTACCTAAACATCATTGCTGACTAAGTACACCCTTTCATGGCAATGGTCTTCCCCTCTGGCGGTGGTATCTTTCAGCAGGATAATGCACCATGCCACACTGCCCTGATTGTTCGAGACTAGTTTGCAGAACATGAGGAAGACTTCCAGGTATTGCCCTGGCCTCCAAATTCCCCAGACATCAATCCCATCAAGCATGTGATTTGTGTTGGAACAGCAACTCCGATCTGCGGCATCTCAACCACGGACCTTACAGGAGTTAAAGGATCTGCTGGTTACCAGATACCACAAGACACATTTAGAAATCTTGTATGGTCCATGCCTCGCCAGGTACGAGCTGTTTTGGCTGCACGTGGAGGACCAACATCATGTTAGGTAGGTGGTCATAATGTTTTGGCTCATCAGTGTATATATATAATTTATTGCCTTTAGTGAGTATGGGCTTGGAACACCCAGGGTCCTGAGCTGGATATCATTATTCTTTTTCTTGGTAATTCCCTTCTACTTTTCTCTCTCTCTCTCTCTCTTTCTCTGGGTAATTCAGAAAAATTTTTTTTTGGCTGGTGCAGCATAAGCCTCAGGCTTCCTTGCACCATATGGCTAATAATAATAATAAGTCCCAGCATTGAAATTCTCCATGATATAAACTGCAAAAGAGGAAATCCATTCACTCTATTGTTTAAGTGCTTCATCAGCCAGTCTATTGTCTTTTTTGCCATTGCACTGACACTGGTTTGATATGCAACTGCTGACATAATTGATGCCTGGAAAAAGCTGGGGGAAACTTTGACTTAAAATTTAACCACTTTGGAGATAAATATTCTATTCCCAAAATAGGCTTTGTCACAGAAGACCATATGATGGACCCATACAAAAATAATGAATCCATGAACAAGTTAAATACTTCATAATAGCTTGCAATCAGAGATTAAAACTTTTCACAGCAAAGTTTGGAATTCAATCTAAATCAATGGTGGAATTCTCTCTCAATGAATTAACCACCTGTTTTAAATTTTTATTCAAACCTCCACAACAGCATGAGAACAGTCAATAGACACATCAATATAACTGTCAATGTTAAATTCTGACAGAACAGGAGATTTTGCCTTATTTATCCATTCAATTAAATCAAAATCAAAAGAAGTACTTGATATTATCAGTAAAATCCCTCTTTACCCTTAGCAGCTTTTTATCAGCATACTCTTGAATTGCAGATTTCTTTGTAATATTAAAATTAACACAAGCCAAATAGAATCATATTCTGTTGATGTCCCTCCAACCAACCCTTCTGCAGCATTTGGTTTCTCTTTTGTTTTTTGTAAAAACAAAAGAAAACCATAAGATGGAAGCTTATTTAGTGGCTCTTTGTGCCAAATATGATGAAACGCATTAGGAACGTTGAAAGCAGCTGCTTGAATTTCTCTCAACTTTTCCAGGAAATACTAAGATGAATAACATAAGTCTGGGTATCATACTGAATGAATTCTGATTGACAGATCATTAACCTGACTGAGGGTTCCCAGGTAGTGTAGGAGTTGGCACTTGCTTTTAAATCAGTTCAGGTAAGTGCAATAGGACAACAATTTGAAGGGAAAAGTCTGTTAAGCTTTTAGGTGAAATGAATATTAGCAAATTTCAATAAAACACCAGTGGAAAAAAAGCAAGATAAAACAGGAGTTCTTGGCATCAAAAAAATATGTAAGTAACAAGTAAACGCTATCTATAGATGGAAATTGAAGAAAACCATTAGAACATAACAGCGGTATAAGTATGGCTGGATAGAAGTTGTAGCCAGTCCAATAGCCCTGGAAAGAAACCAGATGACCTGATTACCACTTGGACAAATAGCAAGTTTCCTACTCATAACCCTTTCAGAACAGGGTTTAAATTTATTAGACTTGTTTACAACTAGTGCAAGCTTTCGTGCAGGCAAAAAATTAAACCAGAGATTTGGGTACAAGCCATTTGAAGTATAATGTATTCCTATCTTCAATGGCCTTAGCACATTTATCAGAAAACATGGTTTAGATAAAGGATGAGCATTTAAGATGGAATGAGTAACAAAGGATTTCATTCCTACCAAACTACTTTCACTAATACAATCCAAGCAAATATTAGGATCAGAAGGCTTAAACAGCAATCCAATCAAAGAAAAGAGGAATGGAAATTGCACAGATCCCATTTGATACTCTTCTAATACCAAACAGAGGCTGAGAACAGCCATAGTATGGAAGCTCTACTTCAGGAGACCATCAAGTTGTGATCTAAGGTACCTAAAGAACTGCTACTACTAATAGTGTACTTTGAAGAGATCATGGTTAGGAAGACAAGAGTGTTCAGTGCATACACTCTGTTCACTCCTACATAAACAAATATACATCATCGAGTAAAGTTCTCACTGGTCAGTTTCTAAAAATATTATAGTGGTACTTCAGCAACTGATCAATTTGAGAGCTTAATCAAGGAAGTGTATTTGCTTGTCAGGATTAAAGATTTGATAGGTTGGTTGTTTTTAGTTTACAGGTGCAAAAGCTACTGAGACTTTGTACATTTCAAATGATTTTGCACAATACCAGAATTACACATTTTTCAGTCAGCTGATATTCCTACCAGATTTTCCAGTCATTTTTTAGGTACCTTTTTCTGTTTACTTCACTCTTCTTTGTTCTACATCATCTCTGCTGATAAAAATTTTACTTTAGGCATTTGAAAAGTTCTAGCACATTAGATTTGTCTTCTTTAAGTTTTTTTTGGGCGAGATCTGGTATTTTGGATAGGAAACTAAAAGCTATTCGCCGCATTCTCGTAAACCATGAATGAACTGTTCGTAGTGCATGGCTGCCACTGCACTGAGGTTAAATTAAGAGTGCCATTACTAATGATCTAATGCAACTTGTTCATTTACCTACTAGAATATCAGACAGTTCTAATGGCAAAAGCCTTTGCATGAATGCCAGCTGGGTTAGTCAACTGAAGCCTGCTATAGCTGGAACATTAAAATTGCTTCACTGTTAGGAAAGCTAGAGTAAAGAAAGTTCAGAAGTTCCAAGTGATTTGTTTTTTTTTTTTTTTTTTTTGTTTGGTAGTTGTTGGCACATCAGCTTCTGTGGCCATAGTGCACCTCCCAAGGTTTTTGCAGTACTTTGATCCAAGCCCGAGGCGGGATTCGAACCCACGACCTTTAGGTTGCCAGGCAGGCACTTTACCCACCCGGCTAGCCCGATCGGCTCCAAGTGATTTGTAGGGCTGAGAGAACAACAGGGGTATAAAATGGATCTGACAGAATGGAATTAAGAGCCAAAGAAAACAGAGAGATATCCCTGATAAGGAGTCTTCAACAAGATACATCAGAGCAAATATATGCATAAACACCACCCTTAAAGAAGAAAGCCCAGATTGAATGATTAGGATATATGAACAAAATTGTCATTGAGACAACTGACAAATGGGTCATGTGAAACTGTAGATGTAAATAGATAACATTAAGATTAGGACCAAGATAATGTATATTTGAGAAATAAATTAGAAATATTTTGGGAGGTTTGATTTTTTTCATAGATAAGTCTGTTCCATTTGTTTGACTATTAGTAATGAAATGATAAAATTGAAATTTTTGGATATTCCATACATACACAAGATATACTTAGCCCTTTAACCATACCTTGGCCTTGGCAACATTCCCTACTTATGTTGGTTCACACCATTTATTATAACTTATTTTCAAAGGCTTCCTTACAAAACCAAGCCACTAGTCTTTATCATTAATGCATTCATCAAATAAATTAAAATTGTCTTGCAATGGTAGAAAATGAGTACTTTCAAAAGTTTGATCTAGACTGGTGTGAAATAGTGTAATACTAGAAAAATTATGCATGAACTTGGCACATTATAGCTTTCAGTTGTCCATGCACCATAAGGCTTTTAACATCAAGCAATATATATATATTATCCACTTCATTTGGCCATTCCTTATAATTTGTCCAATTCCTCTTTAAACATATTCAAACAACCTACCACAACATTAACATGGAAATTTATTCGCAGTCATCTGCTGACATCAATTTCCATACATCTATTTTGCAACTATCCTTTTCCAATTTTAATTTGACTTGTATGTGCATCAACAAAGAAAGAGCAATGTTGCCATTGGCATCAGTTTACCAAACTATTTTAAAGCTTTAAATACTTCAATTAGATCTCCCTGTAGATGCCTAGTTTCTAGGTGCTGCAATTTATAGAACAAGTTATTTTTTAATTGGAATACCCATTTGTGTCCCCACCCAACTTGTTGCTCCTCTCTATACTATCCAGCAGATCTACACCTTTCCTAAAGCATTCAAACAATTAATTAGGCTGAACTCCTTCATTAAAACTGTATTCATTCTTTATAGGAACAGCCCTTGCAAATAACCAATCATGTTCAACAGAAATCAACCAAAGGATAGCATTTGTGCTCAGTGCAACAGAAGAATAACATTCACATGTTAATAGCACACAGTAATTAACACAGCTATGCACTATTGAAGAGAGTTTTGAATTTAGGTGTTGTTTCACATAAATGGTTATTTGCAAAAAAAAAAAAAAAAAAAAAAAAACAGTTTTAATAAAAGATTTCAGTCCAACTGCAATTGGAGCAGTACTGGTAAAATCATTTTAATAACTTTGACTACACTATTTCACACATTTGTTGAATCTCAGGCCATATTCATTGCCGTGGCCTAGCAAAACATTTTACGTTAACTTATCTTCTTAGCTTGCTAATGGGCAATTTGACTTGATACCCAGTTGGTATCAAGTCATCTGACATGGACAGCACAAAAATATTTAATCCTGGTGATTCACTACTTGTGGATTAACAGTTGTTACTTTTTGTACCTTTTAAGTCTTGTATGTGCTGTTTTTTTTTTTGTCTGCTTATATTGTTGTTCACTTTGTGTAAGCTGAGTGGACCTGTGAAGCAATGTGATATCATTTATGTTAACTCCACTGTATCCAGCCAATTACCTTCTGTTGTGTAGTGACACTGCTTTTCATAATGACATATTTCCACTATCCAAAAGCTTCTCATAGTTCACCAGTTGACTAAATAGGTATTCTCATAGAAAATAAGAGGAATTGTGGTAGTGTTTGTGGCCATGATAAATCAATTAACTCCAAGGAATTTTCACATAACACAAAAAATCTCAGGGGAAAAAAAAAAAATGTGAACGATTTCACATTACTATTTCATATTTATAATATCTGTTACATATACAGGGATCAATGGAAATTTATTATTTATTTTTTCATTGAAATACAATTTCAGTGTTTTTTCAATAAATATTGGCTTAATTTTTGTGTTGGTGTAATGCCTCTACAAACTTAAATTTGATAGAGATTGTTTCATATTTATATTTTGTGATACAAACATTTTTATGAAAATTTAAATATGATATTTTTTTTTTCATTAAACCTAACAAGTACTTTTAAAAATCAAAGAACAACTTTCCAAAATTAAATTATTATTAAAAAAATGATGAAATAAAATCACTATGCACTGCAATCTACTGATAAAAGGCCCAACATTAGTATGCTCCAAGTAATATTAAAAAAAAAAACTCTACTTTTTTACAAATATTAAAGTTAAAATCTGGGGCCTATCAGATGACACAATATCACAAGTTTAGAGGATACTGCATTATGTTTTAAAATGTTTTTATAGCCTTCTTTTCTTAAAATTCCTTCAATTCTGATGTCACCCATTCAAGAAAAATGGAAGCAACCCCAGTTCATGGAACCACCACTGTGCTTGACTTAGGCACCAAACAATGTGGCACTATTTTTTCTTCAGTTGATCATCTCGCAAACTATACTTGGATCCAAAAATTTTAAATTTGGATTCAACTATCTACAATATGTTTTTCCACTCTTCAATTGTCCATTACTGGCTCTTAGCCCAAGCCAACTGTTTCTTTTGATTTTCCTGTTTTAATAAGGGTTTTCAGAACACTATACAACCATGAAGTCCTTCCTGTTCAAGATGAAGTTTACAGTGGATGTAGATACAGGAGTTTCTCTGTTCCTATTGAACTCAGCTCAGATTTCAGGTTCAGTAAGTCATTGATTGCATTTAGAAATCAGTGTTATGGTCTTATCTTGTGCTTCCATTGTTATGTGCAGTCATCCTGTTTGTCCTTTAAACTGTCAGTCTCCTTGAATTGTTTGAATGGTAGTTCATATTCCTTTAAAACACCTAATTTTTTTGCCAATACTTCTGAAGGAATAACTTTTGTTTATACAGAATTATAATAACATTTCTTTTTTCAACACCCAGTTCCTTATTTCTTGCCACATTTATCATGAAACAAACTTACGCCAAACACTTTCTGAATGACAGGTGTTCCGATTTTTATAAGTTACAACTCTTACTCCTAAAGTTATATTATTGCAAAACACTCTAGACTCATCTACAATCTTCTATAATATTGAAATATTACTCCCACTTTCTGGACTATTCTGGAATCACCTACAATGCTCTACCACATTCAGGAATCTTCAACGTCTTCCTGGAATAGTCTTGAACATTCTAGAAATTGCCTGAATATTTCTTAAGTTTTTTGATTTTTATATATAACAAAATATTTAAATGGAAATTGGTAAACAAATTGGTTCTATTTTAATAAAAACTTTGTAAATTAAGAAAAATAAAATGTGATTGCAAATTTTTGGGTGGGAGTATACATGGAATAAACTTTTGAGGTTTGTTCTTATTTATAGCTCGGCTCAAAGGTGAGTGTTTGCTTTTAGCTATGAATTACAAACTTCCACTTTACACACTTCATTTATTTATAGGCAGATATTAAAGAAGTTACTTCTCAACATACCAAAAATTACAGCACATCAAATATACCCGATAAAATACAGGCTGTAGTGAATGTGTTAAAAGTTCATAGTTATTCACAGCAATTGCTCAGTACAATGTACAACAAGAGGAAGATCCTATGGAAACGCAAGTTTGGATTAGCTCACAAAATAATTCACTTACAAAGCAAAACTTGACCTTATAATAAATAATTACTTATATTTAGATGCTTGTTTACATAAAAATATACGACATGACTAAACTAAGACCACCATTATCCATATTATTTCCCCCATTCAGATGATTCTGCATGAAGAAAATCATCCTGTCTAGCAGGAATAAGTGAGGGTGAAATGTTTGGAACAGCTGCCAAAACTGGTAGCAGCTTGAAAGGAGGTGGGGGTTCTAGCGTTGGTTTCTTCTCTTTTTGTTTTTTCTCTTTCCATTTGTCTAACCATGTACTCAAGGAGACCTCACTAGCTTTCTTTTTTTTATTCTGCATGTTGATAGTATCTTGATACACTTGTTCCTGAAGTTGCCTTATATCTTCAGCTGTAAGGTGACCGTATTTACAACCAGAGCCATAATCACAGTTACCAGTTTGCTGAAATTTCCGACATGGTTTCTTTACTGTTTCTTCTTCCAAGATTGTGCCTGCATCTCTGAAGGTGTTATAATGAAGCTTGCGAAGTTTCTGGTGATATACTCCCTGCAGATGTTTTTTCCTATTTTCAGCACTGTCGGGAAACGCTCTGTCACAATAATCACAGTAATATCGCTTCCCCATTAATCTATGAAATTCTATATAAATGAAACAAAGTTGGTTAAAAATAAAAGCAGAATTTAAAACTAATATAAAAACTCAGAACTTCTTACTAGGAAACACATACAATTGCCAAAACAAGTGAAGTCCATTTACTCATACAACATTACCTAGAAAACGCATTCCATGCGACGCTAATCCCTCTAACAAAAATATTTTAAACCTAAATTATCTGCTTAACTTTCCCTGTTTACAAAATTAAATAAAAAATTATAAACAAATAAAATAACTAAACAAAAAATAATAATAATTTTTAAAATTTTAAAAAGCCATAAAAAATTCAATGATTTCTCATTGTTGTTACATATGAGGTAAAAACTAGAAAGTTCCAGTAATGACGTTATATTAGCATTAGTAGAGGCATTTGATGCAAGAAAGCAAGCTTATGCAGCATCAGCCAAAAAAAAAAAAAAAAAAAAAACAACTTCCACTTCACCCCTCTGTTCGTTCAAAATACCTGTCCAGCTGAGCCTTAAACTTATTTAGGCTATCAACTTCCACGATAAGGGATGGAAGTCTGCTCCACCAACCAACCACCCGCTGGCTAAAAGCAAATTTCCGCACATCTATCCTACATCTGTCTTTCCTCAATTTGAATTTATGCCCTCTCAGGTGATTATTCTGAGCGAGAGGAAGAATCCCATCAGCATTGAGCATGCTCAAACCATTCAAGGCTTTTACACCTCTATCAGATCACCTCGCTGGTGCCTAGTCTCCAGAGACTGTAATTAGCAAAACTTAAGCCTTTCTTCGTAAGAGCACCCCTTTCTTCTATTCACAATTCTTGTTGCCCTTCTCTGTACTCGTTCCAGCAGCTCTACATCCTTCTTGAAATGAGGCCTCCAGACCTGTACACAGTACTCTAGGTGTGGCCTGACAATTGCCTTATACAAGGGAATAATCACCTCCTTATCCCTGCTAGAAACATTCCTATATATCATTGACAATACACCATGAGCTACTCTTGCAACCCGTCTGCACTGCTCAGAGAACTTCATATCTGCCTGCACAACCACCCCCAGGTCCCTTTCATTCTCTACCACTGTCAGTGTAGTACCACAGAGTTGATACATTGCTCTGGGGTTGCTGTTTCCCATGTGTAGTACTTTACATTTGTCAATGTTAAACTTCATTTGCCACCTCTCAGCCTATCTGCTCAACCTTTCCAGATCCTGTTGCAGCAGCATAGTGTCAGTAGTGTCCTTGACAACCCTGCCTACCTTTGTATCGTCTGCAAACTTCGACATTAAGCTTGATATACCATCATCAATATCATTTATGAATACAGAAAACAATAATGGACCCAACACTGAGCCCTGAGGGACTCCACTAATAACATTAGTCCACGACGAGCAGTGTCCATTGATTACCACTCTCTGTCTTTCCCCTCTCAGCCACCCCTTTATCCACAGCAGCAATTTGCCTCCAATGTCACACTGCTCCAATTTGTGCAGCAGCCTTCCATGTGCAACAGTATCAAAAGCCCTTCTAAGATCCAAGTATATAATATCAAAGTTATTCCCTGCATCCAGTTCCTTTGTGACTGCATCATAGTATCCAATCAAATTGGTCAGGCAAGACTTCCCCTTAACAAAACCATGCTGTGTCCGAGCTATAACTGAAGTCTTGTCTAAATGATCCTGCAGTGCTTCTTTAACTAGTGCCTCCATTAATTTTCCTGGAACAGAAGTTAAACTCACAGGTCTATAATTACTTGTGTCAGCCTTTGATCCTCCTTTGTGAATTGGGGTGACATTTGCACATCTCCAATCTGTGGGTAACTCCCCTGAGTCCAAGGAAGCTCTCATAATTATGGATAATTACATGCTAATTACAACTCAAATTATTTATCATTGTCACCTTCAGTGTAGTTCCTTTGGGCATCTCTTCTGCCACGATTACAGGACTTTCTGGAGTTCTTTTATCGATATAATGTTTAGTGCCCACACACGTTGCTGGACTTCCTCTAAACACCAAAAAAGTGCCCCGTTCAGATTTTACACTTGGGAATAGAATGAAGTTAGATTGAACTAAATCGAAAGAGTACGGAAGCTATTTCAACTCAAAGACCCGTTTTTTCGTCAGAAATTGCTTCACCGATAATGCAGTGCGAGCTAGCACTACCTTGATGAGAAAAAACAAATAATTGATAAGTCAATTTTAAAGCACTTATTATAGTCATTCCTGGAAATTTTTGGCCATATTTTTTATCATACAACAGTTCAGTCTACGAACTGTTGCTTGAACTAAAAATGCGAATTAGCTGAGGTTATGAGATTATATACCGTATTATGGGTAACAAGTAACTACAGACCTGTCAGTTTAACTTGTGTTCCGGAGAAAATAATGGAGTCACTAGTTAAAAAAACATTGCAGGATCATATAGACAAGACTGCATTAATAGTTAAGACACAGCATGGGTTTGTTAAAGGAAGGTCTTGTCTGACCAATTTGATTGGATACTGTGATATGGGCTCAAAGGAACTGAATATCAAAAATAATTTTGATATCATATACTTAGATTCAGGAAAGCTTTGATACTGTTGCACATGGAAGACGGCTGTAAAAATTGGAGAGGTATGGCATTAAGGGTAAGTTGCTACAATGGATAAAGGGACAGTTGAGAGGAAGACGACAGAGAGTGCTAATCAATGGACACTGCTCTTCGTGGACAAACGTTATTAGTGGGGTTCCCCAGGGTTCGGTGCTGGCCCATTGTTATTTTGTGTATTCATCAATGATATTGATGAAGGTATATCAGAATTAATGTCCAAGTTTCTGATTGATACAAAGGTTGGCAAGGTTGTTAATGACAGTAAAGACAGTTTGCTACTTCAACTGGATCTAGATAAGTTGGGCAAATGGGCTGAGAAGTGGCAACAGAAGTTTAACATTGACAAATGCAAAGTACTGCATACGAGTAGCAATAAGAGAAACGAAGAAAATAAGAGAAACCCAAGAGAAACGTACCAACTGTGTGGTACTACAGTTGGAAAGTGAAAAAGACCTGGGGGTAATTGTGCAGTCAAATATGAAGTTTGCTGAGCAGTGCAGACGGGCTGCCAGGGCAGGTCATGGAGTCTTGTCAATGATATATAGGAATTTTGCTAGCAGGGACAGGGAGGTGATTAGCCAGTTGTACAAGGCAATGGTCAGACCACACCAAGAGTACTATGTACAGGTCTGGATGCCTCATTTTAGGAAAGATGTAGAGATGCCAGAACGAGTACAAAGAAGGGCAACAAGATTGGTGAGGGGAAGAAGGGGGTGCTCTTACCAAGAAAGGCTTAAGTTCTGCAAATTGCAGCACCTGGAGAGTAGGCACCTGCGAGATGATCTGATTGAGGTGTATAAGGCCTTGAATGGGTTAAGCAAGCTGAATGCTGATGGGAGTCTTTCTCTTGCTCAGATTAAGAACCTGAGTGGGCATAGATTTAAATTGAGGAAAGACTTGTAGAATGGATGTGCGGAAGTTTGCCTTTAGCCAGTGGGTGGTTGTTTGGTGAGACAGACTTCCATCTTTTATTGTAGAAGTTGATAGCCTAAATAAATTTAAGGTTGAGCTGGTCAGGCATTTGGAACGAATGGAGGGGTGAAATAGGAGGGGGGGGTTTGGCTGATGTTGCATAATCTTGCTTTCATGCATCGTATGCGTCTACTAATGCTAATGTCCCCAAGTCAGTTCATAACTCATGTCAGCTTCTAGGGAGGGAAGAATTGACGACTACAATTTTATCTGTCCAGGGTTTCTCATACATATTCAATGGGACTCGAGTCCAAAAACCCTGGGCGACAATCTATTCGGAAAATTTTTTCACTCCTTAAAAATTCTCAGCCAGTCAGTTTCGCTCTAAGAAGGAGAACATTGCATTCATTAGGAGGAACTATGGACCTACTACTCCTTTAATTTTTCAAATACAGAGTTCAGGATTCTTGCAGCACACAGCGCTTGCACTTCCTCTCGTAAGGAAGAACAGCTCTGTAGATGCACTGCGTATTATGCTTGTCCAGATTACTGCTTCTGAGCACTCTTTTTTTTAATTAATATTGATTGGTTGTTTCCAGCACTTCTCTTTCTCAGCAGCTACACGTAATAAGGGATGGATAGCGGGGCCTTCCTGTATGGACGACATTTCTGTTCGTGTTAAAAGAGATCCTATGGCAGCTGGCCGATATTAGCGAGTAATAGCAAATGTACCGATATCCACCATCGATTTTTCAACCACCCAGAAGAATATCAGAGCATGAGGACCGAATAATCAATTCGAATTTACAGCAACAAAGATGCAGAGATAGAGCCAGTCTGACTAAAGAATAGCTATTATCTTTGTAAAGGCTCTTCTTCGGAGAAATAACAGAAGAATTCGTGTATGATAACATTCTGGTGAAAGGTTTTCTGCACACAGGTGTTTGATTCCTCCAGTACGTTTTATTTTATATTATATAATTGTACAGTTACATGTTAGAGTTTATAAAATATTCTACACTGGTAGCTTATAAGCAACAAGTGAGGAACGGATGAGTTGTCATTGTTGTCGTTGCAGTAGGGTTTTAAAAGCATTAGCGACTAAGGCCATATTGCTCCGTGTATACCGTCTGTAAAGTGCATGTGTTCTGTGGTCGATTTTCTGTTTTCTGGACGAAAAACCCAAGTTTCAGGGGAAAAACCATGCTAGCCTCGTTTGACACCGACTACCTCAGCTACTTTTTGAAAAAGGTTCATAAAATTCCTCACGTCATTGACGGGACTTGAACTCAGATCTTTTTCACCTGTGTGGGGAGGACTGCGACTCTACCAACTGTGCTACCCATGAGGGCCAACGGATTAGTTCCCCTCCCCCCTCGCAAAAAAATTTGTGCGGGCCACTCTTCCTGCATGTAATCAACAAAGATTTGTAGACTGAACACCAGGAATCATAATTTGTCATACTATTTTTTAAGGTAGTTCTGACAGCCATTCACCACTGATTTTTGTTCAGTGCAATCTCACACGTCGACATTACAATAACTCCATCGGTTACGTTTTTAAAATGGGCTATGCTCGCCTCCTAACTTTTTCAGTTCCACTATAATATTAATACATTTCCTTGACACTGCCTTGAGTAACACAGTAATTACGGTCATGGTCCTATCACACCGTTCATTAGGAACACCCTGTGAGAACATTCATTATCATCCATTATAAGAGAGTCTGAGTTAATTGCGCATGCAATTAATCCAGAATTTTTTTTGATGGAAAACATAAATATTCAGGATCTCATCTCGATACCTTACAGCTAAGAGGGCTCCTCGCTTGGAAATCTCTACAGCGATTGAAGGTGATTTCGCCACCCCCCACTTAAAACACTACTTCCAATTCCCTCTTCATACGATTTTAGTACAATTGAATCTAGTTTTCCACTTCTTCCAGATGAAGGTGTATCGATAACCTGATTGAAGGCTGAATGGGCATCCAGATGATGGTGCATCGATAACCTGATTGAAGACTGAATGGGCATCCAGATGATGGTGCATCGACAATCTGATCCTAGCCATGTCGTCATAAAAAGCATTATTGCTTCTAGTACCCTGTACCGTACTTAGCAGCAATAAAGTGGGTTCTTTCCTGGAGAGGTGATAAAAATACATAGATACCTGATCATTCACATAACCCCATAAAGTTTTCCATAGGTGGTATGCCTAGATAAAGCCCTACTGATGATCCAACAAGCTCAGAATAAAGAGTTGAAATATTGTGAAATCTCTATCTCTCCTTGAAGTTAGGGTGAGAAAACAATATTTTTCCAATTAAATTTTAGGTTTTATTTTAATACTAGGATTAATTTACGTATAGTTAGTACTTCTTATTATAAATATAAAAATACTGAATTGTTAGTCATTACAACGAGATCAAATTGGTCCAGAGAATAACTTGTATAAGTTTTTCACAACGTTTCTTGGGCGAAAAGAAACTTGGAGAACATTTACATTCTGCTTGAAATCCGTTTTATAACTCCTACTGAGAATCCTGTAGCTACACTAGCACACTTTGATGCTTGTTTGATTGCTATACTCAATTTACCATTTCATTCTTCTTTATCAAAATGTTCAATCACGTTGAATACAATTTTCTTTGATATATACTTGTTTTCCTTTGATACAGACACTGGTTCATCCATTTATATATTTTTATGATACCAATCATTTGTGTATAATCATGTGCACACAATAACTTATACGACCATGGGTTTAAATCTCCCGCTATGACGTGGCACCGCCTATTTCGCCTCGTGAGTAGCACAGTTGGTATATTCACCGTCCTCCCCACACAGGGTGGAAAAAATTCTGAGTTTGAATTCTGTGAATGAAGCCAGAAATTTTAATGGATCTTTTTCACAACGTGGCTGAGTTAGTGGGTCTCAGGCGAGGATAGCATGGTTTTTTCTCCCCAAAACTCGGGTTTTCGTCCAGAAAAATGGCAAATCGATCACAGAATGCCAGCAATTTACAGACATGATATATATATACGCTGCAATATGACCTAAGTTGCTGATAAAACCCTACAACAACCTCTGTTTCACAAATGGAAATCCCTGGAACGTGGTGCCTAACTAAAGTGAGCACGCAGCGTGTATGCACCTTTTTGGTTGAACTATTTTGTTCTTCGTATACTGGCGCCATCTGCAGCTAAAAATATTCATCATTTATTTATATTTATTAACTGGAATAAGTCAAAATTACAGTATCTTCTGGTGTGTCCTACCCATACAGCCTACTTTAAATTAAACGTCACTGGGATGCCAGTTGACAGAAATTGGTTAATCATGCGCATGTACAATTCAGAACGGACAGCATTTTAAACTACGTCTGCCTTTCCCATGGTATACTTTTAAAACCCAACTAAAAGGTACAGTATCCAGGGCGGTGTTTATCCCGTCGGGACACCTTGTTACCTTTGCAGTGTTTCTTCGTTTCGTAATTAATATTTGTAATATTGTTTACAAAGAGCTCTCTACTGTGTTAACATGCAAACATTTAAGATTTTGTAACGAATTGTTATAATTGTTATATCAAAAAGATAATACAGTAAATTAAAATGTACGTGTATACACCAGAGCTTGGAAGGAACAGGTTCATATTATTATTATTATTATTATTATTATTATTATTAGCCATATGGTGCAAGGAAGTCTGAGGCTTTTGCTGCACCAGCCAAAAAAAAAAAAAAAAAAAAAATGAACTAGTTCCTTTCAGGCTTTTAAGTTGGAACGAGTTCATATCTTTACGAAGGAACTATTTTGAAACTAAGTTCCTTTCCAGTATGATTCCATAGTTCCAACTTGAACTATGTGTTTTTTAGCGTCAAGTTCCTGTTTGTTATCATTCGGAAAAATTTCTGCCAAAAGTTACCTACATTTCACCCTTTTTGCATTGTGTGATTGCCTTACGTGACATTCTGAAAGTGTTTGTGTTGCCAATCGTTTTGACTGCTAATGTGGTAAGGAGGGATTTTCACCGAAATGGGTAACTAACCAAGAGGTTAGTTACCCATTTCGGTGAAGGGTTGGCTCAGAGATAGGTTTAACAGGTGTCTCCTGAGTCAGCCTTCCGAGAACACTTTTTTGTCCTACGAAGGGTGATTCATAAGAAGTGTAAATCACGTACTTCAGACTACTTTTTTTTTTTTCTAGGTTAATATTTTGCACATCACGTAGCGAGCTCTTCCCAAATGGTCAGCGATGACATTCGCTTACCAGTACTATGAATGCATTAATGCGAACGTGAGTGGCATAAGTATCAAATGACAAATGTGGCTTCGAACCACAGAACAAGCTTTGTCTTCACAGTGAGTTTCCCAGATATTGCACAGGTTTCAAACACATTTGTTCTTAATTTTAAACTCTCTGCTGATTAACCTTTCGCATATGATATTAAATCGAAAAAAAAATAATAAATTTTCCATTTATCCCATTTTTTAAATAAAGGGAAGATTTCTTTCTATCTGTGATGCCATTTGTTTGAAAGTAATGCAATACCATTGCAACTCGTTGTGGAGGCAAAGTTTGTTCTGCTCTTAAAATTAAAATTGTTGCAGCACTATGCAATTTAAATCCTGTTGACCAATAAAAACAAAAAAGGCAGGACCGGATACTCTTCATAATTCCGTATAATTTAGTGATTATTTTATTTCATTTTTATTATATATTAAACTTGTAACTAATTAATATTGAAATATCTCTGCTATTAATTAATTAATTAAAAATAAATTGAATTGCATATCATTAATAAGATAATCTAACTATAATCTATACAACACGCAGGATGTGGCTTTACTATTACCTTATTCAATAATATAATGGCCTTCTTATCCCTACGGAAAAAATTCTTGCATATCCCAGAATAACATGCTAACTGTTTTACCACACAGTTGATTTGTTATTGTGGGATTTTTGCTTCCAATTGCCAGTATCTTGCATTTATCAATGTTTAACTTCAATTGCCACTTCTCAGCCCATTTGTCTAAATCTTTTTTGCAGTAGCACACCCTGATTACTGTGCTTAATCCCTCTGCCAACCTTCATACCATCTGCAAACTGTATGCCTGATATACCTCCATCAATATCATTAATAATTATATAAAACAACAATGGGCCGCACTGAACCTTGGGGGACTCCGCTAATAACATTAGTCCAAGGAGATCAGTGCCTATTGATAACCACTCTCTATATTCAACCCCCCTTTGTCCCATTCAACCCCCGCTTTGTCCATAGCAGCAACTCTTAATGCCACACTGCTTTAATTTGTATTGCAGTCTTTTAAGCGAAACAGTTTCAAAAACTGTTCTGAAATCTAAGTATAAATTATTTTTGGATCCAGTTTCTTTGTTACTGTGTCATAATATCCAATCAAATTGGTCAGACAAGATCGCTCCTTAACAAATCCATGCTGTGACCTTAGTATAAATGCATTCCTGTCTAGATGATCCTGCATTATATCTTTTATCAGCGATTCCATTATTTTCCTGGAAAAGAAGTCAGGCTAACAGGTCTGTAATTATTACTCATGTCTCCCTTTGATCCCGTTTGTGGATTTAGAATACTTTTTCACATCTCCAGACCACAGGTACCGGCTCTGAATCCAGATATGTTATCATAATTATGGCTAAGGGTTTGGTTGCCTCCTTTGCTGCTTCCCTTAATATAATTTGATAGATCCTATCCACCTCAGGCACTTTTTTTATGTTTAGCTCAACAATTTGCCTTCCACTTTCCTCTCAGTTGTCACAAAATCATTTAGCTCCCTATTAAAGTTTGATAAACTTTTGGCATTCCCTTCTCTAATGAATTTCTCATATGTGAATATAAATGCAAAATACCTATTCAGTTTGTTTGCTGATGATCCTGCAATATACCTTTGCAGGATCATCAACAATTAAACCATCGATATCAAGTGGACCAATGTGATTCAACCTTTTCCTTCTATTGTTAACACAAGTAAAGAAGTCTTTGCCAGAGACTTCTCGTAATATGCCTTGACTTGCTTAACCTCTTTTGTGACTTGATTGCAGATTAGTTTATATCTACCACAGGCTCCTGTACCACCTGATAATTTATAATCAACCCATGCATTTTTCTTCTCTGCGATAATCTCATTAGTTCATCTGACTCCATTTAGGTCTAAGCTTTGAACAGTATAGTCGAGTGGTCAGGAGCGAGGGTGCATAAGTACACGTGGTTTGAGTTACTGGGATTCAAGCTCGTGACTGCTAAATACGGTACCTCGCGAACTCCTCTGACCGTGTGGTTGATCTGGAGTATAAACAGAAAATGTATTTAGTTATGGTTAGTGATATTAAACAAATCATATAATAGTTAGCGATTTCAGTTATCATCTTAGTGGTATTAAATAAGTCACGTCAGCAATTGCCCAGATAAAATATAGCACTTGTTGCGCTACTAAACTGAACTGCAGAAAGTTATTTGAGAGGGATGTCGACTAAAAAAAAAAAATTTCTTTCTTTTACAGTTTTTCCAAAAATCATACACTTTACCTATAAATTGTTAAAATGGATAGACCATGGACTTAGGAAAGCGGACTTCCTTCATTAGTCATTATCTTTGATGTCACCTGCTGATGCCACTTCCGCATTGCTTTTTTTATTTTTTTTTTATCGTGAATTACATTCAGAGAAACTCATCACTCATTATTTTTTTTATCGTGAATTACACTCAAAGAAACTCGTGACATTTGTTGTTTACGCACTTCCTGTAGGAAGTTCGTAAACAATAAATTCTAAGAAAGTCACATCAAGCAAGTGTTTTAACTAAAAAAAAAAAATGTTTATATTCTGTTTATGGCTGCCACAATTAGTTCGGTAAACAATGGGCCTTTTAAAAAAATAAATAAATAAGTGAATACTGTAATAAAAAAAAAACGGTGTCGCTAAAAAAAAAAAATTTTGTGGACACCGTTTTGACGGGACGAAATAACCTCTCCAAAAAAAGTTTTGGGAACACTATTTTTCATACAGAGCTATAATCTCGAAATAAATATAAGTGATTAAAATTAATAATACATAAGTATGTTCATTTAACATAACAGTTAATATTATCACAATAAAGAGCAGACACACGTACATTTTACATCGATACGAACCATATATTCGCCTGATCATCCAATACTTATTGACATTGCATTGCATTATTTTCAAGACTAAAATACGGTATGTAGATGTATTTTATAATTATTATAAAAATAGAGGAAAATAAAAAAAATAATCTATAATAAAAGGACCTTTTATTGTATACATTTATATGGAGGTTTGAAACGCTGTTCCCACATAGATTGTGTGGCTGTAGTCCCCTGAAGAAGTTCCCTATTACACACTATCTTCCAATTTCCATTGTATTAACAACATACAGTAGTTTATTGTTTTAGAACAATTCCATTATTAAACCTAATAAAATCTTTATTTATATTAATTTATACGCAAATACTAACTCCTAATACATCTAACCATTAATTTGTATTTGATTTATGTAATTTAATTATTTCTATAACGTTTATTTCCCCTTTGGAAATAATTTACTGAAAACACTGCACCCCTTTTCCAATACTTTCTTAAGTTTGCATATATCTTATATTTAGTGCAGTGTTCTTAATTGCATAGTCTCTTGTTTTGCATTCATACATCCCTACAGAGATTTCAAAATACTCGAAACAATTTTCAAGGTCACTTTTTACTCGTATTTTAAAAAAAAAATATGGCATAACGACTGTAGCATCTACTATGTTCTCAAGAAACAGCTTTGCGCCTAATTTCAAAAAATAATTAATGTAGCAAAGCCTGTAGCAAATCATTGGCCCTGCAAAATTACGTGCCCTAGACAATTGCCTGACTTGACAAGGCATAAATTTATCCCTGAATACAGCCAATAAAAACATTGCAAGAAAGGAAGTTTAATTTTTTAAACTCAGAATTAATTTAAATAAATAAATAATATTTTAAATGTGTAAACAGCCATGGAGATCTCCTGCATCCCTTTTCTTGAAAACATGCATCCGCATCTAACTTATCTATTATCCAGTGCAACAGCTGAATAAATATTCAGTACGCAGTGGAAAAACAAGCTGACCAATGAGATTTGATAAGCTAGTTACACAAGTAACGCACAATTTAACAATAAAAATCTGAAGTGCCTACGAATAATGTCATCCTCCCTCCCCCCAAAAAGTAAAAAGAAATACAGAGAACTTACTCTAGACTATCGAGAAAGCAATCAGTACAGTCAGGAAAATCATTTGTTTGTAGTTAGAAAAGGCATTAATCCTATATATTAACTGCAACCTCAATGAGAATTGACATAACTTTTATATAAATAGTTTAAATTTAGTAGGTAAGTTTCTGAGAGAGTTTTGTAATCATATGTGCCTTTTCGTCACTGTCTTTATTCACCAAACTATGAATTCTTCCACTCCCTCCTTTTTAAAGAAAATGATGTACAGTAGACTTCCGATTATCCAGGGCTCGCTACGACCCGGAAGTCTAAGTATAAGTCAGATAACAGAAAGAATTATGCGGAATCTATTACAGGTGTTCTTTGTTTATATTTTTAATGTTTCTTACAATAAGTCCCTTGTATTTTTCTGAGAAACTGCATCACCCACCTTTGCTTTCTGTCTATTAGCTTGTCCTAGTCAAATTTCAGTAATCCTTCAGTTTTACTACCATACAGCTAATTTTAATATTCTTCTTCGAGTTTTCTTTAATTTATGTTCGTGTGCGTCCCTCATGTTAAAGAAGAAAAAGGGGTTTTCTTTCTATTGACCAAAAAATTCAACTTGTCAATAAACATGAAAAAAGTGTTACAGTGCGCACGTTAATGAGTCTCTACTCGACTACATGGAAAAAAGACATGTCGCGCTCACTGACAAGACAATGTTTCGAAATTTATGTAGTATCATTCGCAGGACGGCACACCAAAGGAAAAAGTACGAGGCACATTCAAAAAGTTCCCGGAATTTTATTTTTTGTGATTAGGTTAGTAAACAGTTGAGTTTACTGACCTGGTCACTTTCAAAGTACTTTCCATCTGCACGTGCCCGCGCGCGCGCGCACACACACACACATGCTCCAACGGTCTTCCCAAGCTTTGAAACATCCTTTTAAAATCGTGTTGTTTTAGTGCACGTAGGGTCGCTTCGGCGTTTTCTTTGATGCCATCCACTCTAGCGAAACGACGACCCGGAGCCCCATTTTCCGTTTAGGGAACAGCCAGAAGGGTACGCTGCTGCATGACCGATTTTTTCCCCCATGCCAATACACCCAATTGTGATTGGGTGTATTGGCATGGTGCAGAATCCAGCCATCCTACCATTTTGAGGTCATCTTGGTCTCACATTCTTACGCAAACGTGTCAAAACGTCAACGTAGTAAGCAGCAGTAACGCTTCTCCCCTAGTCACAAATTCGTCTTGCACTACGAATCATACGACCAGCATGGCTTCGATATTGGATTTTCTTACACGAGACTTCTCCGGCCGTGGGGACATTTTTGTGTGCAATTCGGATGATTTCACCTTGGTTTTGGGGACATAGGAGAACACCTAACTCTCATCCTCAATGACCACTTTTCTTAGGAAGCTCGGATCTTGTTATTATTATTATTTATTTATTATTATTTTTTTTAGCCATATGGTGCAAGGGAGCCTGAGGCATATGCTGCACCAGCCAAAAAAAAAAAAAAAAAAAAATTGAGTACCCTGAGAGAGAGAGAGAGAGAGAGGGGGGGTAGGAGGGAATCACCAAAAAAGAGAAGAATAATGATATCCAGCTCAGAACCCTGGGTGTGCCAAGCCCATACTCGCGAGATGTGAGCCCTGGAGTAGAGTTTCCGAACAAATCACCTGCGACGATTTTCCTGCAGTCCATTTGATCGACCGACAGCAAACGCGGAACAAACTTTGCATACAAGCGACGCATCTCTAAATCTTACGTCAGGATTGTGCGTACTGAGCCTACAGAGAGTCATTCGCCTATCAATTCTCACGAGTTCCTTCACTTTCGTGACATTTTCTTGTTTCGTGAAGTCCACTGCGAGGTTCATCTTCCAGTATTTTCTGTCTGTTTTTAAACTGATCAAGCCACTCGTAAATTGCTGTTTTCTTCAAAGCACCATCTCCATAAACTTTCTGCAATGCCTGTAGCTTCTATGTAGCACGTTTCCAAGTTTAAAGAAGAACTTGATGTTAGCACGCTGCACATTCCGCAATCAATCGGTTGTGACCAAGAGTAAAATTGTCGAGCCAGCTGCCACTTGGCATGCGTGTGCACCAAAGTCAACGTAAACGCCCCATGAAACCTTACGGCCGTAGCGCAACAATTTAAATACCAGTGTGCGATTCCAGGAACTTTTTGAATGTACTACTTAACTTCATTTTTTTGGTTTTTTTCAAAAAAATCATGTATGTAATAACATTAATTTGCCATCCACTCTGTATAATCGGGCGTCTACTGTACCCTCTTCCATAAAAATAATATATATGTTAGTACTGTATTAAATTTTATGTAAAATCTTCTCATGCCATGGTATATTTTTATAAATATGAACACGGTATTTACGTAAATAAATTTCCCTTTTTGTCACACGATTTTTTTAATTTTCTTTGCAGATTATCCGTAAAATTTATTTCTCGTATTATATGCGGATAATCGGGAGTCTAACTGTACTCTCCTCTAAAGTTGTTTCAATGAGTACAGAAAAAATCTGGGTTCCCAATCGTATTGTACATTACTCGGAGTGGACCGGTTTGGTTAAGTTTGACAATACTGTAATTCTCGTATGATGTCTTCACCATCCTCTCATATAGATGTTTTGTGCAGGCTACATTATAATGTAATGCAGTCGCCCGAGGGAAGAGCAGTAATTATCTACTAACGTAGATAATTACTCCCCCTATTGCTGATGTGATTGCCAGTTGCCGAACTAGCTGTTCATGTTTGCCAGCTCCACCAAGTGCCAAACTTAATACCTAGCGTTAAATTAGTATTGAGGTATTTGTTCGGTTACCACAGCACAAAGTTTAGTACGTGACGAACTAGAAGTATAACTGTAACCAGCATGGAAATTAAATAAATTACATTTGGGGTAGGCCTCGAAGAACAGCATGCGCTTAACCTTCCCAGTGCTGTGGTCAAGGCGTGTGGATATGTGTTGTCTCGTAGTATATTATAATAGAAGTCAGTTTAGAAGAGATTTATTTGTTAATTAAAATAAAACACATGTAATCTAATATGTGCAAGGGTACGTGTATGTAGGCATGTGCGTTCCAGCCTGGTTTGCTGTTGGAGGAAAGATAAAGATCTCTGAATAACTCATGGTGGAAAACTCCTCACCTCCTCATTAGAACCGAGTAACTCAAATGAGGAGACCATGAAAAATATTTTCGCCAGGATTCGAATTGAGTTCATTTCAGCTAGTACTAAGTTACTATACTGACAAGTAGGTCTTACTGCTATGGGCATATTTGCCTAATAAATGGATTTCTTTTTTTTTACTAAGAAACTAACAATAACTAACACTTTATGCTGCTCTGCTGAGTAAAATAAGTATCATAGTCATAATGTACCTCTTAGCTACCGTATATTTTTAATTTACTTTAAAAGGCAATCAAAGCAATACTGTATAATAAAATTTTGTCCTTTTTACCACTTAAAGCATATTTTTAGTAATAAAAATGTGGTGACATACTGTATTCAGAATATGGAATTTTTAATCTATGTTTAAGTAAATGAAGCAATCTCATTACGAAACATGGAATTTAACCAGTCAAGGTCCTGTTTACAAGGATACCAATGTCAATCATAAATAACTCGTAAGATTGTGTTCACAACAAAGACAAAAAACTAACTTAAATATAAAAATTCATTATTCATCACTGTAGTTCTAAATAATCATTATTGAATAATTTTTATTAACATCATATCAGCGAAATATTAATTTTAAATTGACATATTAAAAGACTTAATTAAAAAGGAACCGCTTTGAAATTTGTGGTTGGAACCTGTAGCTAATGCTTTTTTTTTTTTATAATGCAATTGGTTGACAATGATCATGTGACAATTCGTCTTGCTCTTCGATAGTTGCTTTGGGGAAATAAATGAACAAAAGCTCCCCCTCTCGGATGCATAGTGTAGCAAATTGTTTCATATCCTCTTTAGTATATATAATTCGAGGAAATGACCTCTTAGCTGCACTCTTGCTTCTAACTTTCCAAGCGCATGCGTATTGAATGTTTTCGTTCAAGAAGCCGCCTCAGTTTGGTGTGTTGCTTCGGTAGTGTGGGCATAATTCCGTGGAGGCGATAACGCTGTCAGCGAGTGAAACGACAGTACCAAACGATAAGGGAAGCGGCACGTACGGTACAGTGCCCGTCGACTTTGTAGTAAATTGGTTATTAGCATTTCATTATCGTGCTGCTAAGAAAGTATCCCTTCCCACCTCTCGAATGATATGATCATAACAAACGCCATAAAAATCTGAAAATCTTTGAGGAAATTGCAGTTTAAAGTACCCAGGAAAATAATAATAATAAGGAAAATGGGGAAGATGAGAGGATGCGCCCGGCACAGCGTTTGTTTCCTGTCCTTCGTGACGTGGGTGAGTACAGTTTTTTTTATTTAACATTATTATATACATACACCTCCAGACACTGGAGGTGTATGTATATAAAAGAATTGCCTCATAAACAACCTACGTTAATTGCTAAAAGGGTGAGTGCTAGTGAAGGGGGTATTAAAATTCGTGCGTCAACACCTTCCCGTGCTACTCAAAGCTGTTTTCTCCGACATCCTTGAAGTGTAGACAAGCTCTAGCTTATATCAGCTGTTCTGAGGAGCAACAAGTTCACCTACTGTATGTGGTTTTTTTTTTTTCTCTCTCTCTCCTTTCCTTCCGGATTTCAAGATTAGCAGGTCTCCCACCTCAAAATTTCGTTTTGTTTATTTACATGACGTAAGCACTCCGGGAGAAAAATTAGGACAGGTCTATTCCTCAGCTGCTTTTAGGATATTAATTAATCTTGTTAAGTATTTCTTAGGATGCATTCAAAAATAAAATAGCAAAATAACTTCCAAAATAAATTTACCGCGATTTTTAAAATTATGACATAATTAGTATAAACATATCTTGTAGTTTTTAACATTCTCAGTACTTTCTATTTTGTTTTAATACTTCGTTTTTGCCAAGAGATATCGCTGCTACTATGGCAACTTTAATATAAATAAGCCTATATTTTTTATGTTAAATAATTAAATGCAATTTTGCTTTCTTCATTTTAATAGTTAATAAACATACAGACACCGTTTTCTTTTTTCTGAGATTGTCTTCCAATTAAATTTTAAAATAGTAATACAACTTTAGTAAGAGTGGAAAAACGATTTCCGTTTCAGCTTTTACAAATGTCTTTTATAAAGTGTTTTTAGTTTTGTTGTTGGAAAAGGCTATTTGTATATTGATTCTAGTTTGGGGTTTCTGGGGGAAAGGTCTTGAAATATCGAGTTTTTTCTCTTAATTTTCCGTATTGTATTGAAGTGTAGACCTATAGCAGAGTTGATATCTTCAATACTTTTTGTAGATCAAAGTCGTTTGACTGTACTCTTGTTTAAGATTCAAAATTAAATTTAAAAAATAAATAAATTCAGAGACTTTATATATTAATTTTTAATAACCGATTTACGCTTGGAACTGACTACACTTTCGTGGCTATAGTTTGCTGTGTGAAACGTACTAAAATATAACAGAAAATATCAAAGAAAGGAAATTATGTGGTTATTGCACCATAATTAAATCAAAGTTAATTATTATTTTAACACTTTGAACGTATTGCTGAAACTACAGCAAGCGTTATATTTGTCCGGAATTGCTGTTATCTGTGTGCAAACAAAATTAATAACTTTCATAATTAATTCAGCTTTTCTATTATAATTAATTAATTACGTTCACCTGGTAATATAGTGATTTAATTAAATTAAGAAATATAACATTTCGACGTCTAGTAAAATATTTTTTTAGATTGTTCGCGATCCAAGTAGGTAGCAACTGAGGTGCGTCAGTAAATCTTGCTGTTCATCTCGGTAACATTTTTAAATCAAAGAAATAATAATTTAAACACGGGCACAAGTAAAGGGAGTTTCTGGTTCTGAATGCTTCAAATGCCTTATTTTGACTTGGCTTCTCTGAATTTCATGTGTTAAAAATAGGTCGCAATTCCCAGTGTTTGAAACGTATTCAGGCATTTTAAGATTTCGCATCTCGTCACCCTCTTGGTATTTGCTTTAGGCACGAACTCCGGTCACTCCATCACTTGTTAGCTGCCACCTTAACCATTCTCGATGCGTAGGTGCGTGTTTTTCCAGCATTCATTCAGTAATTTATATTTATTGTAATATTATTGTTTAGTATAAAATCTCTTTTTAAATACTGTAAGTTGTATTATTTAAATTCAGATTTACTTAAATTCGAATTGAAAGAAACAGAATACAGTATATCAGTTCTCCACATTTGGTGAGTTAGATCAAAGCAATCTTCGTAAGAAAAGGCAGTTCTGTACACGTAAATATCCAGGCTTTTGTAAAAAAACACATTTCTAAATGAAAGTTATTTTTGCTCTTTTCGAATTAATTTATACTGAGTTCATTTAGCCATAGCTGTTTTGTACATTTGGTAACTATTCAATATTGGGTACTGAATCTCGACCGTACATTTTAATTAGAATATCGTAATTTAACTACTGTAGTGTGTGTATGAGAAGTTGAATCGTTTCAATATATCATGTGAGTCTAAAGATTGTATCTTCCACCGTGGATGTAGGCATTTCCAAGGAAATGTGCCTGCTTCCCAACATTTACGAAATACCCCACCCAGTTACAATTTATATATATTTTTTCATCCGTATTTATATAATCTTAATTTAAATTAGGTGGGTTTATTGTTGTCTTGGTATGGAAATAAACTAAGCATCCTATTTATGTTATATATATATATATATATATATATATATATATCTGATAATTAAAATAAAATATGATATTTAAAATAAAAACATCAGCCAGTAGTACGGCAATAATGCAGAGCGAAACAAAACGCAAAATAATATAAAATAAACAAACAGGGAAGGGAAAGTAGAGATAATAGGACAAAAAGGTAGTCGATAATCCCCTATATAATTTAGTCAATTAAGTCATTAATCCCAATTAATAAAACATGATGTAAATTTAAAATAATGCCAATTATAAATAATTTAGCGGAACCCCCTCGAAGGTACCAGTTCCAAAAGACGTGAAATCTCACCAAAAAAGGGTTAAAGAAACTACCAAAAAACTAAAATATCAAAATAATAGACTGACCATCATGCCCCATATCGACAGAGGACCACGAGGCCAATAATGGTCATGGAATCGCTGCATTTCAACTACTACTGGCTGATGTTTTTATTTTAAATATCATATTTATTTTAATTATCAGATATAATTAGGCATCATGTGGAAGATGTGCATTTGCTGCCTCTAATGATAGCTACATAGCCATATTTATTTATTATTTATTACTTTTGCCTAATTTTTACTTCACATAATATATATATATATATATATATATATATATATATACTACAAAGAATTATTATTTTAAATTTGTTTTTACTTAATCGTTCATTTTTGTTTTTGAGTAAATTTATTATCCTGTTTAATGACTATATCGGGGTCTCCAGCCTTTTAATAAATAAATAAATATATATATATATATATATATATATATATATATATATATATATATATACTGTACTAATTTGTTGTCTTCAGGAACACGGGGTTCAACTTTTTTTTTCCTTTTTTTTTTTGTTGGCGTATTCTTTCAAGCGTTTTCGAAACGCTCCCCCCCCCTCTCGTATAGAGGGGAGCGTTTATAAAATCGCCTACAAAAGTGGGGGGAGCGTGTTAGAATTAAATAATAAATTAATTATTATGAATATGTATTCGAATTGCCTCCTTGCTTAGTTAAAACTTCTATACTTTTAGTAATCAAATAATAAGCATGCAATCTTTTATGTAAATTTGTATAATTTCTTTTGCCACCTGCAAAAAGGGTATACAGTATATAGATCTTTATTGCATATTTTAAACGAATAAAATTTTATTGTCACGTTTATAAACGCCTAAATAAAATTTCAAATTAACTAATTTTTTATTTCCAGCGCGTTTGCATGTTTAGGAACCTTGTCTTATCACATGATATGGAGATCCAAGAACACTCAAGAGTGCAATGTATGTCGATTGTAATGCTATCGGGGTAAAATCGCCAATATGGGTAGCTTATGACTCTCCCCATGCAACTAAACTATTTTTTATGGCCCTCGTTAGAGAGGGGTTGGAAAGGGTTAGTTAATTTCCCGCCTGGACTTTCAGTAACATACAAATAACTAAAAACATAAGAACTTGATTGAGATGTCCGTTATATCTCAAGAAAGACTCACTGACTAGTCTTCTTCTGTAAATCACAAGTAGTAGCAATAAAGAGCATTTAATTTTGTGATTAAGTAAGATTAAAATTAAATTAATTCTCACGGTTTAGAAACTGCTGTTCGCTTAAAGATTAGTGCATTCCTAGAACTAGAGGTTAGAACCAGGCTGGGGATATACACATCAGCTGTAATTTCCCTGTTAATCATGACGCATTAAGTAAACGACTCATCGGGCAGACTGACCTTCAAACTGCAAAGCGAGAAATGAGAGTAGCGCCGTTCCAGCTTTTTCAAAGAGATGCATTTCGTCTCTTTTTACTTCAGCCATTCAAAATTACTGATTATCCATGGCAGATCCATGTAACGGGATTAGTTGTAGTAATTACCCTTTATGATTATTCCAAATCATGTTCTTGCATGTTTTATTTTTTCATTATGTGTAAACAGAACAAATTTCCTCTGCCTTTACTCATTCTGTATCTCCCTCCACTAAAAGATGGCTTTATCTGCCCTTGTGTTTACCCTCACCAGTTCAAATCAGTTAATACAATCTGCACACATAAAATGATTGCCATGGCGAAAAAGTTTTCACCCATCTGAATTTAATTCTTTGTAAAACCGTCTTTTTGCATATTTTTGATGTTTCTTCAAAAAAGTTTAAACTTTACATTAATGTTATCTTTGTACAATATTTTAACATTTTGTAATAGATACAACAAAAAATAGTACGCAGTCTTTCGACTGCAATTCTTAAGTAATTACTTTTATTTCTTAAGGCTGGTTGTGGCCTGGGGGTGAGGTACGTAAACTACAATACGTACAGTATATTGCTAGTCTATTATGTGCATACGATGTTACAAAAAATGCACGGCCTAATGTTACTATTGCATCACTTCTCGGCCTTTTGGCTAAGATCAAAGTGTAGTGTTATTGTTGCATGCCATATTGGCTGCAATGAAACAGTTAAAAAATAAATTTCATTTTATTCTCTAGATGGCAGAGGCTTACGAGTTTACATATTCATTGTCTGCATACGTACTGAATTATTAAGGGCAGCTGTCTTTTTCAGTGCCACAGTTCACAATGGGCTGTGCATCTTTTGTGGCAGCGTAACGGCTGGAACCAGCAACCTCCTTACTTGCGACCGTGCACTCTAATCGAGACCAGAGGGGATTACAATAAAGTTGGAAGCTCCTTTGGTACTGGCCGTACAGCATACAAATGGAAATTTATTTAATTTTAATTAGTTTTAAAGATGTAAGATAGTTTTAATTATTGCTTTTACGGAGTGTCATATAGACTCATATTGATATTGGGTTTATTTCCTGGGCTCTCTCCGATTGGCTGTTGGGACTAGGCTCTATGGTCAGTGATAGTCATATCGCATGGTCGAATCATCGCACCACCACAAAAAAAAAAAAAAAAGAAAAAAAAAGCTGGGCTCTGTTATATCGACTGCCATAATTTGCAGTGACATGCCTAGTACAGGGCCTGCACATGGACAGAATAGTAGAGAAAAATTGCCATAAAAAAAGATATATACAGTATTATACACACACACACAGACTATATATATAACTCGACACGCGACGTTTTAACGAAATAAAGTGAGGTCAATTAGTGTACTAACTTTCTGTGATAGCACCCAACGTTCGCTGACCGGACAATTTACTGCAATTTGGCCTTAATCGCGGTTCTTCTTCTTCTTGTAAAGAAATGTTTCTCGGCATATGTTGACTCATCTCTTACAAAAAAAAAGAAGGGGGGGGGGGTGTTGAGAAAAGAAGCCCGATAGCATCTGTAGGGATTTTAAGCTTTTTTTCCCCTATCAATATTTGCAGAACAAGATCAAGTTCGCAAAGTTAATTAAGTGAAATTTAGTGCTTTTAGTGAAATTTAATTATATTGTAAGACAAAAAAAAACTGACTCCCAATCAAATTTATAGTCTGATATACCGATTATAGTGATTTACCGTTTTAATACAATATTTTACACTTAAAACTGACATGCAGATTTTTGTGTTTGGCACAGTTTGGATTCTAATCAAACTGCCTCATAAACATAATATTTGTGTTTATGAAGGATAGGTTCGTTTAACATGTCAGGTTTCTACTTTGGCAGAAACACTCATTGAACAAACGTAGAAGAGCTAATTAACATCTGCGCTCTGAAATAACGACACTAAATGTGACACGATCTTATCTATTTATAACAGTAAATCCGAAACCTTTCTGCCGCAAGGGGACAATGCCACGTGAAAAACTGCATTGCATAGAGGTCAAGGCCGTTACATTTGAAACATTTACTGAGAGCAAAGTCACCCACAGTGGAAGTTGAACAGTAACAATGGTGCAGTGTAATGTTTTACCATGTGCCATTTACGATTATCGAACGTTTTTACCAAAGGGTTCAAACATAAACGACACAAAGCAAGTGTCGTTTCTACACGTATACTTTCGCCTAAACGTTTGGAATCACGTTCCATTTTTCTTAATTTTCAAAAGATTTTATTAAAACAGGACAGACTTGTTTAACAATTTTTATTAAAATATTTTAAAGAAATTTCTAGAATATTCGAGACTATACCAGAAAGGTATAGAAGAGTATTAAATGTGGTAGAACGTTGTAGACGGGGTCGGCTCAAGGGTACTTTGCGCCACTAGGCCACATTGATTTTTCTTGCGAGCTTTGTTTTTGAGAGGAGGAGGAGACGGTGTTGGCGCCCTCTAAACCTTGCGACCCTAGGCCAGTGCTTATTCGACCTTACCCTAAAGCCGGCCCTTGTTGTAGATGATCTAGAGTCAGAGTATTGTTTCAATATTATAGACGGTTGTAGATTATTCTAGAATGTTTTGCAATAATATAAATTGAGATGTAAGAGCTGTAACTTATAAAATTGAACATAGTCATTCAGAAAGAGTGTTTGGTGGTGGTTTTGGGTGTTTCGTGATAAGCATGGCAAGAAATAAGGAACTGAGTGCCTTTTTTCTTGCCATGAAAAAAAAAAAAAAGGTACTATTATAACTCTGTATAAAGAAAGTTATTCCACGAGAAGTATTCTCAATAAACTAGGTGTTTCATTTAAAGGAGTAAAAACTACCATTCCGCGGTGTAAAGAATACACTGTAAACCACGATCAGGACGACCGCGCTTAACAACAAAAGCACAAGATAAAACCAAAACACTGATTTCTAAACGCAATCGACGACTTACTGCACCTACAATTCGAGTTCAGTTCAATTGGAACAGAGAAATTCTTGTTTCTACATCCACCGTAAAACTTCGTCGTGTAAGTGGTCCGAAAACCCTTATTAAAAACTGGAAAATCCAAAGAAACTGTTAGTTTGGGCTAAGAGCCAACAAAATTGGACAATTGAAGAGTGGAAAAACGTATGCTGGATGGACGAATACAAATTTGAAATTTGTAAATCCAAACGTAGTTTGTGACACGATCGATTAAAAAAAAAAAAAAATGGTGCCACTTTTTAGTGCATACAGTCACTCACGGTGGTGGTCCATCATTACCTTCAGTTGATTCTGTTTTTCTGGAGTGGATGACATCGTCGGGATTGAAGGAATTTTAAGAAATGAAGGCTATTAAAACATTCTTCAACACAATGCATTATCCTCTGGACTTGGACTTTGTGAAAGAAATTATATTGCAACACGATAATGACCTAAAGCACAAGTCTAAGCTGTGTATGGACTTTCTAGCAACTAAACAATAGGAGGGAGAGGCATTGCAAATTGTGGTGTGGCCGCCCCAATCACCTGACTTAAACCCAATTGAGCTTTTATAGGATCATCTAGAGTTCTAGACTGTCAAGTTCGTTAAAGGGCGGCTTCTGGAGCGTCAGTTCAAATCCCCCTGGTGTTTCTGTGAAGAATAGTAAAATGTTTTGTTCTGGCATCTTGGCTACCCAGAAGCGTCAGTCACCTGAAGAGATGATTCTGAGTACACGTCCACACCAGGGGAAGATGGGCCAGTCTCAGTTGTGCACGTACCGTCTCAATTCGAGACTCTGTCCGACCCGATGTTACCAAGCGGTGAGGAAGATTCCTCTCGGGGCCCCACTTCAGAGGGAAAAAAAATATAAATAAATTATATGGCGTTAGGTTAAAAAAAACTTGGGAGCATTCCCAAGGGAGGAAAAAATTATACGCTATTATAAAATTAATAGCCCGAATGCCAAGTCTGTGTAAGGCAGTGGTAAAATAGCAAGGGTATATTTTGATGAAAAATCAGTATAGTTATTAATATTAATCATTTCAGTATTTTTTTTTCTGTAAATTTTTCAGTGCTTAATAAAAAAAAAAAAAAAAGTTTTTTGTTTTTATATTCAACCGTACATTGTTATAGCTAATTTAAAAAAAAAAAATAACAAAAATCGTTGTCATACGCTGTGATTTCAAACTTTTAGGCATGAGTGTATGTTACATTTTTATTTGTGTTTTTTGACTTCAAATGATAAAGAATAAGAGAAAACTGTTGAAGCAACAGCTGGTTCAACAGACAAACCAGCTTCCGATTTATTCTGCCAGCCGGTGGGGACGCCGGGAAATTTCCCAGTAATTTCCACTACCCCTTCCCATGGTTTCTAAACAGCAAGATTACGTGTAGGCGGTTGATAGACCAAACTGAACGAACCCTGTATGGAATTTCCTACGAACCATGGACAGTTTCCTCTCATTCGCTATATACTAAGGAATTTTTTCTATGATTGTATAATAAAATAAACCTGAGTACCAAGAGAAACATGTGCAAAACTAGGGAACAGCATGTGGTAGCAATTAGAGTTACCAGGTGTTTGGTTTGACCCTGACAGACTGGCATTCAAAATTCAGTATTTACTCAGTTTGTAAAATAAATAAATCTTGGATCTACCGGACATATACGAAACAACTTTATTTTGTTATATTTTAAAAATACTGTACCTCTAAATTATTTGGGTATGCGAAAGATGTTTTTTTTTTTTTTTTTTTTCAATACAAAATTGATAAAAGTTGTGGAGCCAAATTAATTTATAAATTGTATATTATCATTTTGTACGCAGTTTCAATTTAGTGTCATTATATTTTAAATAACGGTTTCTTGCTATGATCTGTCCCCTTCCAATGAGTTTTCTTTTGCGTCAAATTTTTCTAATTTATCCGATATCTTACCTAAAAAAAAATCGTAAGCTGTAGATAGGTGAAACCGATAGTCACACATCTTTTTAGACGCTGTTTTCACCTTTACTAAAAGTGGTGATAACCATAGCTGTAATATATATATTTTTTTTTTATTTTTCTCTTGTTTGCGACTTTTTATAAAAATCCCAGTTTGAATCCTTCTTCGCGTGCTGCTTCAATAATCAGGGTCGGCGGAATCGAGCCTGCATTGAAGGCGGGCGCCGTTTCAAAGTGTTAGTATGAAGTTTGATATGTTTGGGGGCGCCCGCCTTGCAATGCAGGGGTGCCCATTTTCAGCTTTTCAGGTGGGCGACGTCCAGCCTAGCGCCCGCCCTGTCAATAATAATAGCTTAAAACAGTTTTTGCGTTTATTGCAATTATCAGTAACTATAATAATGGTTATTACGTGAACTAAATGCTGCCTGCGTCATGGCGATCTCTCTTCTTCTGTACCTCTTTGCCTTATTGACTTTCTGCTATCTTCATGCCATCTTTCTATTAGGATGTTCCCCACTAGTCGTTTCTTGTCCTCCTGCTCGTCTTTAGGACCCCCTCCCTGTGGTCTCAACCTTGTCTTACACTTTACTATCCCTATCCTCTTCCCCATTTCTTTTCGTTTCTCTCCCTCCTTGCTGTGCTGGGGGACATGCGTCCTTGTACTGATCTGCCCGGCTCCTCGTGCCGTGGACGGATGCTGGAATGCTCCTTCCTGGTGATGGGGCTTTCCAGTAACTAAGTGGCCAGTGGAACAATACTATTCACAATATCCACATTGCTCACACCCTCATCTGACCTTGGCAGATTTTGCTTCTTCAGAGTGACACACCTCGCGGTTTTGTGGGAACCACTGGGACCGCTTACAGATACACACAATGTTTACACAATGAACTAAAATACGTCAATTTAATCGATTTCTAAAGTGAATTTCTAAAATTTCTGTTAAATTTGATTGCAACATCTATTCTAACCACATCAAACCAAGTTGCAGTAATGACACCTCAGCATAAATTACGAACATAGTCAATTTAAAAATGGTATTTCGTACTGTTTTTATAAGGAAACTGAAAAAAAAAGCAAAGTTCGTTTTATATGAATTTATAAAATGTATAAATGGCCGCTGTAGCCGAGTGGTCAGGCACAAAGTACGTTAAGTACACGTGCTTTGAATAACCGGGGTTCAAGACCGTGACTGCTAAATACGGTGCTGTTACTTGTATTCCCTCTATTTTGTGATCTCCTTTGACCATGTGGTTGTCCCAGAGTATAAACAGAAAGTTTTTATTTATTATATACTGTTATTTTCATCACGAATGGAGGCACGTACGGAGTGACAAATCTCTTCAATAATTCGATACTCAGTGTGTAATGTCGGCTTTCAAATACTTCTGCAGAGACTAGTGATTGAATATTGGCTGCCTTGTATTGACAAGTCGATAAACCGTGTGTGTGTGTGTGTGTGTTATAATCGTTTTTAGCAGGTTATTATATACTGTATGTAATAAGCCTGTTGTAACACAATGTTCGTCAGTCCGCATGTAATAATTCGGCTCCTAGTGGATGGATTTTATGAAAATTTGTGCCTTTTTTAAAAATATTTGTCAAGCATCCCAAATTTCATTAAAATCGCACCAATAGAAATCAGACAGTTATTTCTTTGTCTGTCCGCATGTAATAACTCGACTCAGTCGGTGGATTTTTAGGAAATTGTATATTTCACCCTGTTAGAACTATATATGTCAAGCCTTCCCAGATTTCATTAAAACGGGAAACTTTTTTCATACATACTCCAGGGGCTCGCATCTGATTGAGTTATGGGTTTGGCACACCCAGGGTCCTGAGCTGGATATCATTATTTTTCTCTTTCTTGATGATTCCCTTCTCTCTCACTCAGGGTAACTCAGGAATTTTTTTTTTTTTTTTGGCTGGTGCAGCAAAAGCCTCAGGCTTCCTTGCACCATATGGCTAATTGTAATAATATCAGATTCGCAACGGTGTTCCATGGCTGAAAAAAGGTTGACAAATAATTATAAAATTATTAATAACGCGATTTCGCATCACACTTGGAGAGAAATATTTCTGTGTGTGTGTTTTAACTAGTTCTTTTAAGAAATTTATTTTAAAAAGATTTTTTTTTCCCACATTCTGACGTTAGTTCCCCGTTTCGTTTAGCGGTTCAATTTACCCTCCACCGTGCCTATCATGCTGACATCGATGCGTGAATGCTTACATTAGGAAATGGCGGTTTGCGATTCTGCCCTGAATACCTGAAATGCATCACGAACTATCAACGCCAGAGGAAACCGGGCCTTTCCTGGTTTTCAGTGATGCGAATAAGCTGATTATATTTGGACAAATCCTTCTGTAATCCGCACAAAGACAATACATTTCAAATGCTACTCGCCACTGGAACTATCAAGACATAAGTTAAATTCTGGCCGTTATGATAGCGTTTTCGGTAATTTGGTTTCATGATATGTGATGGAATTCACTTATAATATTTAAAGGACCAGGAAATTTATGAGAATGCCATTTTCATAAATCATGGTATCAAGCTTTACGACTATAGAAATAACCTTCAAAAATTTAAGTGGTAATCGTATAAAAACATTCATGCAGCTTTCTGCTGAAATCATAGAAGATTTATAAGAATCGTGCAAGGATAACCAAAATAAATGAACAATCTAGTCATAATTTAAATCTTAAGATGAGAAGTTCAAAAGACGTTTCGATTAAGTTTTTATAAAAGTTGGATTGTAATGATCTTTAAGTCTATTATTATTTTATTTTATTTTGATAAATAATCTTCATGTTAATATATTCAGAATATCCAGAAAAAAATGTAATATACACTACTTTGAAGGAAACAGCTTCTCAATGATGATACTTATTGTGTTTCAAAGGTCAGACATGGAATTAGCATCAAATAATTCAAGTCGATCCTTCATTTTGTAAATATGGAGGAGACTACCCTTCATACGTATTTCCTGAAAATTACAGTCTACAGAAGTTCAAGTCTAATGTCAATAAATATCTTCTTTAGTCCTCTCAACCTCCAATCCCAGCACAGTACTAAGTACTATAGGTTCTAATACCTCTCGTGTTTGGGGTTGTCCAACAATTAAACTATTGCGAGACATTGTTTTTCAGAAAATATAAATAAAAAATATGAAAAAATACCAGTGGTGAAACTAATGTTACAGAGATATCAATGAGTATGGGATGAGTAATCCTGATAGATTTTTCTTCGAATGCGCACATCTATATTTCAACTGATACAGATTAATGAGGACCACGCGAATACACTTTTTTCCAGCAAGATTACTCACCCTTCCCTCCCCCTTCTTCAAAGATCATAACGTAAGGGGTCCAAAGCGTTCCTGATCTGTACATGACCCCTGGTATGGTGCCGTGAAGGGTATTGTATGGTCGTGGTACCTGCGTGTACCGGTGAACTGTACAATAAAGATCTTATTTATTTACATGGCTGAAACGAACCAATGAAACCTCTTTAGCCCGTTAGCATATATCCATAACGCGCCTGTAGTCTTCACCATATCCTTCCGTCCCCGTGTGTCCGTCTACTCGACTCGACTCTCAGAGGATGGCTTTGCCTGAAATGTTATACTTGGCCCTTATATTTGTCGTGCCTTCTCAAACTTCATTAAAATCGGGTGAATAGAAATCTGAGTTTTGTTTTTTTTTTTCATATAGGCCCATATATTTTATAATGTGGCTGAAGCACTGATATTATGTTTGTTGCCGTGCACTGATTGGAGGAATGAATGTGCAATATGGCGAATGCCCAGAAGTAAAGTGTCATTTTCAAATGGATCTTGAAGATAAATTTGAGTAGACTTCTGTTTTCATTCCATACAGTAGTGTAATTAATTCATAGCGTTATTGGCTTTCGGCCGAAATAACGTTTAACAGTCTTGTTGACTGCGTAGTTGCTAAAAAAAAAAAAAAAAAAAAAAACGAAATGAATTTACTTGGAAACTTGTCTAAGCGCGTAAATTGTGCCACAAATTATATTTAATCAAAAGCCTTTCTGCCGACAGACCTGTTATTTAAAGGAAGTCTTCAAATTAACGAGCCGAAAGGAAGTTCCACTAAGATAAATTATATATATAATTAAATTTTTTTACTTATATGATACCTAGTAAATCGCATATTGTTTGTATTGTGTTTTGACAGAACGCTATACTTAGTGAGCCAATTTTGGTGGTAAATTAATTTCAATGCTTAGCATATTGCATAGTATGAACTTTATGCAAAGACCAGTGTTATTAAATTGCTACCTTAATCTTTCTGTCCCCCTTAACAATATCATTTTGCATCTCTGATTTGTGTGAAATAATTGGATGGGTGTTCCCAGCTGGACCGATTGTTGTTGGTGCCTATTTCCGTCCAGGAAATTGGACCTCATCTGATTACATGTAGGCCATCGACCTCTTTTCAGATAGGTCTACAAAAGGATGATAGTTGTCTAACGCTCTATATACTCAATTGTAACGGTTTTTTATTTTTTTATAATTTTAATTTTCGCCAGTTTTAACATTTTGTTATATTAAAATGTGTATATACAGTATATATTTTTTTATCTTATGTTATACGCATTCAGTTAACATCAAGACAGATGGAAAGTCCCGGAAAAAAATCCATGAACATTGCTTTCTGAGTGCTAAAGCTTCTGGTCATTTGACAATAGGTCTTTCGGACCATCATTTTGTAGAAACTGACTCCCTTCTAAAAGAAAATAAATAAGGCGGCCCCTGAAGGCTTCATACCCTTGTCACTTTACAATCGGCTATCTGTATATATATATGTGTATTTGTTCTCCTTTAATGAATGACCAGGTTATTCAAGTTTATTATGAAAAACAATACCTTCCTTACCAATATCGTGTTTCAGGCTAGCCTGGGATTTTCCAGCGGAAACTCTTGACACCAATTACAAAGCATGCTATGGGGTATCCCTTCCCCTCCACGTCTGCATACTTCCCACGTTCTTCTAAGGAGCCTGTCTCTGCGAAGACAATAAAAGACGTCATTGTTTGATGCGAAAGTTACTCTGAGTACTTTTTATATTACAACTTTGGTTGTAGAGTAGGACTTCTCTGATTTTGCATTTCTGAAAATCTTCAGAAAAGGTGATCGGCAAACTTGTTAGGATCGCAAGGTGTTGTGTTTTTTTTTTTTTGCATAAAATATTATTAATATTGTTTTTGTTTCATTCACACTAACTTTTCCAGGTATCTCGAATACAAATATAGAGAGATTAAGGACTATAGAGTTTATTTTATTATTCGTCGGAGATTTTTAATATTAGTGAGGTTTGTGAAATTCACATTTGATATTTTTCTTAAAATTGATTATTAAGGTAACAGCTTTATGTAATATATGGTTTATAAATAAAATAAAATATTAGTCACTCATTCTACATATTGCAGTGTATATTTATATATACTTTGTCCATGTTTTCTTCCACGGTGATTTCTACATCTGCTTTCCCTAAGTATTTATACTGTCGAGTTTCATGACTGTCTCAAGCTGCTACGAAGCACACAAGACTCCGTCACACCCTTAGTAACTATTAAGTTACTCCTTATGGGCCCCATAATTATAAACTCATTTCCCTTTCCCCTTCTTGTTGCCGAGAGAATTTACAGCATGGGTCATAAGCTTATAATAGGGGAAAAGGGAAACACAACGAATATCATTGTGTATTTTTAACGGGATAGTCTATATGATGACTGCTTACCATATTCAGCCCCAAAATCACGTTATATTACCGAATTCCTTTTCTAAATGTGCAGATTTATTTTTTGCATCAACACTATCAAATATACAACTTGGTTGTACGAAAAGCAAAGTTTGGCAGTATTGCAGACGATAAAGACGAATGTGAAGCTATGCGTAGTTATTACACTCAAGGGAGTCATTTGAGTAAGCTGCCAACCCAGTCGCCACCCAGGCTTTACCCCATATGCTACTAGTTCTCATCTGTGTCTTTAAACAGAAAACCAAACACAAAGACTCCACTTGGGTAAATTCAATTAACAAACAAAACGGAATTAATCTGCCTTAGAGCGACCATTTAGTTTCGCGGCGGGAATGAGCCACCCCCCCCCCCCCACTACATGAGGAGGAAGGTTTGTTTGTTATTTGGTTTTTAGGAGCATTAGCAACTAAGGCCATGTTGCTCCGGGGATATGCGGTGGTCATTCCCTGACCGTTCCGCATCCTCCGTATTTGGTGGTCACGGGCTAGAACCCCGGTCTAATCAAGAAGCGTGTGCTACACACTGCTGCTCCTGCCCACCTGGCTACGGAGGCGCAACGAAGAGGAAGGACACTACTGTCTAACCAAGTTTGTTCTTCTTTGAATAACATTAAACACAAATTCAGAAAATCTGAAAAACTCCAAGCTACCAAAGAGCTCAGCCAGAAGAGACTCTTGAAGAGCGAGCGTCCCTCACTCCTGAGTCCTCATAACAAGGACAATCAAGCACAATGTCGAGGCCAGTCTCTGGCTCCCCAAATAAGCAAATTTCTGAGGGAGCTAACCCCATCGATGCAGCCTCAAGCCATGCCCCGTCAGGAGCAGGCCAACAACACAAACTGAAGCCAGGGCCGTCGTCGTCGGTCAACGATGGAAACAGAGGAATAAAGGAGAATAAGTGTCTTCCTTTCCTAGAGTTGTTCCATTGGGTATAGTCTCCAGCTCATCGTTGACTCGCCTCCTCTCAGATGTTGAGGCCATTGGTCGCCGACACGACCGGATTCCCAAAATCTGTCTAGGTACTCCTTTTTTAAGAGCATATTGGAGGTAGGACCTCCCCACTACCAGTTCTGCGAGGATCATCCCTGCGAGAACACCAACGTTCCAGTGGCGACCGTTCTACAAGCCCTAGTGATGCCTAGCAAAGCGCTGAGTAGAGAGGACTATGGACGTGCGAGTTGTCAACACGTCCTCCCCAAGCCACAACCACGTAAGTCATGATTGGGACACAGGTGTTATCATAAAGGAGGTTGGGAGCATCTCTCCCTTTATGCCCCAATCAATGTGGGTGACTCGCTGGAGCTTGGCATATATCCGTTTCACCCTCTCTCTCGAATATAATTGGCATGCGCCAAAAAAAAAAAAGGTCGCGGGTTCGAATCCCGCCTCGGGCTTGGATCAAAGTACTGCAAAAAAAAAAAAAAAAACCTTGTTAGGTGCACTATGGTCACAGAAGCCGATGCGCCAACAACTACCAAAAAAAAAAAAAAAAAAAAATCAGCTGAGGCGCCCCATCGGTAGCACAGCCTCAGACTTTTGCGCAGAGACTTCCAGCTTATGCAAGTCTGCCCATGATAGCAGTTGGGAGAGGCAGGGAGTTTCCTTGCTTTCTAGCTCCCTGCGGGAGTGCCCCCACAAGGAACACTAGGTCATCCTTATAAGCCATGATGTCCATACTATGTTGTACCAGGTATTCATCTAGTACTCAGTTCCACAGTTATTCATGCTTCATGTCGCTACTATGCTCATTTCATCTACACATAGTAACGAGCATGTTGCAACAAGTCACAACTTTGCCACGATGTCGCTGTTTTAAGGTGCAAAGTCAGTTCCCGAACTTTTTGATTACATCTCGTATGAATAAAAATAAGTCCTTTTCGGCACACTGAGCAAGAAAGGAGTATATGTATTATATTATTTATAGGCGGGCCGCGAGACATTTTTATTGGTTGAGTCGTGTTATTAAAAAGATTAAATGCTGGTTTTAAGGATTTCCTGCATAAAATGCTTAATTTTAACACTATGATAGGATTTTTTACACTATGTCTACAAGATAGGATTTATACCATGTCTACAAGATAGATAGGATTTAAATAATAAAATATTGTGCAACTAAAATTATTAAATGATATAAAAGATTATTTAAATTTTATTATAAATTACGGTTACTAAAAAATAAAAATTGAAAAAGGGATGTTACTTGCTGGCGTACGAAACTGTCGCATTGATAACGATTGGGAATGTTCGTTATAGGCAGTAACAAGAGCAGACGAGTGGTCGTTGTTAGCACTACATCCTGCTCAAATATCCTTCGATATGTTTGAAAGAGGAAGGAGGGCAAAAAAAAAAAAATCGAAGCGACGTATTGAATACCAGTATCATAGTGATTCAAAACGTTACTAGCCACGAAATAATGCGCAATTCTTGTGACATTTATTTAAACTTTTAATGATGAGAAGATAAAGGGGGAAAAAAGTGCTATCGTAGTTTGAACAATGGAAATAAATGTCACGAGGAAGCGAAGCTATAATTTATTTCCAGTGTGTATTATCTTAATCAAAACTGCTATATAGGCGTGCGTGGTGTTTAATAACCCGATGTTAATAGAGAATGCTGTTTCAACAGCGTTTGAGATTGCTTTGGATAACTACGCTGGTGGACACAAGTTATCTTTGGCGTGTACGTGCAAAACAGATTCAAGTAAATAAAATTTGGTGTGGAAGTACGTCATATGACTTGAGAGCATCATTTGCGAACTTGTGGATAAGGCATTTCATTTCTGAAATATGCAAATTAGCTCATGCTTACCTGAAAATTATCTAGCAGAGAATGTTGTAGACATTGGCATGATTACCTCTGAAACATTTCCAATGGACTCGCATTCTGTTCATGAAAGTGCTTACGATCCTGAGTATTTCAGCCCATTCTTCCAAGGAAGCAGTTGGCGACTCATGGAACGTTCTGGCAGGGGAGAAAAGGGAAAATGGTGGTGACTCGAAATTTCTCATCAGAGCATGTCGTACATGCCCGATGGTATTGGACCCCAAGTTGTGTTCTACGGGTAGGAGAGGATGTAATCGTCCAAAGTTAACTGTATTTTAACTGTTTTCCATCATTTTAATAAAGTACACGTGCAAGGAACTTGTAACTACTATAAATTGCATTTTGTGGGAGGTTGCCTTTAGTGAATTGAAGTGCAGGAAACTCCAGAAGAAATATTCCTTAGTTTAGTATTGAGTGCAAGAATTCTAAAACAAAAATTCTGAGGCTTTGTAATCGGATTGGAACTTATTTCTTCCACGTATTAAGCACATGCACTACCGCTAATTTACTTTTCTTTCTCCAGAAAGAACAAAATGGTGACTGGTACAACATTATTCACTTATAAGACCACAAGCTAGAGGGGTATACATCAGTCAACAGTACATGAAATAGATTGTATATGTAAAATCCTTTATTGCCAAGTTAAGATTTAAAAAAAGAAAATATAAACAATGGATCCTAAAATATAAAAGTTAACATTACATCAAGGTACATTGAGCATGCTTACTACTCTCCAAAAATTATACCGCAGTCCACTGGACCTTCCCAGATGAACAAGTGATTCACGCCGGTATACAGTATAGGAGGCGTATGAACTATAAAAGTTACTCATCATGGCATGGAGAGTAGAGATGACTGATTTCGAAAAGGGCGCTATTATTGGCTTGTGGATTAGTGAAATTGCTGCTGCTGTGTACGCTATCTGAGGTCGATTGTCGATGATGGGTATCATGAAATTGAAGCGTGACAGGGCCACTACTGTCCACCACGCACAGGAAGGTCACAGAAGCTCATTCAATGGGACAATACGATATCTTAAAAGGTATAGTATGGCAATCTCTTCAGACATCCCTGCAAACATCAAACAAGAGTTTAAGGCGCCAACAATATATTGCATACGGAATTCCACAGCCTTGATTTTCATATAGAGCGGCCGCGCTGAAGACAAAGCTCACTAATTGCAATCGGCAGTCTCATCTTGCACCGTGCAACGAATGCCATAATTTGTCCATAGAACAGTGAAACTCTGTTCCGTGGAGTGACGAATCTAGCTATTCCGATCAGATATATGTTGGTGTGAAGGACACTTGAAGAACGCCAGTTGCTGGAGTGCATTGTGGCCAGCAATGAAGTTCAGAGGAGGTATGGTCCTGTTTCTCGTGGCATGACTAGGACTTTTGATAGCTGCGTGAGAATCCGTACATCTTTGTATGAATTTCATATTTTCATCTTAACAATGAGCTATTCCTTCTAAGATCAACGGTCGTATTGTAGAAGACATCAATTGTTTCTAGTCATATTTCACTTTTTATATGTTTATTCTTCAAACATATAATGTGCCTCAGTTTTATATTAGTAATATTTGTTTCACTGTTATGGAGTTTTCGCATCAGCAGCCTGCTCCTGAATTATCCAATGTTCGGAGCAATATTGGTTACACCTGATCTCGTAAATACTTTGCCCAATTATTATGTATTGGCGTGACCAGTTGGTTGTAGTATGGACAGGCCGCGTTAACGCTACGGCCAAACCGGCTATGGCCGGAAGCCTCATCGGAAGAGGGGCGCTTCATTTTTAGTGTAAATATTTTCCACAGAGTAGTGATAAAAATTTCTATTAATAATAAAAAACCAAGAAAACGTACGTGTAATATAAAAGAATACTTAACTTGTTAAGTGTTTAAATTTTATTCTTATACCTTTTCATTGTACAATAAATATGCTAAAAGTTTCTATTAAAATTGTTTTTATTATTACTTTATTTTTCAAGTTAAAAAAATAAAATTTCTGACCTCTTATTTTACATTTTTATCAAGGAATTATTATTCAAAATATAAATATAAAAAAACTATGTAGTACACTGGTGTTCAAAGAAAGTGCATCACCTATGAATTTCAAATTTCTAACCCTTTTTCGCGATGATATGTTACATTAATGACTAGCATAGAAATATAAACAAAAGATATTTATTAATAGTTAAGGCGAAGCTAAGTAATATTTTACAGGTGCGCTCAAAATATTACAAAATGAGCATTTGCAACCTTTATACAACAGTTTTGGTAAACACGGCAATTATGGCTGAAATGTTATCAGAAGCCCTCAGTTTGCTTCAGTTTATCATTTTAAATGGAAAACAAAATGAAAAGTTCACCAGGTGCAAACTAATATTTAGTTGAACCGCCACTGGCCCTGATGACAGCAGCACACAGTCGAGGCATTGACAGGATCAATTTCTGAAGATAATCAACTGATAGTTCGTGGTTCCAAACACGAATTACGGCTTCCTGAAGTTCACGAAGGGTCTTTAGTTTTTTTCTGACAACTGCAGATTCCATACGATGCCAACAGTTCTCTATAGGATACAGGTCCGGGCTGTTTCCTGGCCAGCTAAGAGTTGTAATGGACCGTTATTTCAAATATTTTTTCACCTGTAACAAATGTAAACACTTTACTGTCGAACCTCTAATGCAGAAATGAAGATAAAGTAACTACAAAAGTGCCTACTTACACTTTTCGCCCGATGACAAGGAGCAGAGTCGTCCTGAAAGATGCAGTTACTTGGCAGGTTGAAATGGACTCTAATGGTTGGCAGCAATTTGCCTTCCAGTATAGTCAGGAACCTTTTATAAACTGCAGGTAAACCACTGCACGATACGAAATGCACCCCCATATTATTTGGCTGGTAGGGAATTTCACTGTAGACACCATGTCTACGGCGAATCGTTTATCTTCCATCAGAGCCATGCAGGTTGAATTTCTTCTCATCCGAGAAAATAACTGACTTCCACTGCTCTGGGGGTCCATTTGACATGCTCCTTACACCAAATTAATCGGGCCTTTTTCATTTTTTTGTGTGAGGAGGGGACAATGGGCTAAAAGTCCATTTTTGAAGAGGCGTCTTCTGACTGTTACTGCACTTGCTACCACTCCTGTATGTTCTTCTCATTCTCTTTTCTTTTCAGCTCAGACGAAGAAGCTTTACGGTTTTTAAGGCATAAGCGCTTCAAAACGCGGTCCTCTTTTGGCGTAGACTCATTTGCGTCTGGTTCCTTTTTTTCCTATCAGCAGAACCAGTATTCTTGAGTTTGGAAAGAAATCTACTCACTGTCGACTGATTACAAGACACTCGATAAGCAATATGACGGGAAGAACATCCTTCCTCACGTACAGCAACAATAGCACTTTCTTCGTGGCGTCAACTGCACGTAACTCGCCATCCTGACACAGTCAAGGAATGACTGCAACTCTTGCAGAGCATGCTTATATAGCTGAAAGTAACAGCTGATGCAATATTGCGTCATCACCTATGCGTGTCAATCTTATCTGATGCAATCTGTAAGAAATATTGCCGCATACTTGCGTTATTCGGACGACAATTACAATTTTAAGGGGTGATGCACTTTCTTTGAACACCAGTGTACGATCGTCATGGACCGGTAATGAAAGAATCGTCGCAGACCGGCGCCGGACCACACTTTGTTTGAGTAGCACTGTTCTAGAGTAGTAGTCTCTTCAATCGAAGTTGTGGAGTAGATAATTTCAAATTCGGACTAAATCAGATTATCCACCCAGAATAACCCACCCCTTAAGTTATTCTGGATTTTCAATTCTCATAACATAAAAATTACCTACGAACACACTTGTACATAATGGTAGATTTTTGTTTTCTTTACTAGCTTAGAAAATCAATTGTAATATGTCTAGTACCATTCGTTAAACGACTAAATTCATATTTATTATGCCTTTCAATTATACTCGAAAGGAAAAGGTGTACTAATACAATTTGGCATTTAGCAACTATCGAAATAAAAAATTCAGAAAGTAAATTTTAAAAAATGCGCTTCAATTTAAATTTTCAATGAATGTTATAAATAGTCTTATAACCAATATTCTAGCGACGTCCCTTCACATTGTTATACAAGGCACAGAACGATAAGTACAACGAAGTTTTCAAATGTCTTTTTAGAGCTAATTGGAAACGATTCTCATTTTAAAATAAAGAAAACTGATGCCTTTCATAAAAAAAAGGGTTTTTTTCCCCCTCTAGCCCCTAGTCAGGGCTTGAAATTAATTTTACGAAACGGAACGCTCGTTAATGGTTTTTTTTTTTTTAATAATCACATTTTGCGATTACGTATTTGTCGATACATATTATTTTCAATAGACATTTCAAATACAGTACTGTAATTGTTTTCATATCTCATAAGCAACTATGAGATGTGAAAGTTAGCCTAAAGAGTCGCTATGAACATCGACTCTTTAGGCTAACTGTTATTTGTAATTATTTCGTTCTTGGGACCTATCGGCAGTTACAGTCCTAGTGAACTAAGACTACACCTTTTGTCGGCGCACTGAGCAAAATTTACGCTGTGTGCTTTTCCGCATATATCGAATTTTATAAATTCTTTTTTTTTTTTTTCTGTGTTGAATAGGTGTTGATATTAGGCGAGCTGCGTCTTCAATTATGGCATACAGTTGTCCTTGTATCATAAAAACTTAGCGCTTTGCGTGATAAGAATCGTGCAAGATTCCTCCCTGCGTGTCACCGTAATGGGAAGTCAAAGAAGCTCATCAACCGTATCATGTTGCAAGCGTGCCAGTTTAACACCTAAAGTTTAGGTAGAGTTTTTTGCGTGTTTGTAACCCTTCAACGGTCAAGTTTATTTGAAACGATGCACGGTTATTTTTTTTTTTTTGTGTCGTCTACAAAAAATGCGGTAGGGAAGTATGTCACACTGCCTGTCCAATTCTTTCTAAGATTAGGGTTTAAAAAAAAAAAAAGTACACGAACGCTGAAAGCAAACCACAGTTAGCTCACTTTGCCAAACAGTTGTCAAAGTATTTATGGAAATAGCATACGCAATGAGAATTATTTCGTTTCATAATTTACAATACTACATATAAAGAAAACTTGTTTTAAGCTATAGGACTCGTTTTCTGAGCTTTTCCAGAAACTCTATCCGAAGTACTGAACAGTAAGTTTGTCAGATTTCAGACTTTCCACAGAAGCGATAGCAGCGCTCTCTAGTAGTCGTTCAAAACGTTTCCATCTTGCTAAATTATTATTATTATTATTATTATTAGCCATGTGGTGCAAGGAAGCCTGGTGCTTCTGCTGCACCAGCCAAAAAAAAAAAAAAAAAAAAAAAAAAATAATAATAAATATTACAGAGAGAGAGAGAGAGAGAGAGAGAGAGAGAGAGAGAGAGATGATATCCAGCTCAGGACCCTGAGTGTGCCGAGCCCCTGGGGTTATATTCTTAATACTTGTTCCCTTAACGGTTGGTAATTTCAACTGCATTGAACTGAAAGTAGGCTTTGAGTTACATTTTTAGCACTTAAACTGAAAATCGGATATTCTGAATTTACAACGATCCCATAAACTATGATAATCTTAATGGCGACTTAAACGACCTCTCTTAAATTGGCGCAATGCTCTCCTTTATTAATCTTTTGTTGGGCGTTTCCTGTCTGGACTTATGTTCAGCTGTGTGTAAAAGATTTCCCCATATCTAATCTTGTCTCTTTTCTTTTCTTTTTAAAAATTAAATTAAGTTAGGATTAAAAAGGTCAACGAACACTTCATGTTGCTCTGAAATCAACAACAATATTAAAATAATAATACGAGTAAAATTAAATCACGTTGCCAAGCCTGACGGAACTACGTGGGGATTGGTTTGAGTTAGCAAACAATAAAATTAGAGATTGCTCAAGATACTCAAACATAATGGACTGTACATATTTAACGTACAGAAAAAAAAAAAAAAATCTCAGTCTAAGTTTGCAATGCGCATCTTTGTTATGACATGTAAATAACTACCATTTATTTAAAAGAGCTCACCTTACTAGGTGAGCTCTTTTAAATAAATGGTAGTTATTTATAATCGTCTCATCTGTTAATGAAAAGCAGGCTAACCTTTTGGCGATGCCATTTTGTTTGAAAGTAGTGCAATATCAGAACAACTCGTTGTGAAGGCAAGATTTATTGAATTAACGAGATGACAGTGCTAAACTGAAAATGTATTGTATGTGAGTATGGAATCTTCACCGGGATACTTGAAGACGCATTCGGCCGCCATAATCTAGAGCTCTGCTGAAATTGCGCACACGGTGTGATATGTTTGTAGATTGCATGCTTTCCCAGGTCGACTGGTACGTTGTGCCGGTTGAAAAATCTGGAATAACTGATGCATAACTCGATTCTCTCTTCCTGATATCGGCTAAACAGTCCTGTTTGAAGAGGCCTTTACGAATTTCTCCAGTTACCGACAAGATTTGACCCAGACATCTCCAAACGAGTGACAAGTAATAAAATTTCGGTACCGTTACGTAGGTCATTATTAATGATCATTTAGTGGGACAAGTGATCGATTTCCATTTTTAATAAATCAAAAAAGGATATGTGCACATGTTTACAAATTGATGCATATCCTATACACCGTAAGCAAGTAGTAATGATTTAGCATTAGTAGTGGTATGTGATGCTAGAAAGCAAGCTTATATCGAACTTGCTAGAAAGCAAGTTCGATAACCGGGCATCTCATTTTCCAGCACAGCCAAAAAAACCTTTTCATTTCACTTATCCATTCACTCCAGTAGCGTAGCCAGGGTAGGGTCAGCAGGTACAGTGTACCCCCTGACGCCAAAATATGATATCGTAGTGCTTTTTTTTTAGAAAAAAATTGGCGCTTTTTTGCTTTTTGTGAATGTACCTGCTGACAAATTCTGGCTACGCGACTGATTCACTCCAAAAGTCTGTCCAGTTCTTCTTTGAATTTATTTAAACTATCAACTTCCACAACGACAGATGGAAGTTTGTTCCAGCAATCAACCACTCGTAGGATAAAGACAAATTTCCGCAAATAAATTTTTCAACTATCCTTCCTCATTTTGAATTTATACCTTCAAGTGCGAAATCTGAGCAAGAGGAAGAATCCCATCAGCATTGCGCAAGTGATGTGAACTTTTACAAGCTGGCATGAGTGAAAGAGACGTTCCTTGGATCATTGCGAATAAGGTCAAGGATTCAAACATTCTTTTAATAAATTACATACAAGCTATACAGTGGTGGCGAACCTTGGCGAAATTTGTTACAAAGAAAATGCAACTAAAAAAAAAAACAAATCTTCGCTTGCCAATACAGTAATATAGTTGGAATCTCTACTGATACCAATGATTCTTCATTAAATACGAAGCTACTCTTCGGAGTCGGTGGTTCGCCAGTCGTATTGTACAACATGATGGTCATAATTCATATTTCCGGAACTATGTTGATATAAAATATTTGTATTGTCTACATATAAGGAACTCATTCCTAAAGTTATGCAGTGTATTTTTGAGACACCCTGTATACTGTAGTCTGTTGAACTCAAAAGTAAAAGCTGAACCTGTGTAATTTCAAATAATACAGTAAATTTCGATAACCGGGCATCTCATTTTCCAGAAAATCCGATATCTGAACTTGCAAACCAGCAATTTTATTCTTAGAAGTCTGGCATCCGATATGTTTCTGGTAGCGTGGCATTCCCAATCATTAGAGCCATAAAATTTCTTAGTGTTCCGTAGTAAACTACAATGTTTAAGGGGTGTAATTATGGTGGGTCATGAGATTTCCTTGCTATTTGTGAGCAAGATTAGTGATTAATAAATAGTACTAAAAAACTGTAAAGAGTTTCTCGGTCCTCCAGATCTTAGCATTAGGTTGATATAAGGCATTTCTTGAACACCGAACAAGTTTTTCAGTTTTCGCAATAATTGTGTTTTTAAACAACGCTATTGACTCTGGAACTGTTATACAGTTGTACGCATGTGGGATCATTTATACTGTTATACATTTATACTGTTATCTAGTTAATACAATGGCTGTATCGAAAACAGCAGAACAAACTTTGCCTTCACAACGAGTTGCCCTGTGTGCATTTTTTTAAAATAATTAGCATCGGCAAAGATTAATCCTTATTTATCTAAACGAAACTCTATTTATCTCATATCTTATGAGAGATGAATAAGTCACGAAACTGCTGCCAAAGCACCGTCTCATGGGCATTATTGAGAGGGCTATTCGAGTGATCTCGAATTAAGATCAAACGATTTTAATAATAGAATATTCGATTATGCTTATCACTAGTCTCACCTTTAAAATGAATAGTAGGTTAACCTTATGGCGATGCCATTGTTTGAAAGTAGTGCAAATCAGGGCAATTTGTTGTAAAAGCAAAATTTGTTTTGCTGTAAGCGATCACCATTGAAACAACAGTCTTCTCAACTTCATCTGATTTCAATTAGGCCAAAATAGCATTACTTATTTTATAATTTTAATGCTCCATCTGTGTTTATTTTAGTTGGAGCAGAATATCCAAAAATAAAATTTTATACTTTCTGAGATATTGCCCGTGCTAGTCATTCAGCGTGAGATAGTTATGGCCCAATTGAAATCTTATGAAACTTTTTTGCGTGTTTAATCTACCTCATTCGTTTATAACTACTGGCTCAATATTTATTTACTGTTATTATTTTTTTAAGATAAGATAATTCTATGGATACGACCAGGTCGCCTTTCAGTGGTGGTAGTATTGCGCCATGACGTAGTACAGTCCAAGGAAATGGTTCGTCCAAATAAAATCCAAGCATGTGCCTATTACAAAATGACCACTATTGTTGAGGATGGTTTGCATTATTAGAGAATGCTGGTATTAACTTCCGGTTAAACAGTATTACAGTACTTGTAAGCCTTTAGAATTGTCTGTGAGTGTAGTTTTCTTTATGGCTTAATAAAGACATTGAATGAATGTCTTTGGCAAGGTGTGTCCCCTCATGGGTGTACAGTGGGTACTCTCCGCCGCTGAGTGAAAATGGCCATGGCTTAATTCTGTAACCCTTTCCCTTAAGGAACGGAAGGACTTCTTTTGGACTATTTTCACTCAACGAGTACAACCCGAGCTACAGATTTCAACCATCCCCAAATCCCAACGAAGTGCCCCCTTCTGTCCAGGGAAGGAGATCTTTTAGTCCTCGCGGAATAGCACAGTAGTTATAATCATCGTTCTTCCCACACCTGGCCGAAAAGCCTCGGTTCAAATCCTGTCAGTGACGCGAGGAACTTTTATGGCTTTTTTTTTCTTTCCGTGGTTGAGTTAGTTATTATCGGGTGAGGATAGCAAGGTTGCCCTCCCCTCCGGAAACTCCTGTCGGTAGTGCCTGTTAGTTCGTCAGTATGAAGCCCATGCAATGGGCAAAGGGAGGCCCTGACTGAGTTTGAATGGGGAATGATTTGCTAAGCTAGAAAGGCGGGGGGCCACCATCTCATCAACTGCAAGAATTGTCGGATGTTCCGAGGGCCGCTGCAGTGAATATGGTAGGAATGGTCCGAAGAGGACCACATAACCGCCCAACGTACCGGGATGGGGAGACCACACTGGTTGACGTTAGAGATGAATGGTTGTTGGTATGTGCTGTCCCGGACAACAGACTGATTACGATCCCTCAGTTAATGGCCGACTATTACAAGCGCGCACACCATGCAGCGGATGCGCTTGTGGATAGGCCTCAGGAGTAAGCGACCTGTTCATGTGCACGTGTTGACCGACCATCATGGACACCTCCGCCTGCAGTGGGTATGGAAACACCGTCTCCGGACGACGTATACTATGTATTAATGTACGTCTGATCGGGACTTCATAAAAGTGATCACATTATCCATGACCACAATAAACGGTGTGCGCTGTTACATTTTAGTCAACACGTAATTTGTGGCAGTAGTACCTTTCTTGATTACTGCACTTGTAGTGCAGAAATATCATTCTAAGTTCGTAGAATATCATTCTAAGTTCTAAATTCACAAATTCATCACATTGTCGCGAATTAACTCGGCTTTGCACTACAAAAATAGTATTATTCCCTGATGATAAAGCATATTGCTATTTCTTTGTAATGTGTGATCTTTATGTCTGCACGCGTGGAACATGTACGGACATACGAAGCAGTGACCTGTGGTCCACTGCTTCGTATGTCCGTACTGTTGGTTTCATGATTAGCAGAACACTGCTAATCAATTAAGTGAAATCAACTTCGGTTTATTAAAGGTAGAAATAGTGCTACCACCCTGACTGCATTATCATTGACATGTCAAAAGACTCTCTCTCTCTCTCTCTCTCTCTCTCTCTCCAGATTTATGTAGTTTGGTTTAGTTCTGTAAATGAATTCATAACTTTGACTCTAGAACTTTTAAGAGTGCGTGGAGAGAGGCACATTCAAATGTGTCCACATAGTCATGGAGCATCTATGGGATCCGTTTTGGGCCCTCTTGTTTTTTCAGTGACCTTTACAATATTTACGTGATCACCAAAATTTATCTTGAGTATATCGTTCAGAGGCGAATTAGAATATGCAAATATTGTCCTGACCAGTTCTCCAAAAATTGAAATAACATTTGGAGAATGTTTTAACTGTCCATCCAGACCACTGAGACTGTTGAGGTCACGTTACTGAAATTATGAGTGACTGGAATAAATTCCTTATGTTTTTTTAAAACTGCCCTTGGATTTACTTCTATTGTTGCTCTGACTAGCATTCCTTTTATAAAATTCTTGCGTAGCAACAGAGACTAGATCCTGCTGACATAGTTTTTAAATAGGCTCGTTCCTAACGATATTGAAACCCAGTGAAGTCATTTCCAGATCTTTAACAGCCCATCCAGACCGCTGAGGCATGCTGCTCTTTTTGCTCAGTTGACTTTCTAAACTAATTACCTCTACTATGATTACTTCAACCGTGCTGCGATTTAAATGAAACAGATAATTCTCTCTACATCAGCCTTTAATAGAGAGTTAAGGCGACTTTATCCTGCTTCTGTCGTAAGTCAAGTCATGCTTTCTTAAATTCCTTTTCTTTTGCTCTTTGTTTCATTCATCCTATTTTTGTAGATTTATTTTTTATAGAATTGATATAGTTGATATTTTTATAGAATTTACACAGCATTTATGTTAATGTAAGTGCTGTGTCAATTGTGGTACACATTGTTCGTGGTAAATTGGGATTACCCTAGCAGGCACTAAAAAAAATAAAAATAAAAATATCCTCACTTAATACATTGAATAAAGATATTGTACTAAAATCCGTTAAAAAAGAACTACTAAGGTTGAAGAGTGATTTAGTCACTACGTTGAGTCGAAGTTTTACTAATGAATATCGCTTAAACTTGTTAGAAATAACCCATTATTTGTTCAAATAAATTCTGCTGCATTTTTCTAATATACAGGGTGTCCACAAACCCCTTTTACAAAACTTAAAACGTTATTACAAACCTCAAAACACGTCCAGTTGACAGTGGATATCTTCATGTTTTAATTAGAGATGTTATGGGTGCCTTTAGTTACCAGCAGATGTACCATGTATAATCCAATTCCTCCCATATTAGGCAAACATATTTCTGTCAACGCCGCCGGTTGCTTGAAAAAATGTGTTATTTAAGTTTCATAATGGTTCTGACATGGAACAATACCCGGTCTTTAATGAATGCTCAGAAAGTAAAATCTAAAAGAGCCGGGTTAGGGGATCGCGGGGGGCGGAGTCAAAGTTCGTACTCCTCTTCCAGTCCACTTTCTAGGCGTGTTTAGGCATGCACGAACTTCTTTGTAGTAATGTAGAGGAGCTGAGTCTTGAAAAATCAAGTCTCCATCAGTGTCATCCTACAGTTGGAGCATGTTAAGAAACTTCTGCCACATGTCCGGATACACGATGGCTGTGACTGTAGCTTCTTCAAAGAAGAAAGTCCATACCCTTTGCAGCAACTTTTTGTACACTCGCGCAAAAGCTATGATTGCAGTTTTGCGATCAAATGTACGCACTGCAGCGCGTACATTTTTTGGTGAATAAAAAATTGTAGAGATTCTCTATCACCTGGAAGCGGTTTTAAGTTTGCATCGTGTATCCTATCCACACAGCAATGTTTTAGTTTTGTAAAATAGTTTTCGTGTTCATGTTTCATTTTTAAGTGTATCAGCGACTTTGATCATATTGGGAAAGGTTTGTGGACTGTACAGAAGTAGCATTTTCCACTTCGTTTTAGTTAAACATCGACTTTAAAATAAATAATAAAATATGTACTAAAAAGTAAAAATTTGCTCAGAGATCGTTTCGAAAACATATAGTATTCATAAAAAATACTGTATCGTATAAAATTTTAATAATCCTCGCCTCCAGAAGTACAGTACCGTAAATATAACTTACTGTAATAATATGATCTTTATTGTAAGGTGCAAAGATACACGCAGGTACCCAGACTTGACAAACCCTTCACGGCACTAAGCCAGGAGTTACTTTACATGTATTAATATGTCAATTTTCGCTTTAAAAATATTTAATTTTTCCCCGCTCATTAATAAAAAAAATTCCACTTCAGTGCAATCAAAAATTTGTGGATTCTGGTTGCACTTAGTTAACTTAATTACCAATTCTAAGACTTATTACTTAAAGCCTTCCATAGCTGTATTCATAATATTCAGTATTCGCTGAACATATTTATTACATATTGATATTCAGTAAATACACAAATGGTCTTGTGTTTTTAAATACACTGATAACCGTCCTCAACTTTTCAACTTCAAGTAATTGTTCAGTGGTGCTAGCCGTCTGTATCTGAGTGGTCAGGTACCGAAGGCGACTTTGCCTGTTCCCATCTGTACGCGTGTTCGAATCTGCACGATTCCACAAAATACATTTTCTATTATTACCTACTGCACGTTGTGAAAACCAGTGCCGTATCCAGGTATCATCGTAACGGGGGACATGGCGACCATGTCCAGGTGTCATCGTAAGAAGAAGGGGGCATGGCGACCAGTGAGATTTTTAGAACGCAGGAGACGTTAAAAAAAAAAAAAATAGTGTTATGGAGGGGCATACGCCCCTGGTGAAAACTATAGTTGGAGATTTCTCTCGTCCTCTGTGGCTATTCCTGATTATAAATACAAAATTTACATGGTGGGAAATCCTGTAATTGCAAGTTGCTCTATCATGTTTTTGGCCTTCAGCTGAAAAGTTTCGCCTTGTGAGCCTGGACTTTTTGTGCATGCCTGCAAGGATGGTAAAGGGAGTAGGCAAGCAGTGATATTTTTTTATGGTGTTTTGGTTTGGGATAGTCTGGTTGGTACAAAATACAACAATCAAGCAAGCTTGGAAATGTATTAACTCTAAAAAAAAAAAAAAAAAAAAAAAAAAAAAAAAAAAAAACATGGATTCTCTTGTAGACCTGTTAAAACTGCTAATTTATACTGAATAAAAAATCTTACATTATTCAAAAGATTGAACTCCTGTTGATGATCCAGTCACCTTCAAGGTAAAAGATGTCGCTGATATTAAGAAAACATCTTGAAGCGAGTGTATTTATAGTCTGCACATAGTTCTTGCTTAATGTCCAAATGCTTTGATTAATTTAGGTCAATGTTTTCCTGTCTGGGATACACAGGTCTAACGCGTAAAAGTGAGAGGGGAAAACAGACACTTTGTAGCCATTTTCTAGATTTAATTGTACTTGTTTGGCATTCTTTATTAATTTTATGTTTCGTTTCAGGTTAGGTTACTTTAATTTACTTTGCTATGTCATATGCCTTTTATCTGAGTTAATTGCTCTTTAAATCGACCTCCACCATATAACCTTCATTGCTCGAATGCTTTTATTCTCTTGCAGTTATTCCTGATATAATAAAAACAATTTAGGTAATGTACTCATTGCGTTACATTTCAGGCGCGCCAATTTTTGTTATTAAATAAATTTGAACCTTTCCTTTTCTTTTTGTAAGTTTTATAGAAGTGAAAAATTTCAATTACAAATTAATTAATGTATAAAAGTATTCCTCTTCGCTGCACTTCACAACATAATAGTTATTCAACTTACTATAATGTACTTCACTTATTTTCTTGTGGATTTTTAATAATAATTGACATGTATTTCACGGATCTTCTGTGGTTAAAAGAATAAAATAGTAATTCATTATATATTACTATTAAAACAAAAAAAAAAAAAACATTTTAATATGCGCAGTGCTTAAACCAAGGATTTTTTCTTTCCTGCATATATTGCAGGAAAAAAATGGCAGTGGGGGGGGGTTTAAGTTTCTTTATTTTCTCTTTTTATCTTATATCTCACACAAGATTTTTCTTAGGTGCCCTCACACCTACAAACCCCCACCTTTTTTGCCACCTGACTGCTATACTCTGTATATATATCACAGAAGATTCTCAAGATCTTGAGGGTAATTTCTTTTGATTTCCCCTTAATCAGAGACCAGGATTCTCTCACTAATTTGTGTGAGAGCAAACTCTTAACTAGGCAAGCAAAGCGTGTGTTACTTAGAATAGCTAGACTCAAAGTGAAAACAAAACATGAAATTTATTACATACACATATACAATTGAATTAAAATAGCATACAGTCCTAATATTATTATTATTATTATTATTATTATTATTATTATTATCAGCTATATGGTGCAAGGAAGCCTGAGGCTTATGCTGCACCAGCCAAAAAAAAAAAAAAAAATTCCCAAGTTACCCTAAGAGAGAGAGAGAGAGAGAGAGAGAGAGAGAGAGAGAGAGAGAGAGAGAGAGAGAGTCAAAAGGGAATCACCAAGAAAGAGAAGAATGATGATATCCAGCTCAGGCAAAGTCAACTCACAGATACCTTGCATATATTATTCTAATTAGTTTCCATTCACTAGCTAATCTGAGTTGACCATTATATGAAAACACCTGATTCATTCTTCTAGCCCTAACTAACTTCTAACACTTGTACATTCACTATACTTATTTCATTTACTCCTGGATACAATTCTGTTTCAATATTAACAATTCAAATATGCTACATTCATCATTCAGCTCTGTGTTCTCACCACACTGTTACAATATACTTGTTAACCAATCTTCAGCATCCTAAAGTTCCTATTTGTTATTAATCGTTCAGATAAACCAACAAACCTTCATCAATTAAAACACTATATTCAGAGTTACTCATGTAACTTAATTATCTATAACTTTAACACATTCAGAATCCTTCTTTATAAGTTTTACTACCCTTCTAACACATATCAATTTCATCTATTACTCATTCCTTAGTTTCCCTTGCATTATACACTAACCCTTTTTAACATAATGTTAGTGTATCTACCTCAGAGATAATTTATCTTTCACTTTACTCTCTAGTGCTACCCCCTTTTCATTAATTACTATATTATTTCACTAACAGTCCTTCTTGCTAACTTAGTGTACTTAATATATTGCTCATCTACTTCTATCTTTTTCCTTTTCTTTTCTAGGGAGGTTTCAGGTTTCCATCTTAGGCTTCTCCAGGCTATCTTCTAAGGCTTCCCTTCATCTGCTTTCTCCTGAATCTGCTTCAGATGATTTTTCCGGAACTCTTGGCTGCATGGGTCTGGCATCCTTTCTCCTGCCTTGAATACACAACTCCTCCTTTAATACGGATCATTCGGATGTATCTTTCTCCAAGAGGTCGTTATCGTTCCTGGTTCACTTAACTGTCCTTCATAATCTTTTTCTTATCATCCTTAGCCTTCCCGTTACTTTTCTACTCTTAACTATTTTTCCCCTTTGTCTAGAGCCCTTTTTTTGGCACTCCCTACATTTCTGCACTGCCCGATTTTCTTTTCTCACTCTCTCTGCCATCCCCCTTTAGCCATACACACTCCCTCTTACACTTGCCACTTCTGTCCTTTCTCACCCTGTGTCTTTTTCCCACTGTCTCCTCACCCTGACGACCCTAACTTTTTTTTCTCCACCGTTTGAACCTCCTTCCTCATCCTCTCTACCTATCCCAGGAATTCACCTAATCGTCCGACCTTTCTATTCGTTAAAGAATTTACCATAATTATTTTGCTCCGTGTGCAAATCAAGTCTTGTTCCGTAATTTCCTTGTTTAGTTCTCAGGGTAGCACAATCCTTTCATGTCTACCGTCGTCTCCCAGGATAGCCATTTTCGTCCTTTCACATTTGCGAAAATGTTGACAACTTACCAAAAAGCCGCCACAGTGACCTGGTCTTTTTTCGATCCAAACGCTAGCCCATCGGGACTCATGTCCAGATAATGAACCATTTATTCACTTCCTCTGTAATTTGCATTTACTACGGAAAGCATCTCATTTATAGGAGACAACTGTTAATTGAGAAGAACTTTAGCTTTGGTACACTACTACATGCAGTTTATAAATAAATTTGTGCCAATTGGTAACGAGCATTATGCATCCTCGTTGGATGATGTCTGAAACTGGCTAAATGATGTTCTCGACCTTGAACTTACTGGAGGGGAAATTCCAATGTTGTTAGGAGAGACAGAAAGGGAAACGAGGGGGGACGGAGCGGTTATTGCTAATGCAAAACGATTGCGGTATGAAATGGATGGCATGTTAAATACTGTATGAATCAAGTGTTGGAAGATTATGACCTTTGGAGCCGTCTCTACATAGATTCGTTATACCTTGAAATAGCTAATTTAAATATCGGAAATGAGGCCTAATTTCTGACAAGCTCGTCTCCCATCCGGACGGAGAAACAATTTTGAAGCTCCGGTACAAAATGCAAGGACGAGGATATGTATAAGTTGTAAGTGGAAAATCTACTGTCCTTAGTGGTTCAGTCAATTTGTTACTCCCTATCCGTTTGGAAAGATCCTGGTTTTAATCTCTTTGATGAAAATAGGAATTTAGGATGGATTTTTTTTTTTTTTTTTCAAGGAGGGCAGAGGGGTTTTGTCCCCCTTTTTTTTTTTTTTTAAGGTTTTTTTTTTTTTATCCCATAAACTGGATTTAGGTCCGCTATCAGCCTGAGGCTTAAATTTGGTGTGTTCAAAGTGGATTTTTGACGCAATACCAAGTCTTAAAATGTCAAGTGTGCGTGCGTGTGTGCGCGCGTATCAATGCTTTAGATGTGCCTATGTTTGTGACACTTGTGTTCATTGCGTCCTCTGTACAAGTCATGATTCTGCCCTGCTCAGGATGCAGTTTTCAGATACGGAACATACATACATACATACATACATACACACACATGGAAAGCAAGCCGGAAAATGAATCGATGTCTTGAGGATGCAACAAACATTATGCGACTTTCGCTCTCCCTAAACAGTCGGCAAGGCTGATTATATTAGGAGAGGATAAAATAATTAGCAGCGTCTGTCAGAGATTGTCACTCTCGATTGCCTTGAAGTAAATGTTTCTATCATGGATTTGTAATCTGAAGTTTTGCAAACTTCACCTAGTGTTGACTGACTAGAACACAGACGACAAATTATTTAGATGTATACATAAAGCGGAAACTTGAGGGTCTAAAGGAGAACCTTGTAGGACTTGAAAGGAATCGAAGTCTTTCCTTCAACAACAGATAAATAATGATTGTTGAATCTGCTTGAACAGCTACTTAGTAAAGAAGGGGATTATACAAATGAACAGCATAAATTCCTCTATATATCTCTTGATGGATATCATCATTCTTTTTCTTGGTGATTCCCCTCTCTCTCTCTCTCTCTCTCTCTCTCTCTCTCTGGATAAATCGGGAATTTTTTTTTGCTGGTGCAGCAAAAGCTTCAGGCTTCCTTGCACCATATAGCTAATAATAATATATAGTGAATAAATATTGCAAGAATGAAGAGTCGATAAAAAAAATGGAGAGATACTTAGTTTGGTTTTTTTTTTTTTTTTTTTTTGGGACAGCCCTGAATAAAGTGTGTTGAGACCAGTTTTTTTTTAATCGGAATTATGAGGGTTTGCTTAAAAGCAAAAGGATGAACAGGAGAGTAGCTGATCAAAATGTTTAGAACAGTAGAGACGTTTTTTTTTTTTTAATTTAAGAATTAGGCAAAGCATCTGGATCAAGACCAGTAGAATATTGTAGTGACATGAATAAAAGTTATGCAGCATTATTTTATAATCCTTTGAAGGATAAAGTCCTGCTAGCAAAATCTTTTCACATTAATTTTCCATCAGTTTTTGTTGCAATCGACGACCCTTATACATGTTACTTTTGACTCGCACACGAAGACAGTTTTTATGTGTGTGTGTGTGTGTGGTGTTTTTTTTTTTTTTGTGAAAATCTTCACACAACACAGCTGTGAGATAAATAAACGTTATGTTCTTTTGAAGGTGATCTACAATCACAAAGGAACAGCCTTTCTTGTACGTAAATTTCTTCATTCAATCAGAAGCCTAACTTGGAATTTTGACACCTACGACGAAATATTAGAAATGCGCCTTTGTGAATCAATAATAAATCAACACTCGTCGACTAACTATTTTTCCACTCAAACAGAATATTTTTTAATTGGGCAGGTGATGTTGCTCTTTGCGGATAAACCCCCTTTCATGTATTTCTAATTCAACCTTAATGGTTCTGTTGGGTTCAGACTAACCTGTTTGAATCCTGAACCATCAAGTTTTTATTCTCCTTAAATGAAGGGATAACATACTGAGCCTTTGTGACTGGAGGCAGTTTCATCTTAAAAAAATACTTAAAATAATTTATTTGTACTGTGTATTAATAGAAAGAGTAAAGGTTGGCATAAAGATTTTTCATAAACGTACATGTTTATGATTTCACGAGAGTAAAATTGTTTCCAGCAACACTGTAATTGTAGTCACTTTGAACATTAGGTATATCAAAATATTATCTGTCTAAATTTAAAATTTTTGTTCTGTTATTAGGCCAGTACATTTTTTTTTAATCAAGATATTTATCTAAACGTGGGTATATTAATAATAGAAACAATTTTTCTTAGAGGAATGATTTCAACATAGTGTGGTTTTAATTATACGTGACTTGCTGTGAAACCTTATCCAACATCGATGTCTGTAGTTCAATTATCCAAAGCAAGTTTAACTTTTTTTAATCCTGGAAGGGTTGCAATTTTCAAATGACCTTAATCATTCTGTTAAAACTAATCACAAGCGTATCATCTCACTGCATACATACGAAATACTAGTGTCACACTCCATTATTTGGCGAACGGTATTATGGATGCATTATTTAACCTCGCATCCTGCCTCCACCAGGAACCTTGCAGGTACGGTTGCGGGTCAGTACACTGCAAGGTTCTTTCACAAAACGCTCTGTTTACGGAGCTAGTAAACAAACTGTTTTAGTAACTAACGTGTAAAATACCGTATTGTCAGGTGACCTTATGATTAAGCACTTTCCGAAGTGGGAAATTCAAAGTGCTTAGCGGGATTATTTTGGTACAGTTTTGGTCTAATAAGAAAATAGTAAAACCAGCGAATTTACTTTAAAATGTCAGTTGAAATTATACTTGCAACTTACACGTGTACTATACCTGCTTTCTTTTATGAATGGAGATCATTTCTTGGCTATCTAATTTTAATAAAATTTTCATTCTTAAGGTTCTGGTTTTAACAGTACTTTCAAAATCTTTGAAAGTATGTATTGTTCATAATACCAGCTTCTTTACGAAGTACAGTAACTTTTGTTCCTTAAGAACAGTTTCCTTAACGATATCCCTATTCCCTCTTATTTCTTTCAATGGCGCACGTAAGACCACAGCAACTAATTGATATGTTTGTTGCCTGTATGTTTATACATCATAAACTTAAATTGTGTATTATAAATTTAAGTTGTCCCGATTTTTAATTTCTCTTTTATAAAAATAAGAAACAATGTATAAATTAATCAATGTATAAATCACAACAAAAGTCCCATGGTTGAAATTTAGTATCATGTATGAAAAAAAGCTTTAAAAAAAGCTGAATGATTCTTTTACTCACCTTCATAATGTACAGGCTAACCTTTAAAGAAAGGCTTTAGTAGTGAAAGATTTCATGATAAATTCAGTTTGCTGGAATTGTATTAATAACCCTTGTCTACGTATGTAAGTAAAGCCTAGGCTACGCTGCTCCCGAGGCAACTGTTCAGAAGTATTCTCCTCCCTCCACTTCCCCAAATAAGTATGGCTTTAAGTTGTCCCGACTTTTGGTTCATAAAAATGAAAATTTAAACTTATCTAACCTTGTGTACTTCTTATTATTGTTTTTATGGAGAGTCGGCATCTTAGGATAAATTGCACTATATGTATATACCTGTATTAAGTGAAATCGGTAACAACATCCCCAATTGAAGAATCTTTAAGTCTCCTAGGATTAGAATCCGTACCTCTCTAAACGCGTGACAGGTGCTAAACCACTATGCTGTTACTGCTAGCCTTTCTGGAGTAGCTTGAGGTGTTTTTGCCTTTCGTTGCACAATAAGCTGATTTTATTATTTTTATTAGGGCTGTGATGAGACATTTTTCCATTTTTAGAAAATAAACTTAGTTGTCTTAAGTGCATTTTATTTTGTTGCCTCAAGCAGCAAAAGTTTTTCCTACTACAGTGATTTTTATTATGAAGTAGGGCCATTGTTCTCTACAAGATTTGCAGAACAGACCTGAAATGAAACCTCTGGCGATTGCAAAACTTTGTTCTTTTATGTAAGTTCTGATAGAGCAGTCCGAAAGATTTTCAAACTTGTTTGAAAATTGATGGATAAAATTAGCTGCTCTATAATTTTAGTTGCATTCTGTTGCGGTCGTGGCAGGCGTAACTGAAGGTGCAAAACGTGTATTTGCAAGGGCGGCAGCTTATGAGGGACGAAAATGTGTATTTTAAACCTGAAGTCAACCTTCAAGAACTGACTGGGGGGGGGGGAGCATTCAGAGGACGTCGAAACAGGTAGCACTGACAATGCTTCCTCTAAGTCTCCGAAGTGTAACGTGAACAACTTATTTTTTCTGGTAATTTTAATTGCTTTTTGATATTATAATAGGTCTATTATTATTTTAATTTCTGTGTAATTTTTGTATGGGCGATTTTAATGATAAACATTCCGCATTTCAGGAATTTTGTACCATATAAGAAATACATGAACATGAGTTTAATAATAAAACGGGAAATGTTTCAAAATTCGATTTTTTTTCCCCCATTTAAAAAAAAAATCTTTGTAAAGTGAAATTAGCAACAGTGCCTTTAAAACTAGTAAAGTTGGAAGTTAAGTTTGACGGCCGAAACCTGGGGATAGAAATACATGCTAGAAAATTTAAAGCAGTGGGGAGTAGCACTATGATGAAGTTAAACTTGTTCAGCAGATAGAAACACATTTTCAGCTGCAAGGAATAATTAAACATATGGAAATTCCAATCAGTGAGCGAGTGCAGTAGAAGCTCTGCCATTTTATAAATTTGCGTTTCTTTATCATGGAATCATAAGCCCCCTTACTCTCTTCAAAGTTTATTTTAAAAGCTCAGTACAATTATTAATCTCTTCACAATAAAATGAAGCTTTTTATTTTCGCTTGTCCAATGAAATTTAACTTTTCTTAACGTAGGAGGTTTGCAATAGTTAAGACGAAAAAGTTGAATCAGTTGCTAAGAATGTTTATCTGCACACTGGTTTCTCTTGTGTCCTTGGTGACAACTTAAGTAGTAGAATGGTGGCTAGACCACCTATCACCTATTTCAGCACGTCCAGATACAAATGTCATCAATTGTGAGAAGAATTTATGGAGGCATTTTCAAGCTGGAGTGATTTAATCTGCCTGAAGATATGTGCAAGTTATTTCCTAATACTGTATTGCCCTTTCCCTATTTTTGAACAGACATCTTAGAGGGCATGCAGTTTACGAAAACAGACTCCTCATAACCTTTTGTGTTCAATCAAAATAGCCCAAAATCGTTCTCCTACAATGCACTATAACAACACAAAGTACTGGGCTGAGTTGAACAAACTTAAGGGCTATTTGCTGGAAATTGGGTTTTCCCAGAACGGGATTGCCTTTATTTTATTTATTTTTTGATCTGGTACCATTGGTTGAACGCCAAATGGGGATTGCCGGCATTCATAAGTTTTGCACTACTTCATATATGAAGCATTTTGTCATGTCTTCCTAGAGGTCAGCAGGAATAGTTGTGGCCGGCATCCTGGTGGCATGGACGGGTGCCGGAAATTTGTAGCCTTCCTGGTAACAGTAGCTCTGCGACCCTATGTGCCGCTAGTAGGCGAAATAAAATTTGTCGCCCTAAACGTGAATACCGATAAACGTTAACCGATCAGAAAGCAATGTCAAAATTTTTTGGCTCTCCCTTGAAATGTCTCCCTCGCCTACCCACTTGAGGTGGCCCTGTCTGGTAATCGTTGCTCTCTGGTAGCAAAGCAGCCAGAAGAAACACTTTAAACACAACAATATACACACGACACAAACTTCTGGCCCTTTTACAGAGCTGTGTGTCATCCCAGAGAGTTGCAAGACGTTCAAGAGTTGCACACATGAAACAACTGAGATATTTCAAAGGTCGGCTGTGGTTCTGGGTAACGTAGGCGAAAATTAGTGGGCACATTGAGCTCGGACCCGTACTCAACACATCCTTTTTTATAATTCTCCGCAATCCTCTGACTGTATTAATTATTCTAGTAAAGTCTAAGTGAATTAATACAGTTAGAGGACTGCATTCAAGGTTTGTGTTAAACGCCAAAGCAACTAAGGCCACGAGGCGTAACAGTATATTTTGTCTGTAATTGCGTGTATGCTTTGTTCGGTTTGCTGGAAGAAAAATCATGTAACCCTCGCTTGAGATCGACTAATTCAGCCACGTTGTGAAAGAAACCATAAAAAATGCTTCGTGTCAGTTAACTCGACTAGTATCTACGTGAGAGTGAAAGACATTAGTTTTCTACCCGCCTCCTCACTGATGGCAGCGCGCATTTTTATACATTCATAAATTACGTAACACAAGCGGGGTATGAAAAAATGCTACTAGACTAGCAGTGAACCCCTGTAAGAACAAAATTCTTACACTTATCCTAGCGAATGTTATGTTATAAATATTATAACATAACAAGAAAACAATGTATATATTAAATAATATTATGTACATAGGATGATTTCAGCTTAGATTGCGATCGCTCTGTCCATACAGTCAAGTAGGGGAGGATTAACGTAACAACGGGAGGTAGCAGGACGGTACACAAGACAATGGGAGCACTGGAACACTAGTACAAAGGGAGCACCGCAAGGCCAGTTCATGGTCGCATAAACAGAAAGTGAGCAGCTCTTTGGAAGGAAAGAACAAGGGAACCGACTCCCCCTTGTGGAGAGGAAGATTTTAAGAACTAGGAGGGTGAAGAAAACCCTGGATGCGATATACACTATGTAGAAATGGCTGCCGCTATTTGAAACAGACCGACTCCTTGAGCACTTACTGATTTCAAGGAGCGGTAGAGAAGAAACAGAGTGGACTAATGGCGGTAAGTGAATCGGGAATGATCACAAGGAAATATCTAGAAATTGCTAGACGCCCTGTAGTTCATCGAAGTTGATGAAAATTTCGTAAACAGGAAGTTACCGCAGGAGAGGGAAGGGCCAAGAAAAACGGAAGAAGTGGGAGAGAGCGAATGAGAATAATGAGATGATGGAGAACGAACGACGATTGGATCAAAATACTGTAGAATGAGCGGCTGAAACAAAAGGCAGATGCAAGACAGGAAAGGAAAGTTTTTTGTGGGAGAGTGGTGAGTTTTGGCAGTGTGGAAGTTTGGAGAGTTCCCGTGGAGATGCCTGAGTGATGTGCGGCTGGAAAGAAATCCCGAGAAGTGCCGGGAGAATCGCCAGAAAGTAGCGGCCAGAGTAATGAGTTGTGGGAGATGCTGTTTAAGAGTTGTTGAAATAGGAAGGAGATAATCCTTGAAAGATGGAAACACCTATGCTGGAGCTGAGTAAAAAGGATCGAAAAGCCTCACCATAGAACGATAAGGAAGAGCTACATAGCCAGGCTTCTTAATAAAGCAGTAAGAAGAGTCCTGATAATCCTATTATGCTTCCCAGTTTCGTCGAACTGATCAGACGCCCAAAAAGCAGGCCGGAGCAACTTATTTAATAGCCGTATGTAAAGAAGAGCGAGTTCCTGAACGTAGGAGAATCCCTGTAGATGAACAGCAGTACTTTGCCGATGAATAATTCCAGTTGGAGCCTGATGATGCCCTATGCTGTCGATGATGAGTCGCCCCTGAACTGAGAAAAGGTAGTGTAAGGAGTGATTCCCTAAGTTAATATGTAAGTACGAGATAATAATTTTAAACTAGATTTGAAGAGAAGGACTTTAGAAAAATGTTTATTTAGTTGATAGTAGATTTGAAGAGAAGGACTTTAGAAAAATGTTTATTTAGTTGATAGTAGATTTGGTATTGATTAGTATAAAAGGGAGAAAAGGGTTCATAGATGTATGTACTTCATCTCAAGGATAAGTTAAAGCAAGGAAGATTTAGATACATGTACTTGAGACTGGTATGTTCTAAGTTAAGATGTAAAGGTGTTCTATGTACTTGAAACGTTACAAGATAATATGATTGAATTATTTTGGAAGGGATAAATTAATGAAAGATTACAGCGGGGATTTATAATCTAGGACATAGAGGTGTTAAGCCCACTGAGGTAATTCCAGTTGGGAAGTTTAACTGTTAGAAAATAAAAATAATGTTATGAGATGTAACCTAAACCAGAAGGAAAAAAGGCAGAAAGACACGAAGAGACATATTATATCATTTGCTATTAATTTTACATCTTAACACACATATAATGCCAGTTATTAACATTATACCAATTGATGTTGTATGATACAATTCTTTAATGTATATACTGTGAAATAAACAAATTTGTATATGTTTATCATGTGTAGTATTGAGTCATTCTGAATACTCAGCCAGTCCAGAGGAGACATACACGAACTATTATTCCCCCAGAATCTGTGATCTTCTGTGCAATATACAAGTCAGGTGTTAACGTGGAGGGGAGGTAAATTAAGGGGGAAATTTAATTAAGGAATACAAAGTTAAAAGAGGTGGGTCTGGAAGGATAACGTGATTTATTATTAAAGAAATTTATTAATAAGTAATAAATAAATAAAAAATAATAAATAATAAAAGAAAAATTATTATCCCCCCAGAATCTAACTTCCACAAACCACCCCCCACAATTGGCGAGCAAAGCCAGGATATATCCTCACGACGGAAGGCTGGTGTTCAGAACGACAGAATAAAAAGTAATTCAGTTGCTGAAACTGAGGAAAAAATTCAGCTGGCGAGCCAGAAAAAAGAATAGTAAGTATAATAGGTTGATTAATTTGAGGTAATGTGCATATAGTTGTGAATTGATTAAGATATATATATAATTTTGGAATTAAAGAGGAATTAGATTGTTAGTTAAGTTAAACCCCCAAAGATAAGTCATGGCTACAAGGAGAGCGAACAGCAGTAGGGATAGAGAAATGGAAAATAATAATGGACGGGAGACATCAGTAGAAACTATTATTTCCAGTGTAGGGAACGATAATAGGGGGACACTCAAACTAAGTAAGTTTTTAAAAACATTTAGGGGCGAGCCATCAGAAAGCATAGACTATTTTCTACGGAGACTAAAACTGATTAAAGAAAAGGAAGGCCTGTCTGAACTGGAAATAGTCATGATGGCGGAATTCAAGCTGGAGGGCAGGGCCCAGACTAAATATTTAGAGGAGACCCAAGCGATGGAGGTGGAAACCCTAGATGAATTTGAAAAGATATTAAGAAAGCTATTTTCCCCGAAAAACTCTTTTCTAGAAGGAATAGGTATATTAAATAACTACTCTCAAACAAGTCGGGAAACAGTAGAAGAGTATCATAAAAGATTTATAAATGTAAAATTAAATACAGAAGTATCGGAAAAAGAAAGTAGCGCTTTTGACAAAATCCTGATGGGGCAGTTTTTGATGGGGGTCAGGGATAAATACAAAAAAGAAATTTTGAGGAGAAAACCAAATTCATTAGCAGAGGCCCTGGTACTGGCTGTAGAAGAACAAAAATTAGATTTCCAAAGTCGGGGGGCAATAAGAGGGGACATAAATGCATTAGCGACAGGAGAAGAGACAAAACCGAAAGGTAATAAAGAAAGGGAAGGCGAAATTAAGCTAGAGGGGCTAGAGAGACAGATAGCTGGGATGGAAGTTAAATTAAATAGATTATTAGGTGAATTGAACACAAAAAAGAACTCTCAAGATCAAAATAATAGACAGTGGGGCGAAAACACTCAAACGGGGCAGATCACAAGAGGTGGATACAGCAGGGGGTGTAAAGGAGAAGTCAGAGAAGATAGGCGAAACGGGCAGAGGCGTTGTTACATCTGTGGGGGCAAGGAACACCTCGCAAGAGATTGTCCACACTGGAAAAGCCAGGGGAGATACTGGGGAGGTGGCAACTACCGCCATGAGCAAGACGCTGGGCGGCGTGAACAAGCCCTGAGAGTAGACCGTGATGGACTTGAAGGTGACGGAGTAGTAAACAGAGGTGGGGAAAGGAGATGGAAACATAGCGGCAGGGAAAGGGCTATCGATAAAAGAAATATAGAACAGAGGGATTTAAACTAAACAGGTCTCTCAAGAGCGCCCGCAATGGGAGACCAGTACCAGAAGCAAGTTCAGTTAAGACGGGTGAGTATTTGTTTGAAATGTTAAGTGACACAGATAGGATAAACGGCCTAATTTACATAAAGGGGAAGTTAAAGGGAATAAAAGGGAAATTCCTTATAGACACGGGAGCCTCTAGGTCCATATTAATGTGGCATTACTTCTCGCGATATTATAAAACATCCGGGAAAGGGGGAATAAAGCGGTGCCGGGAGTTTTCTTTGAAGGGTGTAGGTGAGGGGGAGATCCGCACTGATTACGTGGTCGAAGGCGAAACCCAACTAGAGGGGTGTAAAAGGAAGGTAGCACACACCTATTTGGTATCTGAAAGGATAGATAGCTATAAACACGATGCAATCTTAGGGATAGACCTACTCAAGAAGTTAGGCGTTAGGATAGATGTGAGGAGAGGCAGCATTAGTTTTGGCAAAGATGTTATAGTTGATACTGAAACAGAAGAGAATTCAGAGGAGTTGGATAGAGACAGCGTGAGAGATTGGGAGGAGGAATGCGCTGTAAACATGACGGAGATGGTGGAAGAACCACGGTTAAGAGCGTTAATAGAACAGTACCAGCAAGTGTTCGCTAAGAAAATGACTGATCTGCTATGTACTAAATTGGTAGAACATGAAGTGCACATCAGACAAGAAATCCCCATCTATACCCCGCAATACAGGATACCGCAATCACAACTGCCCGCATTAAAGGAAGAGATCGGGGAAATGGAAAGGGCTGGCATTATTGAGAAGTCTGTGTCTAAATGGAACAGCCCTTTACTAATGGTTAAGAAGGGGGATGGAGGCGTTAGAATAGTACTAGACCTACGAAAGGTAAATGCTGTCACTCATCCAATAGACTTTCCTTTGCCCAATATAACGGAACTGCTCTGCAGTCTGAAGGGAGCCAAGTACCTGTCTAAGCTGGATTTGCATTCAGGGTACTTCCAAATACCTCTTAGGAAGGAAGACAGGAAGTATTTTGCCTTTTCAACGCCCTTCGGCAAGTACAATATGACAAGGATGCCACAAGGAGCGAGAAACTCTGCCGCTTCTTTCCAGTGTCTGATGAACACCATCCTGGCAGACTTGCTGGAAAAAGGGGTGCTGTGCTTCCTGGATGATATTTTGGTATACTCGCGGACGTTAGAGGAACACTTGGAGCTATTAGAGGATATATTCCAAAGGTTAAACGAAGTAAACCTAAAGTTGAAAGGATCAAAATGCAGTTTCCTCGTGCCAGAGGTAGAGTATTTAGGCCACGTAATATCCGAAAGGGGGATAACGCCAAACGCAAAAAATACAGTAGCTATTAGCAAACTCAAGCCCCCTGCGAACGTAAGGGAAGTGCGCCGTCTACTAGGGATGGTTAATTACTATAAGAGATTCATCAGGGATAGGGCCCAGTTGATGAAGCCCCTAACTGATTTAACCAAGAAGGGTAGGAAATTTAGGTGGACCGAGGAGGCAGATAAATCTTTCATATCCCTAAAGCAAGTAATGATGAGCAAACCCCTGCTGAGACACCCAGATGGGGGGCAGCCTTTCCTTTTAACTTGTGATGCTTCGGGGGAAACTATAGCAGCAGTTTTAGAACAGGGGGAGGACACTGAAAGAGGAACCATTGGCTATTGCAGCAGACCACTGAACCCTCACGAAAAAAACTACTCTACTATAGAGCGTGAGGCATTGGCTATAGTCTTCGCCTTAGAACAATTCAGGTATCTAGTTTACGGCAGGAAGACAGTGGTGCTGTCAGATCACCAGCCTTTACAGATACTGAGGAGCATTAAAGATAGGAATAGCAGATTAATTAGGTGGAGCCTGCAGGTGCAGGAGTTTGATATAGAAGTGCGATACATTCCTGGGAAGAAAAACACTGTGGCTGATTTTTTTAGTAGAGCCAAGTATGAAATTATTAAAGAAGGGGAAGATAAGCAGGATAACAATACCGTACTTGAGGCATGCGTAGCAACGGAAAGAAATACAGGGCTAGTACGGGAAGTGGAAGAATTAAAAGGGGCCCAGGAGACTGACCCAGAGTGCTGCGACATCAGGAGAAATCTAATGCAAGCGACCAGGGCTAACCAGACCCAAGGTAGGGGTTACTCACTAGATGACAGGGGGATATTAGTGTGGGAAAGCGGGGCTAAGAAGGTGAGCAAGGCTAGAAAAAAAATTGTCTTACCAAAAATAATGCGCCTTGAGATCCTAAACGCATTTCATTCTAACAAGATGGCTGGGCACATGGGTTACAGGAAGACGCTGCAAAGAATTAGGGAGCGGTACACGTGGCGTGGGATGGATAAGGATATAGAACAGTTTTGCAAAACCTGCCACGAATGCCAGATGAGGGCCACGCACATTGGCAAAGCTCCTATGCAACAACACTTGGACCCAGGGAGCCCGTTTGAAGCGATTGCGTTAGATATCATAGGGCCCTTACCGGTCACACAAAAGGGGAACAGGTACATCCTAACCATAATAGACATGTTCACCAGATACCCTGAGGCTTTCCCCTTAAAAGATCAAACAGCACAAGCAATTGCTGAGGCCTATCTGAAGGGAGTAGTGTGCAGATATGGGTGCAGTAAACACATGTTAACTGACAATGCGGCTAATTTTCAGTCTGAGCTAGTATTACAGCTGTGTGAGATGCTGCAAGTAAAGAAACTCAGCACTGTGCCCTATAGGCCTGAGGCTAACGGGTTATGTGAGAGGTTCAACAGGACATTGAAGAGCGTGCTCTCTCACATTTCTGATACCTCTGCTAAAGATTGGGATGAACAATTGCCCTATGCTTTGTTCGCTGTACGGACTTGTGTACACAAAAGTGTAAAAGATACCCCGGCCTATCTGTTGATGGGTTTTGACCCAAAATTTCCGACAGACCTATGCCTCAAGGGAAATAGGGAAGAGTTCCCTGATATCACGGAGTATAAGGAGGAGATAATTAGGAATTTTGAAGAAGCACGATTAGATGCGAGGAAAGCGAGTTTGGAGGCAAGCAAAGGGAACAGAGCACGGCTAAATATGGGCAGGAAACACAAGACGCTGGAAGTAGGAGACTGGGTAGTACGGAAGAACCACAGGAAAGGGAAGGGGAAATGGAATAAACTATCCATAGGACCTTACCGTATAATGGAGAAACTGTCCCCTGTTAATTATAGGATAAAGCTAACTCGGCCCCCATACACTGTTAAAGTGGAACATGAGAATCATCTGAGACGATACCACCTGAGGGGGGGAGAATACTTGAATGACCAATCACCCAAGGATCTCAGAATGGGGAAGACACTGGCAACATCCCCTCAAGTCAGAGATGAGGGCAGAGGCGAGACTCTCACGAGCCTGGGAGAGGTGCTGAGAAGGAGAAAAAGAGTGGATTACCAAGGACTCCATAGAGGTAATTTTTGCGTAAGGGGGGAGTAAGGGAGTCGGAGGGTGCTTGGAGACAGATCAAAAGGGAATATACAGTTGTTGTTAATAAGTAGGCCATGGAAGAAGACGCACAAGCAGGGAACCTGTAGAAAATTTATAATGGGGATATAAATTTTAAAGGGAGGCGGAAGGAATGTAAGAACAAAATTCTTACACTTATCCTAGCGAATGTTATGTTATAAATATTATAACATAACAAGAAAACAATGTATATATTAAATAATATTATGTACATAGGATGATTTCAGCTTAGATTGCGATCGCTCTGTCCATACAGTCAAGTAGGGGAGGATTAACGTAACAACGGGAGGTAGCAGGACGGTACACAAGACAATGGGAGCACTGGAACACTAGTACAAAGGGAGCACCGCAAGGCCAGTTCATGGTCGCATAAACAGAAAGTGAGCAGCTCTTTGGAAGGAAAGAACAAGGGAACCGACTCCCCCTTGTGGAGAGGAAGATTTTAAGAACTAGGAGGGTGAAGAAAACCCTGGATGCGATATACACTATGTAGAAATGGCTGCCGCTATTTGAAACAGACCGACTCCTTGAGCACTTACTGATTTCAAGGAGCGGTAGAGAAGAAACAGAGTGGACTAATGGCGGTAAGTGAATCGGGAATGATCACAAGGAAATATCTAGAAATTGCTAGACGCCCTGTAGTTCATCGAAGTTGATGAAAATTTCGTAAACAGGAAGTTACCGCAGGAGAGGGAAGGGCCAAGAAAAACGGAAGAAGTGGGAGAGAGCGAATGAGAATAATGAGATGATGGAGAACGAACGACGATTGGATCAAAATACTGTAGAATGAGCGGCTGAAACAAAAGGCAGATGCAAGACAGGAAAGGAAAGTTTTTTGTGGGAGAGTGGTGAGTTTTGGCAGTGTGGAAGTTTGGAGAGTTCCCGTGGAGATGCCTGAGTGATGTGCGGCTGGAAAGAAATCCCGAGAAGTGCCGGGAGAATCGCCAGAAAGTAGCGGCCAGAGTAATGAGTTGTGGGAGATGCTGTTTAAGAGTTGTTGAAATAGGAAGGAGATAATCCTTGAAAGATGGAAACACCTATGCTGGAGCTGAGTAAAAAGGATCGAAAAGCCTCACCATAGAACGATAAGGAAGAGCTACATAGCCAGGCTTCTTAATAAAGCAGTAAGAAGAGTCCTGATAATCCTATTATGCTTCCCAGTTTCGTCGAACTGATCAGACGCCCAAAAAGCAGGCCGGAGCAACTTATTTAATAGCCGTATGTAAAGAAGAGCGAGTTCCTGAACGTAGGAGAATCCCTGTAGATGAACAGCAGTACTTTGCCGATGAATAATTCCAGTTGGAGCCTGATGATGCCCTATGCTGTCGATGATGAGTCGCCCCTGAACTGAGAAAAGGTAGTGTAAGGAGTGATTCCCTAAGTTAATATGTAAGTACGAGATAATAATTTTAAACTAGATTTGAAGAGAAGGACTTTAGAAAAATGTTTATTTAGTTGATAGTAGATTTGAAGAGAAGGACTTTAGAAAAATGTTTATTTAGTTGATAGTAGATTTGGTATTGATTAGTATAAAAGGGAGAAAAGGGTTCATAGATGTATGTACTTCATCTCAAGGATAAGTTAAAGCAAGGAAGATTTAGATACATGTACTTGAGACTGGTATGTTCTAAGTTAAGATGTAAAGGTGTTCTATGTACTTGAAACGTTACAAGATAATATGATTGAATTATTTTGGAAGGGATAAATTAATGAAAGATTACAGCGGGGATTTATAATCTAGGACATAGAGGTGTTAAGCCCACTGAGGTAATTCCAGTTGGGAAGTTTAACTGTTAGAAAATAAAAATAATGTTATGAGATGTAACCTAAACCAGAAGGAAAAAAGGCAGAAAGACACGAAGAGACATATTATATCATTTGCTATTAATTTTACATCTTAACACACATATAATGCCAGTTATTAACATTATACCAATTGATGTTGTATGATACAATTCTTTAATGTATATACTGTGAAATAAACAAATTTGTATATGTTTATCATGTGTAGTATTGAGTCATTCTGAATACTCAGCCAGTCCAGAGGAGACATACACGAACTATTATTCCCCCAGAATCTGTGATCTTCTGTGCAATATACAAGTCAGGTGTTAACGTGGAGGGGAGGTAAATTAAGGGGGAAATTTAATTAAGGAATACAAAGTTAAAAGAGGTGGGTCTGGAAGGATAACGTGATTTATTATTAAAGAAATTTATTAATAAGTAATAAATAAATAAAAAATAATAAATAATAAAAGAAAAATTATTATCCCCCCAGAATCTAACTTCCACAAACCACCCCCCACACCCCCATCCTTTTCTCACAGGCTATGTGATATGTAAATGACCTCACTTCCTCATACATCTCTTCTTAAAATTAGAAAGTTCATTTTATTCTTCCAATTTTTAATTAAATCGACATTGATAAGGAGAATTAAATGATTACTCAGCTATAATCAGTCTGTTATTTCTTAATCATTTAATTCATTTTTCAGGAGTCTAAAATTAATCAGTTTTTTGTTTATTTTTATAATTGTAATTTAAATTATCTTTGTAATATTCTATAATTTATAAAAGTTAATTAAACATATACTGACGAAGGAAGTTAAAATGACATTTCTTCTGATTTTTGTATTGAAGATTAACGCTTTTTTGGCATTTCAAATGGTTATTTCTTCTCGCTTGCTCAGTTTCTTCACAGATGTTTTGTTTTTTATTATTTTCACCCAATTTCCTTTTAGAGCACTCCCGATAATTCCAGTTCATTAGAACTGAAATTTCCAAACGAAATATACTGAACTTTGATACCTCTTAACCTTTTGCTAAACTGTGATCTTGTAACGCTTGTGCGATACTGACTGAATCTCGATCTGACTTTAATGGAACCTGTACGTGTAGGAGCTGCATTGGTTTGATTTTATGTGGGGGGGGGGGGGGGTTTAGCCGGTCTTTTAAAAAATAAATTTTCTGTTTATACTCCGGGACGACTACACGGTCAGAGGAATTTTTTGTTGCTCTTTTTTTTTTTTTTTTTTCCTTCTTGTAATTAAGTTTCTAATACGCAATTTTGCCCTAGCTACATGAGTGATTAATGTTGAATCACATTGCACAGAAACGAGCTTTCCCTCCCAGTGCTTAATCATTTATTCCTGTGCGGAATGGAGGGGAAAATACAGCTGGGAGAGGGCGGGTTGCACGAAAAAATTGCTACGAGTAGTATTTTGCTAAAGTATTACGAGGGGGGGGGGTACAAAGTTAAAACACGTTATGTAATTAATTGCCTATTAGTGTTTTAGATGTAATGAACGGGACCTCTAGAGAGGGAGGGGGAAGTATATTATACTGTGTAATATTGTCACCTGTTGATGTTTGTAAAAGCTATGAATGTCGAACGTTCGCTTCCCCACCACAAACTCAGGGTTGCACAACTGCCATAAATTACAGAAAATGGAGGGGAAAGGCGAACCCGTGCTGGCTTTCGACGCTTCTATATACAGTAGAACCCGGATAGGAATTTTTTCAAGGGACTGGAGGTTTAGAACTTCTTAGAAGGGAAAATGACCTAAGGATATGAAATATTAACTGCACATAAAAATTAAAAGATTTACATACATAACTTAAAGATCATTTTTAAGTACTATTTTAGAATTTATAAATATTTTATTCTGCCAATGAGAAATATTTTTAAACTGAGGATTTCTAATTGCTTTACATTCTGTTCATTAAACTCATTACCAAATTCGAAGAAAGCTCATTTGGAGTTTCAACATATCTTAAAATGTTACAAAAAGACAGAGCATCAGTCTACTAAGTAATTCAGAAAATTGTTCACAACCATCAGAACTTAACGCGGTCTACGTATCCGATTATGGATATCGATTAAAACAATTGCACTATGTCACTTCCATTATATCAAAATGTTTATACTAAAAAAGGTTTTAGGGCTGAAAGCTTCAGACTATGGAAAATTCACTAATCGAGCAAGTTAGTGCCAAGCATCATCTTAGTTCAAATAAACCACCGAAGTAGGTGAAATGGCATCGTTTTTGTGATCTCATATTGAGTGCCTTCACAACGAGTTGCCCTCATATTGAACTACCTCGAATAAGCAAAGCTCCGACAATGGATTCTTGAATAGGCGACACTTCGCCAATGAATTCTCCGCGGATATCATCACCCCACAACCACTGGGTGGTGGTATCCGCCGAGAATTCATTGGCGAAGCGTTGCTTATTGGATGTAGTGCAATATCAGGGCAACTCGTTGTGAAAATGAACAGACTGTTTTTGATTTGGAGAGGGGGGAATAAATAGTGGGGTATTTTCGTGTTTGGGGAAGAAGTGAGGCATTTTGTGGTTTGCATCTAGGCACTTGTTTTGACCCAGCCGTACCCAGCCTTATAACAAAAAGTCTGTGTTTGTTGGAAGGGGGTTTCTACAAACCAGCCCCACACCTGGGCTTCAAAATATTGCTGGGTCCTCTTATTTCTACCTTTTTTTTGCATTTGTAGAACTTTCTTTCAGTGAGAAATATGAACGGAAAAGAGTACTGCGATTTGGCACAGTTTAATTCCTTTCTAATCTATAGGGTGATAATGCTGATAATCATTATATTCGACCTTGAAGCCTAAAGGAAGAGCTACCAGTTATAAATGTAACTCAGGAAGTAATGACAGGGATGATAATGAAATCATTAACCAGCTGTAAAACAAGGAAATCGTAGTGTGTATGCTCTCTACCGGCTAACATGATTCCATGCTTTCCGCTCATGTGGGAATAAGGAAGTGGAGGTGGTGTTATGTATTCTAAGTGCTACTGTTGCGAGGATGCTTATATGGCTCGAGGATTACCTACGTCACCTTTGTTGGAGGACGCAGATCAGTGAGTACGTAAACCATTCGCGTGTAGTATTAGATACCTTCCGGATGGCGTTCACTATGTTTTGTTAAAGAGTTTGAATTCTATCGGAGGTTGGCAATATTGTTAAAAGAAAATTATTTTATTGAAATAACAATATTCAGATTTTAAAATTTGCGATTTGATTATGTCAAAACAACTTGGGTTTTGTTTAGGTTCAAGCCAATTAAACTATGAAAGAAAGGTTTTGCTGCCGAGATTATTTTGCTATAACATTCAAAATATAGCTGTGCAATGTTACGCTTCATTAACCTGTAAAATATGCAGTGGCCGATTAAGGATAGTTGGGCCCCCTAGCCAAATTATATTTGAAGGCCTCCCCAAAAAATAATAATAATAATAAAAAAAGACTAAAAAATAAAAGTTAGGTGGCAAATAAATGAAATTTTGTACTTTTGAATTTTTTGCTTAAATTTTCGCTTAAATTAATCAAGATTTTTATTATGTTTACTGAAAACAATCTATTTTAGAACACTATAGGAAAATGTCTTGGCTTGGGGGTCCCCCAAAGCCTGGGGCCCCGAGGCATGTGCCTCATTGCCTTAATGGGTAATCTGCCACTGAAAATATGCATCCATTTATTAATTTATGTACGTTTTTTGTGTGTGTTTGTGTGGCATATATTTTAGTGCAAGGCATGCCACTCATTATTATTATTATTATTATTAGCCATATGGTACAAGGAAGCCTGAGGCTTATGCTGCACCAGCCAAAAAAAAAATTCCCGAGTTACCCCCCCCCCCCCGTGTGTGTGAGAGAGAGAGAGAGAGAGAGAGAGAGAGAGAGAGAGAGAAGAAGTAGAAAGGCATCACCAAGAAAGAGAAGAATGATGATATCCAGCTCAGGACCCTGGGTTTGCTAAGCCCATACTCACCAGATGTGAGCCCCCGGGGTAAATTATAAATCACTTCATAATAATCCCTTGCAGTGCTTATTATCAGGTTATTAGAATGGGGTTATTTTATTATTATTAGCCATACAGTGCAAGAAAGCCTGAGGCTGATGCTGCACCAGCCAAAAAAAAAAAAATTTTTTTTTTTTTTCTGAATTTACGAGAGAGAGAGGCCAAGAAAAAGAAGAATGATGACATCCAGCTCAGGACCCTGGGTGTGCCAAGCCCATACTCACCAGATGGGAGCCCATGGGGTTAATATTAGTCACATATGAGAATCTTTTTTTTTTTTTTCATGTATCTAGAACAGAAATCAGTATATCATAAGAATTGAAAATATAGGAACTTCTGCCAGTAAACAGTATATTGATGTATGTTATTTAATTATGCTGTCACATTTTGACACTTGCAAAAGCTACCAAAAGCATGAGTCCCCTTCAAAAAAAATTATTGGTGCACCACTGGATGTTGTATACTTAATTAAACATTTGAAGATAAGGCTGGTCAGTGGTGGATTAAGGATAGTTGGGCCCCTAGGCAAATTATATTTGGGGCCCCCCAAAAAAGAATAAAAAATAAATAAAAGTTAGGTGGCAAATAAATGAAATTTGTACTTTTGAATTTTTTGCTTAAATTAATCAAGATTTTTTATGATGTTTACTGAAAAAACATTAATCTATTTTAGAACACTGTACGAAAATGTCTTGGCTTGGGGCCCCCCTAGGCACGTGCCTCATTGCCTTAATGGGTAATCCACCACCGAGGCTGGTCATTATGGTGGGTGAGGGGGAATTAGTTTATGATTACATGCCCTAATATTTGAAGTAGCATTAATCCTAGACCTGTGTGTGAGCCTGCACAAAGTGCTGTTTTTTTTTTTCTCCAGAATTTAATTCCGAAGTTGAATAAACTCAAAACCACGTGGTGCTAATTTTGATCAGTTGCAAGTTCATCCTGTAAGGGGAACACTTTACCCCTCACTTCCTCTTCCCCGTGAATTGAGCACATTCCATAATTCCAAGTCAATAATTACAGTCATAAACAGAAAATGGCAGATTTTATGGAATTTGTTCATTTTTTTTTTTTTTTTTTGTAAAAGTTGCTAATTTGAATTAACTTGCATAATTTACTTTTATAAACATTTTTAGTAAATTTTATTCACCAGGGTAGGATGGTTATTAATGATAGTCAAGATATGTTACTTCAACAAGAAGTCATAACAGTTGCAAAAAGAGGTCATATTACTGATAAATGCAACGTGCTGCATTTGGGTAGCAGTAATCCCAGGATAATACCATTTTGGATAGCAAAATAATTGATACTCAAGGTAATTGATAATGAAAATGACCTGAGGGTAATTGTACAGTGTGACATGTAAGTTTTCTGAACATTGCAGGCAGACTATTGAATTCTGTCAGTGGAACTTGTCCAGCAAGAACAGAGGTAATTATTCCATTATATAAAGTAGTGGTTAGGTCACCCTTTGAATTTATAATATTGCATGCAGGTTAGAAAACGTCATTTTAGGAAGAATGTAGATTTATTGAAAATGACGTACAGAAGAGCAAAATATTAATTGGAACACAAAAGGATATTCTTACCAAGAAAGGCTTTCAATACCTAAATTGTAATACCTGGAAACTAGGGATTTGCACGGAGACCTAATTGAGGTATTTTGAGGCTTTAAGAGGATTGAGTAAACTATGGGATCTTTACATTTTCTCATGTGACATGTGTGCAGAATAGATTTGCAATCTGCCAGAATAAAGTGGGTAAAAGTTTTTTTATTTTTTTGTTGAGCTATAATAGCTTGTTTTCTTACATATTTTTGTGATTACTAGTGCCATTTCTTATAGCCTGAAAAATTGCAAATAACCTTATAAGCAGTGTTTTGAAGTGGGATGCAGTCTCTTTTCAGAAGACCTCAATCATCTAGCTACCATTTTTATACACTTGACACTTCTCCAGAGCTTTTGCAGTTGTCTGAAACTATTTTCAAAAGCTCTGTTTTTATTCTCTTTATTAACAAGATGGACAGTATGATGAAATACTTTTTCCTCCCTCTCACCACACTTCCCAAAATTTTGTAACCTACTACCTAAGGCATATCACATTTTATTTATCACTTTTAATGGTAGTAAAAGTGATAAATAAATAAAATGCAGAAGAAATAGTTTTAAAATAACTATAAATAAATTTCTACAAAGGGAAATAGAAAAGTTGAAGTAATATTTGAAGGATGTAACTATATTTTTCTTAATTTTACATAAAGGCAGTGTAGGAACACAACAAAATTGTAAGCTGAATCAATATTATGATCTCCTAGAACCTAAAGAAGTTGCCATCTCATTTTTTGAAGGGAAGATTTCCATTAATTTTCCAAGTTCAAGAAATATACAACCCATCCCATAACTTCTTTTTCTCCCCTCAGATTTGAAAGAAGTTCATCATGTTTTCCCCTCCAACTTTATATACTACCTATATTTATATTAATAAACATTTTATAAATTCTGTATACTATTACCATCTACAGTCTCTGAACTCCATTTTTTTATAAGAATCTCAACCATTGCTTTCATCAACTGCTATTAATCTCACTTAAATAATTATTCTTTTATGTAGTACTAGTAATGACAAATGATGCAAGAAAGCAAGCTTATATAGCATCAGTAAAAGGAAAAAAAAAAAAACCTCACAGTTGACCTATCCATACCCCCCCAAGAATTTGCCTAGTTCTCCCTTGAATTTATTCAACCCATCCACTTCCACAACAACAGATGGAAGCTTGTTCCAACAATCAACCACTTGTTGGCTGAAGGCAAACTTCCGTACATCTATCCTGCAACCATCCTTCATCATGAACTCCCCCCCCCCCCACAAATGTGTGTAGTCTCAGCAAGTGAAAGAATACCATTTAACATTCAGCTTACTTAATCCATTCAAGGCTTTAAACACATCAGTCAAATCTCCCCGGAGCTGCCTGGTCTCGAGATGCTGCAATTTGCAGAACTGATGCCTTTCTAGGTAAGAGCACCCTTTTTGTTCCCTTCACCAATCTGGTTTTCCTTCTCTGCACCTATCCCAGTGAATCTACATCCTTCCTAAAGTGAGGCTTGTAAACCTGTATACAGTACTCAAGATGCAGCTTAACCATGGCCTTATACAAAGGGATAATCGCCTGCTCATCCCTGCTATCAAAGTTTCTGTATATCATTGACAAAACCCCATGATCTGTTCTGGCAGCATGTCTGCACTGCTTAAAGAAGTTCATATCTGACTGCTCAATTACCCCCAGGTCTGTTTCATTCTCCACTATCTTGAATGTAGTGCCACACAGTTGATAAGTTACTCTGGGGTTACTGCTGCCCCAGTACCTTGCATTTGTCAATGTTAGAAACTTCAGTTGCCATTTCTCAGCCCATCAACCCAATATTTCTAGATCTTGTTGCAGTAGCTCACCCTGATGACTGTCGTTAACCACCCTGCCAACATTTGTATCATCTGCAAAATGTATGTAAGTAATGCATGTAATTTAAAGAAATGATTTCTTTACTTACATTTTAAAAGCAGTATTTGTGTGTATGCTTGCTCTGATATTCCATGTCAGAGGCTTCTTAATTTAGAGTATTCCCCTTTTTGACCCTTGTTTAAAATTCTCTTACTCCATTCTTTCGTATTCATTTGGTGACCTTGTTGCTCTTCCATCACTAAAAATCATCATTCAACTTTGACTTGCTTTCCTTGATTCTCTTCTTTTCTCAGCTCAACTTCCCTAATAGTGAATTAATTTTCTCTGACTCCAGTATTAATTGCTCTAGTTGATGTAAATTAGCCAATTGTAGTGACTTAGCTTGTAGGGCTGCTGATAGTTCTGCTTTCCTAATGATCATAAGCATATTTTTTAATTACCTTGTAGAATACTAGACAGTTTAACTGCTCTCATACTTCTTTACAGCAACTCTTCTGGATTTATTTTAATTTAAATCAGACAAAACAAAAGAAAGCTATTGTACACACACACACAGCTGTATTCAGGCATGAGTGAATTGGGAGGCTGCCTGTGGCCCAAACAGTGGAGGGGGGCAAGGAGTAACAAGAATGAGAAAAAAAAAAGCTTTGCCAACTTGTGAGATCCAGTCACATCTTTATGGGTCACAGCTGGGTTATTACAAGTAAAAATGTGTGAACAAATAGTGTTGATCTCATTATTATATTTTAACTAAGGGGGCCAATAATAAGTGTCTGAGGCAAGCACCAGTCAGAACCTCAGTATTTCAATTAAAGGTTAATGTCAATGCATTGAGTGAAAAGCATGACTTAGAAATTAACAGTTAAAATGAATTAAAGTGCTTTAAGTTTTGATTAATTTTGGAGTGTTTTAATACTACACATTTGAAAAGCAACAATTTGCTTATTGACTCTGTATTGTTGAGAAACCTTACATCCAGAGTATTCAATATACTAAACTAATGCCAATTTATAAACATTTCTGAATCCAGTTTGGGATTCTATTATCAAGCAAGTCAAAATTTTGACTTTTCAGACAGAGGGAAGAAAGCTGTTTCCATTCCTTTCTTTTCCATTTTTGCTTTGATTTAATGACAGATTCTTAAAGTGGATTTAGGAATATTGTCTGTAAATAAGCAATTAGTTTAGAATATTGAGGAGTTTCTCAATAATACAGAGTCAAACGAATTGTTACTTTTTAAAATGTCTAGTTTTATTTTAATTTTAAAAGTTAATGTCAGCTGTCTTCTAGGTATTTTAGATCATAATTTGATTTCTACTCCAATGAAACCTTTTCTTTTGTGGCCATTCCCCTCTTGCCTTGTTGACTTCTGAAATCTAATGGACACTCCAAAACTCAATTTATTCAACTGTTTATTTTTTTCCTTTTTTTTTTTAAACCACCCATTATAATTATAAAAATAATTTAATTTCATGTGTTTAGCAAATTATTTAGCTGTAATTAATGCTTTAAAACATGTTTGTTTGTTTCTTTTGTAGCTTACCTACTTAAAATGATTTTTCTACTTTAAACCTAGTCATGAATATTTTAAGTTGATTGTTTTTCAATTGTCAGAAGGGCATAAGAAGCTAGTCCATTCCAAAAGCAACTGACTTTAATTTTTACATCTCTGCTTTCCACTAACTTAGAATTTGGACATCAAAAACAGTTTCATGAATTTTTATAAATAGATTACATGAACTTATTATATGATTTTAAGTAGGATAATCACTAAAACAGTTGGGGCTGTATTATAAGTAGGAACAAGTTCTCAGAAAGAAGATGACTAAGGGGGAAGGTAGTACACCATATTACTTTATATATCCCACTGAGCCATCTTAAGTGAACAACAATTTAAATATGATCCACTTTACTCTTTGTATATGTAATGCAGATTTTACTGGTTTGCAGTGCAAAAATGTAAAGGCTAAGTCAGAAAGTAAGGTCTCTAATGTTTTATTTTCAAAAGTTAGATACAGAAAAATTGTGTAGTTAAAAAGAGACATGTAGTCTATTTTTCAATGTAATCACCACATTCATTCACTTATATTTTTGAAACCCCATTACACTGGTAACATTGTCCCGCTACTGATGTAACTTCATTATTCTTAAGAAAATCTTTCCCTGTAAAATCCCACTTGAGGCAAAAAAAACAGATGAAAATCTGGAGTTGCAAAATCAGTGTAATATGGGGGATGCTTAAGATGTTCTATCATGTCTGTTCCAACAACTCTGCTGTCCGCTGTGTGGTGAGGCATTGTTATGCAAGAACTTGAATTTTTCTCGTGGCATTTTTCAGTGTCTATAGAGTTAGACCAAGGATTCTCAATGGGGCAAAAAAATCATGGGTATTACAATGGTTTGTGTCCCTCCAAAGTTCAACCCTACCCGACGACATCTTATTCTTTAATATTTAATTTCTCACATTGGGTTTTCTTTTCCCCTGAGGCAACTGATTTTTAACATACAGGTATATTATATTAGGAGTCAATGTGAAATTTTGATAAAAGGAAGATGGTGGGCATGATTTAATTCAATGATCTTTGCCTTTCGCAGGCGATAAATGCCTAAGTGCTTTCAGAGGTAGTCTCCACAATCCTTGGTGTTTGTGCCTTTCTGACAGCTGTGACGGTGTGGTGGGTGTTTGTTTATTTATTTTGTTTTTTTTTGGTCATTATGGGATGAGGAAATGTTTCAGTCTATTGTTTCTACTTTCTAAGTGACAATTACTATTGATTTATTGTTTCCTTGTGAAAGTTTATTTTTGATCTATGGTGCTTAGACACAAAATGGGCTATGAGAGTTAAACAAAAATATTATATTTAATTCTTTCTAGTTATTCAACCCATCATCAGTCATGTCAAGTTTTGAAAAGAAAGTGTCGACAGCATCTGGATGAATATCTAGCTTATGGTTTTATTGAAAGCCCACTCGACTCAAGCGCCTCCGTAGCCAGGTGGGAAGGAGCAGCAGTGCGTAGCACACGCTTCTTGATTAGACCGGGGTTCGAGCCCGTCACCACCAAATACGGAGGATGCGGAAAGGTCAGGGAATGACCACCGCATATCCCGGAGCAATATGGCCCTAGTTGCTAATGCTCCTAAAAAAAACCAAAAATAACAAAAAAAAAAAAAAACTCGACTCAAGACGCCTATGTGTCTTATGTGTAATAATTTTTTCTCAAATGAGGCTATGAAACCATCAAGATTTTTAGATCACTTAAAAAGGAAACATCCTGATTGGTAAACATATCGTATATTTTAAAAATTTTAAACACAATTTTGAGCAACATAACACTGTTACTTCCTTATTTGAGAAGAACATGCAAACAAATGATGATGAAATGATTGCATCTTATAAAATATCAGGAATCATTGCAAAAATGGTGCCTCCGTAGCCAGGTGGGCAGGAGCAGCAGTGCATAACACACGCTTCTTGATTAGATTGGGGTTCGAGCCCATGACCACCAAATATGGAGGATGTGGAAAAGCCAGGGAATGGCCACCGCATATCCCCGGAGCAATATGGCCTTAGTTGCTAATGCTCCTAAAAACCAAACAAACAACAACACCACTGCAAAAACTGATAGTGCTCATACAGTTTCTGAGACTGTTATACGACCTGCATTAGAGACTGTAATTTCAATAGTAATGCATCAAAATCCTTCCAGCATTTTAAAAGCATTGCCATTGAACAACGATTCAATTCGAAGACTAATCGATGAGATGTCAGTTAACATTGAAGAGCAGCTAGTTGACAAACTAAAAACGAGAAAATTTTCTATTCAGATTGATGAATCCACAGTTACTGACAATAAGGCCCTTTTAATGGCATATGTTTGTTATTTTGATGATGATTGTAAATTGAAAGAAGAGATGTTTGTAAAATCTATAGAAACTGACTGTACTGGAGCATCCATTTTTGCTGCTGTAAAAACATGGTTTGATGAAAATCGAGTACCATTTGAAAATATGGTATCCTGTGCTACCTCTGTGGTTGGAAGACAATGGTTTTATAGCCCTGCAACTGTTGAGACCTTGTTTTCTGATTTACTCTCATATTAATGGTTATCATTGATTAATAGTTCAAAATTTATTGATTGAAATTTGATTTACAGAAAATTATAAGATGTATTTGATATGATTATTTGTTAAATAATGTCATTTATTTTTTGCAGTTACTGGGCTGTGGTTTAATTGGAATTATATTATGGATTCTTGCTACCTCTCCAGCTGTACGGCAATTCTTTATAGGAACCACGGTATGCAAACAAATTTTTTTCCAGTAAAAAAAGTCCATGCCTTTATATGCTCAGTTAATATTTTTTATTTTATGAAAATCATGTATAATTACAACTACCATCGAGGAAAAAACCCAAATGTGAAAATAGGTTAGTGTTCTCTGTTCCACTTCATGGATAATTGAAACTGTCAGGAAATCCTCTAGACTGAAGGTTCATAGTAGGCAACTCTCTTTTTTGCATATCAGGTAATTGGAGTTTGTGGAAAAACAATGTGGTGTGGGTAAATCCTTCCTTTTCTTTAACACAATGAGTAGGACCTGCGTGTTTCCTACAGAAGCCACCATAATGACATTTCAGGGAAGTTAAAAGTTGCTGCTGCTGTGTGTGTCCTGCACAGTGTTATTAGTCATTGCAAGTTGGTATTCTCGACGTTCTGATTGCAGGGTTCCGTTAGTTTCTAATTTTCAGACCATCTTCTGGATAACAGTTGCTTTTGTTACGTTTGTGTTTGTATGGCAGCAACATCCAGATGTTCTGGATGTTGCAAACTGTTTGAATGAGCCCATCCCCTGGTACTAGCATACAGGGAACATGTGCTGTGCTGCATAATGGTATACATTCTGCACCATAATGTATTCACTAACAGACTGCAAGGAAATGATGTGAACTTGTGGGTTCCTGGTCAGTGTTGCCAATGTCAGAATACATATATCACATGTGTTTTCTCCAAGTTTCATTTGCTTTTATACAATATTGCATGACTTACTTGATTATCCATCAAGTAAGTCATGCAATACAACCAAAAGAAAAAAAAAATTGCAAGGTCCAGGAGTACAGCATTACACTGATTTGTGGATTACAAGCAACAAATTTGTTGAAAACCACAGGGAACATTTTAGATGCAGCCTACATGAAAACAAGGCATGTTTTGGGTTGGATTGAAGAACTGGGTGTGGAGATTCTTCTGGTGATCATTTTAAACACTAGTTTTTTTAAATGAATTATTGATGGAGTATGAAAGGGTCAAATGCTTTGGCTATTAGTATAGTTCACAGCTAGAGGTGGAAGTTAACATTTCCATGTAGCTCATTTCAGCAGCTGGTATTACGTGGCATATAACTGTTTCAGCATGATGATTGTTGCAGAGCTTCATAGCTTGGCACCACAGAGAATATTTTCATGAAATATGTTCTGATGGTAGTATATGATTTGATTGTTTTCATGCAGATAACAAATACTTGAATTATGGAAATACTAAACTGTATGTTGGTAATTTTTTAATGCACGCACTATTTTTATTTTGTCTTCTGCAGTTATTTAAAAATTACCTAACTAAGTTAATTCTTGTTAAATGACTAAAGCACAGTCCAGAAAAATCGGCACATGCACTGTCACATTTTGACTGCTATGTCACAGCATTTGACTAATAAAAACAAATATCTGAAGTTTTTGGTTTTTATGAGGGGAAAAATATCCTTTGTTTTCCAACTGCTAAGTAAATGCATTCTCCCTTGGGATTGCACAAAAAAGTGTTGATTATTTTTTGCCTTGATAAGCTATTGTAGGGTATGTAAGTCATAGTCAAAAATTGTTTTATAGACAGCCTTGAAGCTATGCAAAAAGGGGATGTAGTGGGGAAGTAAAACTGTATCTTGAATTAGTGAAAAAAATAATTTTGACATTATATGCTTAGATTTTGGAAAAGCTGTTTATTGTTCTGCATGAAAGACTGCTGTACAACTTGAAGCAGTGTGGCATTAGGGGCAAGTTACTGCTATGAATAAAGGATTGATTGAGTGGGAGGAGAAAGAGTGGTTATTAGTGGGCACTGTTTTTCTTAGACTGCGATTGAATGTAGTCCCTCAGGGTTCAGTGGTGATTTTCAACACTTATTAATGATATTGATGAAGATGTACTAGGTTTAATGTCTAAGCTTGTGCATGATAGAAAGGTTGGCTAATGACAGTAATCAGGGTATGCCAGAGCAACAAGATCTAGAAAAATTAGGCAAGTGGGCTGAGAAGTGACAGTTGAAGTTTTAATTTGAAAAATGCAAGGTGCTGCATATGGGAGCAGTATTCCCAGAATAACATACTAATTTTGTGGTGCAGCATTGAGGGTAGTGAAAGACAAAACTGAAGTTTTCTGAGCAGTGCAGACAGGTTGCTAGGACAGCTCATGTTACTTTTTCAATGATATACAGGAATTTTGCCAGTAGGGATGAAAAAGTGATTATCCCATTGTATAAAGCAGTGACCTGGAGTATTGCATAAAGGTTTGGAAGCCTCATTTTAGGAAGGATGTGGATCTCTTAGGAGTGCAGAGAAGATTAACAAGATAAATTAGGGAGAGCAAAAGGGTACTTTTACAAGAAAGACTTCAATTCTGCAAGTTGCAGAATGTCAAAACTAGGTACCTGCAAGGAATCAGGCTTTGAAGGGATTGAGTTACTAAATGTTGATGGCATCCTTACTCTTGCTCAGACAGCACACATAAAAGAACAAATTCAAATTGAAGGATGGATGCAGGCTAGATGCACAGACAATTTGCTTTCAGTTAGCAGGTAGTTGATTGTTGGAAGAAACTGCAATCTGATGTTGTGGAAGTGGGTAGTGCGAATAAATTTAAGAAAGAATTAGACAAATTATTAGGATGGGATGGACAGATGATGTGGAGAATTTTTTTTTTTTTTTTTTTTTTTTTTGCTGATACTGTATAAATTTGCTTCCTTGAACCACTTGCTACTACTAATACTAGACAGCCTCAAGCTGTACAAAGAAGGGATGTAGTGAGGAAAGAAGACCTGACCCTCAGAACTGAAGGTCCCTGAAAATTTTGTTAAATCATTATGACAAAAATTGGAACACCCCAAAACAAGCCATGATCCAAGATGCCATTGAATAGTTCTGGTCTACACATTAGTTGTGTTTATAATTATCTGAAAAACATGTAAAAAATTGCTATTCAAATTAGTTTGTAAAACTATATATTGGCTTTTATTTACTTATTGCATATGTAAATTTTTAAAGATTTATTTTTATTCGAGACCAAAAAGCACTGTATAAAGTATAAATTGTAAAATACTTCATTACATATATGCTTGATTGCAATAAATTACTAAATTTCTTTTTTTTCTTAACTATTTTTATTGCAGATTGTAACTTATGTTGTGCTTGTGCTTGGTACCTTGTTGTTTACTAATGGTAAGTAATGCAGCCATAAATATGAATCGTATAGTTTGCATTGCTAAAGTTTGTTATTCATTTATTTCTTAGGTGTAAAGTACATACAAGAAAAGCAGGGGAAAAAAGGCCATAAAGTTTAAAAGAATAAAGATTGAAATATAATTTTACTTAAGTTTTCAGTTTTCCCTTTTGTGTAATTACAGTATAAAAAAGAAACTGATATTAAAATTCATGTATGGATATACAGCATGGGAAAAATTTTTTTTTTTCTTTTAAATAGTTTATTCTATTTCTACTTTCCTATGCAAGTTTTCTCCTTAGTTTAACTGGAATATTTTTCTAAAATAGTTCTTTTCAACTCCAAAGGGATTTTTCCCAAAAAAAGAAAGAAAGAGGAATACTAATTCCATCACCTTGTCATCTAAGTGTGGAGATATGATCAGAAATGCATAGGAATACATCTTAGGCAAATAATTTTCCATATGCTGAAAAAAGGTGGCTATAAATGTAATGCATACTTGTATAATAGTAACCATGTAATGCATTGCAAATAATCAGGTAATATACCATTGTTTAATTTGCTAAAGTGCACTACATGTAAATTTTACAATATTATGTAAAAAAAATGGGTAATTGACAGACTAAACTTATTTGGTAAATAATGGATGAATAACTTCATTAGGTAAATAGTTGATAATGGACCAATGATGGATATGAATCTAAAGAAATGCTATGGGAATAGGACTGATGGGGGAAAAATACACATGGTATTTTTCCTGTTCATTTTGAAACAAAATGTTGGATCAGTTCAGTATGAAAGAACTGAAGGACAACAGTGAGAATGCAGGGATGAACAATTTGTAAAACAAATGCTACACTATATTGGAAAGACAATTTAGAAAATTAATTAAAATTTACTTGTAGATAAGCCAAATCTTTTAGAACTGTTTAGTTCCCTTTTCAGGCACAAATAACATCAAATGTAAAAGCAAGAGAAAAAAAAAGACAATCCCTTTCATGTTGCTAATCTGGAAAATATCAAGAAAAGTAAAGAATAACAATTCTAGAAAGTTATACAACAAAAAAGTCAGGTGATTTTTCACAATGAAATTTTATTAGCCAGCATGAGAAGCTTAAGGGTTGACTTGAAGGCAGGAGCACTCTAAGGTCCTCTTGGCTGCAAATCATGCCACCTAGGAAGGGAATGAAAGAGAACTTGGGAGACAATCAGCTCTGGCTATATTGGAATTTCCTGGGGGAGAATGTCTGTAGTTGGCAGAAGCTGGGAGATCTATCCACTGTATGTTCAGTATGCTGCTTGCCTTGTGCAGACAGAGCTATTCTATTCTTCTGGTAGAGAATGGAGTTTTTGTGTGTATACACATTTGTTTCCTCTGGAAGAGAGGGATAACCAAGCTGAGGATGGAATGGAAACTCTTACCTGAGTTTCTGTTGACTGTTTTAGCAGAAATCCATCTGTGGTGTGACTACTCACCACACAGAAGAATTTTTGCTAAAACAGTATATGGGGACATGGTGTTACAAACTGGATTTAGGTGTGGAAAATATTACATTGGGGATATTCTCATTTTTAATTTTACCCTTTGCAGATTAAGAATGAGAATAAAGAGCATGCAAACCACACAGAGGGAGGGAATGCCAAATGAAGTGATGCGGCACAAAAATTGCAAAGAATTGCAGCTTTAGCATCTCTAGTCTGAAGGTTCTGAATGTCGTGCCATAAGAGAGAGGACTTTTTGGATGCTAGTTGTACACAGATGGATTTTGGAAAAACAGTGAACAGAAACATAGTTCCCCCCCCCCCCCATTAATGAAGATATTTTAAATCTTGTGTATGGTATGCCTTCAAAAAGTCCCAGAGCTGGGTCTCCTTTTGGAAGTTCTAATTATTTATTCTAAGCACTGAAAATGTTTATCATAACCATTGGTTCTAAGTTTCTTTGATTGAACAAATCACTCACTTGACATTGCTCTGCACTATACAATAATTAAAATGATAAAATCCATTAAATGGCAGATAGCAATCACTGCCCTGCAGATTTGTTCTGTTTTTTTTTGCTTACTGATTTGAATGGATAGGTTATTGCTTATCTACTGTACAGTTTCCTTCTTACAGACTGAACGTTCTGACAACATAATACTCTTGGTATATTATTACTAAGGAAGTAATCTGTGGGTTTGCTGGCTGCTATGAAAGCACTGAGATCAGATAAAATAGCTGACAATTGGACTGGATATGAGTGTTTTTAGATGAAACTGATAAGGAAGTGTGGGCATTAGAGTTCAGAGTATGAGAGTGGGAGGTTGTGAAAACTGTGGGTGTCAGAGAATAATGGCATGGGAGTGACTGATGAGTGAGACTTTGTTCTTGGTTGGCTGTTAGCTGATATAATAAATAATTACTATAATAAATATAGTAATTATATTTATTACATCACATCAAGTATTTATATATACTGTATATAGTGACTATTGTATAATGCCAGTATATGTAAGTGAACATGGCAGTAATATTTTTATTAATTTGTTTTTAATTATCTTATTTTCATTGCTGTTAATTGTTTATTTGCAAATTTAAAAAATATTAAAGAAACCAATATAATGACATACTGAGTGATCACTGAATTATGATCACCCCTATGAAAACTGAATACGACCCGTTGACCATGTGAGGTACAAGAGTGCACAGTTAGTTGACCTACATAGCACAGATAAGGTGTCAGTGGATCAGTAGGTAGTAAAATTCTGAGCATGATGGGTAAAAGGAAGGATTCATTGGACTTTGATAAAGGACAGATTGTGGGAGTTCGAGCTGATGCCTCAATTTCCCAAACGGCTGAACTGGAGGGGTGTTCGAGAGACGCCATTGTTAAAATGTACCAGGACTGGTGTCAAAATGGTCAAACAACAAACAGATGACAAAACTGCAAAGGTCAGCGAAAGGTTGATATTAGAGGTGAGCGCCAGGTCCGACGACTCGAACAGGTGCAGTACTGTTGAAGACTTGAATACCCAATACAACATGGGCCAAACCAGAACAATATCTGGCATGACCATGTGTCGCATGCTTGTACATATGTGCTATACCCAGAGACGATCCCTACGGCATCCTCTCCTAACCAAGACTCATCAGCATAAAAGATGCCAGGTGCAAAGAGCATGCAAGTTGGACATTGGAAGAAGGTGTGGTGGTTGGATGAGTCACGTTATTTACTCCACACCATGGATGATTGTGTACGGATTTGGCGTCAACAACATGAGGCTCTTCATCCATCATGCATGGTATCAAAAGTGCAGGCCGGTGGAGGTAGTTGTATGGTGTGGGGCATGTTTCACTGGCAAGAACTTGGAGCCCTGGTGCATGTGGAACAATGTATCAGTGGTCTCTGCTATCGTCAACTGCTTGCTGACTGTGTACACCCTGCTATGTTACATTTTTTCCCGAATGGTGATGGTGTCTTCCAAGATGACAATGCGCTGAGCCATCGGGCACTTTGTGCAGGAATGGTTTGAGGAACACAGTTCTGACTTCCAGCATATCGATTGGCCTCAGAACTCCTCCAATATCAATCCCATAGAGCACTTGTGGGACATTATGGAAAGGCATATCAGATATCTGGATACACCAATCACCTCCATACCTGCATTGCTAGCTGCATTACACACAGCTTGGTTGGCCATACCTCCTGAACGCTTCCAACATCTTGTTGAATAAATGCCACGTTGGATAGCTGCTGTACTGAGGGCAAAAGAAGGATCTATGAAGTATTAGTATGTTGTCATAATTCAGTGATCACTCAGTGTAATATAATACAATAAGGAATAAAATAATGAGACAGTAAAATACAGTAGAACCTCATAAATCCTGCATCCTCAGAATGTAACACATGTTGGATTTTTGCAAATTTAAGTTTTTGAAAGTTATATACATAGCCTAAATATTTAGTGGTAATCCAGTAGCATAATTTATTGCAGTTATGATGGGCATTTGGAAAATTCATGGGCTGAGTATGAAGGGTTTATTTCAGGAGTCTGGTAACATGTTACTTTTCAACTTAGTTCCCCTTTGGAATCAATATACTTTTGCTGCATTTTGTTGATTCCAGCTGTGTAGAAGAAGTTAGCGAATATGGGGGATGGTCCAAGATTTTGCAGCTGTGCAATGACAGGCTTGTGGGCAGCTCATTGTCCTGGTGGAACAAGATTCCGTTGAGTTTTCCTCGGCACTTGTCTTTGTTTTCATGCAAATGCCTCACAAGGTATGTGTAATATACCCCTGTGACTGTCTGGCCCTTCCTGAAGCTAATCCACTAGCAACGCTCCATCGGCATCTCAAAAAACTGATGCTGTCACCTTGTCAGCAGAAAGAATTGACTTTGCTTCCTCTGGAGGGGAGAAGAGTTGTTTCCACTGTTTAAGCTGCTCCTTTATCTTTGGCTGAAAGTGATGGATCCATGTCTCATCTGTGGCCTTTCGAGAAATTTGCTGGATCATCTCGAAATGATGCAAATGTTCACTTGACAATTCTTGTGTGTTTTTGTGTGTGCCGACACCTTTTTTAAATATAAGAACTTCTGTTATTATGTGGTACACACATTCAGATGAATTGCCCAAGATGCTGGCAATGTATGAACTGTAACTTGTTGATCACCTCAACTTCTGGAGTGATGGACTTTGCAGGTCTTCCACAGTGTGGGTCATCTTCCAGATCTCCCTCTCTTGTTTAAATACTTCTTAACCATGGAATAGGAAGAGGCATCGTACCCCCAATGTTGTAACTATATCCTTATGCATTGCCTTTGGTGTTATCATTATCTTTTTCAGTCAGACTGTCAGTCTCTTATTTTCTCAAATAATGAATGAGTGCACAGTAACTGATTTTGTCCATCTTTCCTCATTCACATAACTTTGACTTCAGGACCTGTAATTAAAAAGATGTTACATAAACAATTCAGTACACCTGGTAAGAACAGCAACTAAGTTCAAGTAATAACAGGAACTTTCGAGATTAAGTATCTCTTTGTCAGCTGTGAGAATACATATATAAAATGTTGCAAAATGGAATATGCAGAGAGTGATCATGTTGAGTAGAAAGAGCATGTGCATGAGGATGTTAAACCTTTTTGTTGGGCAGAACTGGGTGATTGTTGTTGATGTATAGTGCGTACATGGGCTGAGTGCCAGTGTTTGTCATGCTGTAACACTGCAGACTCCATGAGTGGGTGTAGCAGCACACCTCTATTGCGATTTAAAATCCTACGACACCAGCTGTGTGCATTGACTCAAGCCACAGTCATTGATGGTAGTGGCAGGATTGGTCAACCACCTCACTACCGCATCTGTGATTGAGGTCCTGTTGCATCAACCAATAATGAACTGCAATTGTGCAGAGCCAGCTAATCAAATGGCCCTTTCATGTTCTGAGAGGTGATCCTTGGAGCCTTTTGGCAGTTTCTCCCACATAGTAGCTGCCACAATTGTGGCATGTGATGCTGGTATATTGCACCACTGCATAAAAGAGGGGGGAACGGGTGTCTTCACTCTCGAGACAAGAGATCGTAATCATCTACCTGGAAGTTGCAGGCACTTTATCTGGTACCCACGTAAGATCTTAGAAATGTGATCTGAAGTGTCTGGGTAATATGGGATGTAAGCACTAGATGTTGTCTCGTCGCTATGGGGGACCTCAGATGTGCGGAAAGCTCATGGGCTTGTAGGCCACACTTATCCTAGGCATAGGTAGGATAACCACAGTTGGTGAGGTTGGCTCTTATCTTAGATACTTTGTTGCACCTGGTGTCCATGGAACTGGAATGACTCCAATCTTGAGAGAGAGTAGTGCGTGCGCAGTACTGAATAGGTGGCAGGGGGCATACGCTGACCTGTTTTTGGTAAATTGGTTAGAGGATGTGGGCTTTCGGTTTACCGAAGTTTACAGATGTGAGCCTACACTCTTCACCAGAACATCCAGGAAAGAAAGGGTGTTGCTCGAATCTAATTTTATCCAATTCACAATAGAATTAGAACCATCTAATAAGAATGTTATTAGTGTCATATAATAATAGTGTTAGTTTTTTTATTAATTTAAATATTAATAAATAATTAAATGTTAAATATAAATGTTGATCAACAGAAATTAAATCCTATTTTGAAAAATGCATAATTAGTGATAAGGAGAACTGTTCATTTGGGCTGTGGCCCACCACTTAGGAGAATTCATGTAGCCTGTGACTTTTTAGCATTTTATCTGTTTTAACTGCTAGGGGGGGAAAAAAAGGTTGGATGTCCCTGCTTTAATGGAACCTGAGATAATTTAATAATTTTATATCTTTTATTGTTATTCTATTCAACATATATTTTATTTTTTTCATACATTACAGGAATGATTGGTTGGATTGGTTCCTACAGAAGAGGCAATTGCGTAATGAAATTTGTAAGTGCAGTGTAAACTAAAAATCAATATAGTGTATTTGTAACTAAAATACTAAAGTTTGTTTAAAGGAATCCTTCATATTTAGTTATTGCTTATTTTGTATTGAGATCTTTGTATCTAAATCACTTAAAATTGCCAATTTATTTCCTACTTTTCATTGCTTAGATTAGTATAACTTTGTTTAGGTTAGTTTTACTTTGTGCTTTCAAGACTGAAAGCACAAATGTGCAATGCATCGAATGAGTAGTATAGGCATTTTAACTTGAGGCTGTGAGGAAGGGAGGCCTAAAAACCTAATACTTTGTGTGAAAGTAGATAGCAGTATATATTTAGTTTACCTGTTTAGTATATTAAATAATATTAAATAATATAAAATTAAATAATAGTAAATAATATTAAATGATGCAAGAAATCATCAGAAAAAAAAAACAAAAAACAAACATACTTCCCACGTTTGTTTGTTATTTGTTTTTTAGGAGATTAGCAACTAAGGCCATATTGCTCCGGGATATGCGGTGGTCATTCCCTGACCTTTCCGTATCCTCCATATTTGGTGGTGACGGGCTCGAACCCCGGTCTAATCAAGAAGTGTGTGCTACGCACTGCTGTTCCTTCCCACCTGGCTACGGAGGTGCCATACTTCCCACATCACCTGTTTGAATCCTCCTAATAATTTCTCTACTTCCTCTTTAAATTTATCCACACTACCAATTTTCCACAATACTAGATGGAAATTTGTTCCAACAGTTGACTACCTGCTGGCTGAAAGCAAATTTCTGCACACCTGCAGCCATTCTTCCTAAATTTAAATTTATGTCCTCTAATGTGCATTGTCTCAGGAAGAGGAAGGATGGCATCAGCATTTATATCACTCAATCCATTCAAAACCTTAAACACCTCAGTCAGGTCTCCTTGCAGGTCCCTAGTTTCCAGATACTGAAACTTGCAGAACTGAAGCCTTTCTTGGTAAGAGTATCCTTTTATTCCCTCACTAATTTCATTGCTCTTCTCTGCACCCATTCGAACAAGTCCACATCCTTCCCAAATTGAGCCTTCTGAACCTGTATGCAGTACTTAAAATGTGGCCTAACCATTTGCCTTGTACAACAGGATAATTGCCTCCTTTTCCCTGCTGCAAAATTCCTGTGTATCATTGATGAAACCCCATCTGTCCTAGCAGCCTGTCTGCTCTGCTCAGAGAACTTCATGTGTAACTATACAGTTATCCCCAGGTGTTCTTTGTTTTCCACTGTCCTCAGGGTTGTATCACACAGTATGTTATTCTGAGATTGCTGCTACCCATATGCAATATCTCACAATTGTCAACGTTAAACTGCAATTGACACTTCTCAGCCTGTCTGCTTAATTTGTTTAGATTTTGTTGCAGTACATATCCTGATTAGTCACTAACCACTCTGTTAACCTTTGTATCATCTGCAAACTTAAACATTCAGCCTGATATGCTCAATTGTATTAATAAATATTGAAAACATTATGCCAGAACTGAATGCTGGGAGACTCCACTAATAACATCAGTCCAAAAAAAAGAGCAGTGCCCATTGATACCCTCTTTGTCTCCTGCTCAGCCATTCCTTATCCCTGACATAGCTGAGTGATCATGAGAAAAATTGCTGTAGCACATGCTCTTTGAGAGAATAGATGTATGTAGTTCAAGCTGTGACTACTAAATATGATTTAAAGTTTTTGTATTCATGATTTATTTTCAACTCCTCTGACCCCAGTGTCATGCTGGAGTACAAGCAAGAACATTTTTTCCCCCTTTATCCATAGTAGTAAGTTGCCCCTAATATCACATTGCTCCAATTTGTGTAGCAATCTTTAATGTGCAACAGTATCAAAAGCTTTTCTGAAATCTAAGTATGTGATGTCAAAGTTATTTTTTGCATCCAGCTACAGTTCCTGCATGGCTTCTCTAACCAGCGAGTCCATTATTTTCCCTGGAACAGAAGTCAAAATTTTAGGTCTGTAATTACAGTAGACATTCAGAATAACGGCACCTTCAGAGATTCAAGGTGCCATTATTTCATTTTTTCTGATATCTAGAAAGTTTTATTTTTAATATATTTAATGCAGAAATAATGAGTCTAAATAAGATAAAGAATGAAAATACAGAGATTAACAATTTTATTAACTCCACATCAAAAACATTAAACCTCTTGACGATCCAATGTTATATTCTGCCATTAATACACTCCTGCTTATGCCCTGTTCTATTTTCTTTATTATATCAAGGTTAGTCTGTGTGGTTACTCAACAGTGGCATTGTCACCATCCTCCCCATACCAGGTGGAAAAGGCCTGGGTTCGGATCTCGTCGATGACGTGAGAAACTTTCATGGATTTTTTTCACTCTGTGGCCGAGTTAGTTGGTCTCAGGTGTAGATAGCAAGGTTTTTTCCACAGAAACTGTGGTTTTTTTTTCTCCAACAAAACAGGAAAATTGACCAGAGAACACACACAATTTATGGACACAATACACATGGTTATATGAATTAACTTTCTGGGTGACCCTAATGTTGTAAGTTTGGATTATATAAAGTTTGTCAGTAAGCTTTAATGTTTTTCTTCTCTGTACGAGGTTTATTAACTTTAGAAGCCATAGTGAGGGATGTTTAATTTAAAATAAATGTAAAACAGTGTACAATCCATGATATCAGCACAGAATTCACTTTCAAAATGGTGAATGTAAACAAATAACAGTAATCACGTGACTTGCTGTTTTCTTTTTTGGGGCAATCAAGAAATCTGCGCTGTATGTAAATATCCGATCTGAATGTGCCATTAGCTCTCGGATGTTCCGTTATTTGGGGTGCTGTTATTTCGACAGTCAACTGTACTCACTTCAATCTTTGATCTCTCGTTTTGAATTAGGGATGCATATGCACATCTTTGGTCATAAAGACCACCTATGAATGCAAGGATACTCTCATAATTATAGCTAAAAGTTTGCTCACCTCTCTCTCTCTCAATATAACTGGATAGATCCAATCTGCCCCAGGCGCCATATTTACATTTAGTTTCAATTTTTCTTCCACTTGTTCCTCTCAGTTATCACAAAATAATTTAGCTCCTTGTAATTTGATATACTTCTGATATCCCTATGCCTAAAAAAAATTCCTCATGTGTGAATGTAGATCCAAAATAGTTGTTTACAAACTTCAGTTTGTCAGCAAACCTGAGCAGATTATTAACTGTTATACCATCCATATCTAGCTGACTAATGTGATTTTACTAGTCATTAGTCAGCATTACTAATGTAATGCTGACTAATAATTGTTATATCATCCCTTACCTTCTAGTGTTTATGTAAGTAAAGATGTCTTTGCTACTTTTCTTTGCCAGAAACTTCTTACAATCTGTCTTAGTTTGCCTAAGCCCCTTTTTTGACTTGATTGCAGACTAGTTTGTACCTATTTGCAGATAATGGAACGATTAGGTGACAGTGATCAAAGTGTACTGATGTGGGATTTGCTTAAATATGTAACTACTATCAGGGGTAAAGAGAAGGGTTTTTGTTTTCTTAAAGGTGACTACAGTGGTCTCAGACAGTTTTTAAAATGATGTTACTAAGAGCAAATTCTAAATGGGAAGCATTCAAGGAATTAGCCTTGGAAGCTATTAGGCTTTTCATACCAAGTAAGAAATACTGTTCAAGGTTTAGGCCTAAATGGATGTCAGATTAACTAATGGGACTCGTGGCAGAGAAGAAAAATGCATGGGATGCATATAAATTATGAGGCAACAGAGAAGTTTGTGGTAGATATAAGCTAGCCTGCAATCAAGTTACAAAGGAGGCTAGGGAAGCAAAGCCAGTTTACAAGAAATTCTTTGCAAAGGATGCAAAGAAAAACAACAGACTTCTTTATTTATGCAAACTCTAGAAGGAAGGGGATGAATCAAATTGGTCCACTTGATATTGATGGTTCGACTGGTGATGATCCTGTTCAGATAGCTGACAAACTGAATGGGTATTTTGCATCTACATTCACACAGGATGACTTTTATAGGGAAGTGGAGGATAGAAGCTTATTAAACTCTAACAGGGAGCTAAATGATTTTATAATAACCAAGAGCAAAGTGGAGGAGAGATTGTTGAAGTTAAACATAAGAAAGGCAATTGGGGTGGATGGGATCTATCCAGTTATATTAAAGGAGGCGGAAAAGGAAGTAAGCAAACAAACCCTTAGCCATAATTATGAGAGCATCCTTGGACTCAGGGGAGGTCCCCATGGAGATGTGCAAATGTAACCCCAATTCACAAAGGGTGGGACGAAGTATGGGGTTTGTTAAGGGGAAGTCTTTCTGGCCAATTTAATTGGATACTATGATGTGGTCACAAAGGAACTGGATGCAAACAATAATTTTGATATCAATACAGTCAATCTGAACTAATTGAGACCAAGGTGGTCCCAATATGAAACAAAGTATAATTAGGCCTACTATTAAATTATTGTACACAAGGTATTTTGAAATATGATACTGTATTTTGATATATGAAGTATTATAAAAAATAGATTTAGGAAATGGTTTGTAAATACATGTAATAACCAAAATGTTTTGGAGAAACATTTTGGTTATTACATGTATGTTATATTTATTTTGAACTTAATTGTTTTATGATTTCAACTATAAACTATACTTTTTTTTTTTTTACATAAACACAAGTAATTGCACACAAATAAGAGTATAATGAATCTTGGGAAGGTTTATTTTTTAAATTATGTAAACTTGACTTTTTCTTTGAACCATGCGAGATTGTCTTTTTGTGGCGAGATCTCATTCTCTTTAATAGCAGTATTTCTGTAGAACTGCATTCAGACTGTTACTCACACTATGCCATTGCAGTTTATAGCACAGTGAAGGGCTCCACATGAGTGGGCCTTCAAATGTCTTATAACGGCAGGAGTAATATTTCAGCATAACAACCGGTGCACTAAAACTAGATACTATAATTTTTTTATTGGGGGTGGCGGTGGTTTCGATAATTGACGGTTCGGATAATCTGCGTTCTACTGTACAGTCAGTCCTTATATAGCATGATAGTTGTGTTCCTAGAAACCCTCGTGCAATATAAATAACAGGCCCTATGGGGAAAAATAGGGTTAGGTGCCAACCACCCAAGATTGAACACACATTTGTAACCAAAACATTATCAAACACAATAAATAATCGTAATAAAAAATTAATAAATAAATAATCGTAATAAAAAATTGTAATATAGCAATATTTTATTATATAATAGTAGTAATAAAATACTTACATATTTTATTACTACTATTACGTAATAAAATATTGCTAATGCTTTTGCTTCTATCGTAAGCAAACTTGTTCTTTGTTTGATCTTCTATCCAAACAGACGTTCCATCTCTTATAATTCTTTGTGTCTTGATCTAATGGATTTTGTTATACTTTGAGTTGTTCCTGCTATGAAAGTTGTTTTTATTTTCTCTGCATTCTTTCTAATTCTCGGCATTGCCTCATTTAGGCCCATAGCACGTTCAATATCGCATGGTCTTTCATTTCGCTCAGAGTGTTTCACAATTTCATATTTTTTCTCTATCGACAGAGGCAGACTGGCCATAAGCTTTAATGGGGAAACCCCGGTGGGCCAGAAGACTATGGAGGCCAGTGTGATTTTGGCCATAAATTTTCCTGGGTAAGAATTTTTGACCCAGTCTGCCTGCCTGTGTGTATCCATAGTGTTTTTCTTTTTCTCTGTGAATCTGTAGTGTTTTCACCAGGAAGCTTCCTTTTCACACCTTTTTAAGTGTTTTACTCATTTTTTGGGTTAAAGTAAAGTAAACTGCAGCCATTATCAACCCACTGCAGGATGGAAGCCTCCTCAACAATTCATGCTGAGGGAAATGGACCATAATCTGCCAGTGTGGGTTGGCAGATTGACTGTATTTGACAGTCAGGGGCTTGAACCCCAGTCTACTTAAAGAGCGTGTGCTACTGCACTCCTGCTCCTGGCCACTCGGCTACAGTCTTTTTAGGGAATAAAGCTCAATTAAAAAATGAGGAGGCACACTTGATACACATAAACAAAGCCGTGCATGTGTAGCAACTGAATAAATAACACCATAAAAGCAGAGACACACTATTAACACCTCACTAGCTCACATTTTACTAAAGCACATTTCTGGCAGTTACTGCTATAAAACAATAAAAACAATTTCTAGTTGCATTTCTGCTAGTGGAATCTGTTACTGGTAGCAAACTCAATCTAATTGCATTTGCAATAATACCGATAGCTGGAATTGTGTGAGTTTTTACGTTATTATGGTGAAATGTAAATACATTTTCAGAATCTTCTCTTTATTCCTACCATGTTGCGTTCAGTTGGGGTGATTCCGTGTTCGACTACCGTTTCTTGTAAACACAAAGGCGAATCATGCATAACCAAATTCGGTCGCGTTATATATGATATCGTTCCCCTATATATAAATCGTGTATGATCGAATTCGTGTAATGTAAATACGTGTTATACGAGGACTGACTGTACTTGGATTTCAGGAAAGCTTATGATACCCTTGATGAAAGAGTATCAAAAGTGTTTAAGTATTAAAAGTGTTAAAGTGTGGCATCAAGGGCAAGTTGCTACAATGAATAAAGGGATGGTTGAGTGGGAAAAAGGTAGAGTGGTAATCAATGGACAATCTTTTGTATATTTATCAATGATATGATGAAGGTATATCGGGCTTAATGTCGAAGTTTGCAGATGACACAAAGGTTGGCAGGGTTGTTAATGACAGTTTGCTACTGCAGCAGGATCTAGAAAAGTTGGAAAGATGGGCTGAGAAGTGGCAACTGAAGTTTAACATTGACAAATGCAAAGTACTGCGTATGGGTAACAGTAGCCTCAGAGAAATGTACCAATTGTATGGTACTACACTCGGGATAGTAGAGACCTGGTTAAAGAAGTAACCAGGGGGTAATTGTGCAGTCAGATATGAAGTTTTCTGAGTGGTGCAGACAGGCTGCCATCAGGGCATGGGGTCTTGTCAGTGATATATAGAAATTTTGCTAGCAGGGATAAGGAGATGATTATCCCTTTGTATAAGGCAATGGTCAGGCCACACCTTGAGTATTGCATACAGGTTTGGAAGCCTTATTTTAGGAAGGATTTAGTGTTGCTAAGAAAAAGTACAGAGAAGGGCAACAAGATTGGTGAGGGGGGAAAAAAAAGAGGTGCTTTTACCAAGAAAGGCTTAAGTTCTGCAAATTGCAGCAGTTGGAGACTAGGCACCTGCAAGGTGATCTGATTGAGGTGCATAAGGCCTTGAATGGTTTGAGCAGGCTCAGTGCTGATGGTATTCTTCCTCTTGCTCAGATTACGAACCTGAGGGGGCATAAACTCAAATTGAGGAAAGACCATTGTAGAATAGATGTGCAGAAATTTGCCTTTAGTCAGAGGGTAGTTGATTGCTGGAATAAACTGTTGTTGTGGAAGTTGATAGCTTAAATAAATTCAAGGAAGAAGTGGACCATCTTTTGGAGTGAATAGATGGGTGAAATGGGAAGTTTTTTTTTTTTTTAGCAGATTCTGAATAAGCTTGCTTTCTTGTATCATGTCTCTGTTAATGCTATTCTAGGTTTCTGTATCCCCTGATAATTAATTTATATGCATCTCATGTATTTTTATCCTCTTTACTAGTCTCATCAGGTTGTCTGGCATCCATTTAGTTCTAAAACTTGAAGGGTGTCTTTTTTTGATATAAAAAGCCTAGTAGCTTCTATGATTACTTCCATGAATGCTTTCAATTTACAATTTAGTAATGTCATCAGTTGGTCTCACCAATTCTTAATGTGTGAATAGATTTTATAAACTGTGAAACTATTGTAGCCACCTTTATGAAAGCAAATGCCCTTCCCTTTGCTGTTGATAGTAGTTGTAGCTTTAACTCCCACATCAAGATACTGTGATCACTGCCACCTAGTGGGTCTCATAACTGCAGATTTTTAATGTATGAAAGGCTGTTGCTGATAATAAGATTAAGGGTATTGCTTTCTCTCTAACATGCTTTTGTAGAAAATCCAATAAATCCAGTAAAGACTTGGCTACTGTGTGAGTGACCAAACCACAAGTTCCAGTCTATATCTGGAAAGTTAAAATCCACCATTCTATAAGACATTCTGATTTACTGGTCTACTCTATATGTCAGGGCCGCCTCTGTAGCCAGGTGGGAAGGAGCAGCAGTGCGTAGCACACACTTCTTGATTAGACCAGGGTTCAAGCCCGCCACCACCAAATACGGAGGATGCGGAAAGGCCAGGGAATGACCACTGCATATTCTTGGAGCAATATGGCCTTAGTTGCTAATGCTCCTAAAAACCAAATAACAACAACTCTATATGTCTGTGTAGTTGTTGATTACGCTCATCACAGTCATTAGGCCTGCAACATGCTCCTACTTTCATTTTTGTTTTCTCAGTGGTTACATGACACCAAAGTTGATATGGAGAACAAAAACCATTTAAGGGAAACTAAGTTGTTGGGAACTCAAATGTTCCTAACGCAGTCAAAGCTTTTCAAACTTTTCTCCAAATCTGTTTTGGTTTAATGCATGAAAGTAAAGAATTAAACTATTAACTAGAAACCTAATATTATAAAATATTATCATTAACTGTTGCTGAAGGGGACACCTTTGCATGGTGGACTGTCATTGCTGTAAAATTAAAGTTGAACACTAAAATAATAAAAGTTGGTTTCTCTAAGTTTTTTAAATTGGATGTTTGGGAAGTGACAATCCACCAATGGTGGTATACCTTAATTAGGGAATTAGCTTTCTAGTAAATAGTTTATTTCTTCACTTTTATGCATTAAACAAAACAGCATCTGGAGGAGAGGTGGTTTTTTTTTTTTTTTTTAAATATATGAAGTTTTGGCAGAGTTAGTATAGATTAATAGTGTCATTTAATTTAAGTCTTACAGCTGAAAAATCTATACACTGAACTCAGTATAAAAAAAAAAAGTAATTCAAATCCTGACATCTAGGTTATCATGTTTGAAGTTTTTGATTTATATTTCCATAAGAAAAACAAACTCGGTGTTAAATGAGATCATCATTAGGTATTGATCTTCTTTTACTGGAAATGTGCTAATATCTCCCCAGTCCCTAAAGGAGGTGCAAAAGAAATGATATGCAATACGGACTAAATTTGAATTCTGTGGCGGGTAAGATCATGGAGTCTTTGGTTAAGGATACAGGACCATATGAATAAGAATGGTATTCTTAATGGAGCATAGCATGGATTTGTGAAGGGAGGTTTGCCTGATCAGTCTGGTTAATTACTATTACAAAGTCATAAAAGCAGTTAGATTAACCTTGACATGCTTTACCTCTTGATAGGTTTTCATGAATGTCTATTATATGAATTAAATCAAATTGGAATTACTGTTGAGATCCTTTTGATGGAATGTTCATTAATTTCCTATATATAAAAAAAATGCATTTTTATATATATGTTTCTATATATATGTATGAAACACATTAATCAGGATAATGAATTTCTTTAAAATTTGAGCTCACATATCAACTTATCTATTATAGTCTATTTCTATAATGAGTTTTCTGCCATTCTCAGATGTGTATAATTGAACAATAATCTTGACTTCATTATAATTTTCCTTTCTGTTTTTAGTTCCTGCTGACTTCTGTTTTAACTGTTGCTGCAGAAGTAGGAGGAACAATAGCGCTCAATATTTTGGACCTGAAGGTGAGAATTTTGATATGTGCTGTTTTATTTATAAAAGTTTTAATTATAAGATGGAACAAGATGCACAAATATGTTAAATCAATGTGTGTATTTTCCTTTTTTTTTATACTTAACATTTTTATTTGCATAAATTTAAGACCAAAATTTTTATTAGCAAAGAAAGCTTAATTTATTTATCATATATAGAAACCAATTTGTTTTAAAATCTTTGTTATTATAATAGTGTTCACTTTTAATGACACACAGAGGTACTTGATTTTGTTAATTGTGAATTTTACTAGAAGTGAGAATGTGTACTCCATAAAAATTGTTTCCTGGATTTATTTCATTAACAATTGGCATTGCTGCCATAACTACTGTGGTTACTACAGAATTCATTAATTTTTCATTTAGTTGAATATTTTAATGTCATCTCACCAAATATTCTTTTCTTGGTTATTGTGATGAATATTTTCATTACCTTTTATAATTCAAATACAATATATTATCACTAGAAATTAATGAATTCACTGTAACACTTCGTTGTTATATTATTTATTCATTAATCCAAAATGTGAACATATATTGAAACTGATGGTATTCTAGTAACCTGACTGGGTTGAACTGGGACTCCAGGAGAAACCTGTTATTGAACTTGAATTACTTAACAAATACACTTAATTACTTAATAAATACACCTAACAAATTTTGGTGTGCTATTCAAGTAAAATTCTTTCAGTTGAGATAACAACCCTCTCTTCATTGGTGATACATATGTTGCCTCAAATGTTCTTTTAAGCTTTGGGAATAAAAAAAAAAAAAAAAAAAAAAAAATCACTTGGGGTCAAATACGGAATATAGGGAGGATGCAGAACAACTTAAAATCCCAGCAACAAAATTCTTGCCAATTTTGTACAGGTGCAATGAGGCTTAATTAATGTATCGACAGACCTTACTCTTGATTCTCATTTGATTTTTTTTTTTTTTTTTTTTTTTTTTTTGAAGTTTTTCCAATGTCAGTGTACAAATCTGAATTGATTATGAGCCTTTTTCCAAAATATTGGTGTGTATATCACCTATAGGATAATTCAAACTCAATAATTGCATGTTCAAAGCAGTTTCCATTTAAAACAATTAATTTTTAAATACATTACACATATATGCTACTGTACAGATACAAACTAGAAACTACTAGCTATATGGAGAACCTAGTTGGAACTGAATTCTCTATAGTAATAGGGGCGCCTCCGTAGCCAGGTGGGAAGGAGCAGCAGTGCGTAGCACACGCTTCTTGATTAGACCGGGGTTCGAGCCCGTCACCACCAAATACGGAGGATGCGGAAAGGTCAGGGTATGACCACCGCATATCCCGGAGCAATATGGCCTTAGTTGCTAATGCTCCTAAAAACCAAATAACAACAACAACAACATCTATAGTAATAGAACAACATAGTGCTGAGATTATGAACTGTGAGTCGTTAGTTTGCAGCTTGCCCTGATATTTGTAGGAAAGGAATGCAATGTGAACTGAATATCTGTAATAGTGGATGGAACTAATGTTTACCATTTATATCAGCCTGTAAAATATAAATATATGCATCTAACTAATAGAGAATTAATATATGTAATTAGCTAAGCAAGTCATAAACTCTTACATGAGCAAAGAAAAAATTATGTTCATATTTCAGCAAATAAGTAACCAGTATGTGTGCTGAGATCCAAAGCAGTGCACAGAGCTCTGCATAAGAAAAAAAATAAAATCAATAAATTATACAGAGGCCAATTATAAATAGAATACATTGAATGGTATGTCAAGGGCTAGCTAAAATAGGCCTAAAAATTGGCCTCGTTTTGTATATGAGTAAATTAAGAGCAAATTTACTCCTATACAAAAGAGTACATGAGTAAATTATGCTACATTTACTGGCTTATGTCTTTTGTTTTCTGTTTCTATACTCCACAATCTCTTAGAGTACTCAAGGGAGAGCTGAATGTTATTTCTGTTCTACTTTTACCAATTATTTTATTTACTTTTGGCATTTGCTTATAACACCTTCCTCTTCTCCCATTCAGGATTTAGAATGGTGGTTGGCTCTAATTTGTAAATACAGTGCAAATATACTGCAGTTTCAGATATAATGTGAGTGGGATCATGTCCTTGAGAGGGATGTTAAAAAGTTGCAGTTATGGCAAAATATAAGTTTCACAATAGCTACTAGTGGAAGCAAACTCGATACCTTACAGAGTTGAACCAGCTAGTGCAATGGAACCACTGAGCAATTATATATTCTCTTCTGTGGTATATTCCCTCAGTGAGATGATTAAATTTTTATGAACAGTAGTTTTCCAAGAGTAATTACTGTAGATGCTTTCCTTCTCCCTTGTCTTGCTTCAATTAAAAATGCAATAAAAAAAATCAGTGAAATATTAATTGCAGATGGAACACTTGCAAATATAAACATTTTCCTCTGAGAGAGGATCCAGCTACCATATTTGTTTATTTTGATATATTCGGTTGTAAATTTTTCCGAACAGCAATATGTAACATTCCTTTCAAGGATGAAATCACATTTAGAATGGCAAAATTTAGAATAGCTAAAGGCATAATGAAAAATGTTTATGAATTGACAAATGTTTTATATATTTTTATAAGTTGCTGCTGCTATTATCCACAATTTTACTGCAGTACTGTAAAATTCACTTATGGTATCCTAAAGTAGTTCCATAGTCTGATCCAGAATGTAACCCAACCAATTACACTATTTTGTTTGTTTGTTATTTGGTTTTTAGGAGCATTAGCAACTAAGGCCATATTGCTCCGGGATATGCGGTGGTCATTCGCTGACCTTTCCACATCTTCCGTATTTGGTGGTGATCGGCTTGAACCCCAGTCTAATCAAGAAGCATATACTACGCACTGCTGCTCCTTCCCACCTGGCTACGGAGACACCACACTATTTTGTATGTAAAACAATTTGAGGGGTTGATTTTCACTTGCATGATTTCCAGAAATACCTTAATTGTGTAACTAGAGTACTTTTTAGAGGGGAAGAAGCTTTTTTTTTTTTTTTTACTCATGTATGACCACTCAGCTAAAGTGATTGTGGCCTGTGATTAATGTGGCTGAGTTGTTCCTTATTTCCTATTTATGTGCTATATGTGAATTAGATTCCCTGCAAATGTGTTTCATTTAGAAGCGTGAGATCATTATAAAAATATGACAGTTTTGAAATTTTATTTTTTTATGTATATGATTGTTATTTAATTTTAATGATTGTTAATAAGCATTGTTATTTAATATTTTGTATTTTACAGCATTATATTAAAAAAACTACAGTTGTGGTGCATTTGCCATTTAAAACAATTAACCCATTTTGTCCACTGACAGAAAAAATAGTAAAATAAAAAAAAACATAGTGACAAATGGGCCTGGAGTACTGGGGTCCATAGTTTAACAGATATTTATTTAAAGTATACCCAGTAAAATAAAATAAAATAAAATATTTCCAGAAGCTTTCGGAACTCGTGTCCCTTTCTCAACTGACAGAATTTTTTTTTTTAAATACATTACAAGCAAACTGTGGCACGTTACTCATTCGTCATTGTTGTAGCACGGACGTGTGCTGCCTTGCGCCAGTGATCATCCATCAATAAAACGGTTGTCTCCAGGATTGGATGTATACGCATGCCTTTCTGGCGATTTAATGCCTTAGGGTTGTTCATTATGTTTAGTGACTCTAGCCATAGGCGGTGGCGAAAGTGTCGCGCGTGGTCCACTATCTCAAAGTCGCGCTTGGGGTCAAGATCGTGGTTGGTAGCCCAAAAAATGTTCTGCAAGCGCGGACTGGTCAGTTTCGGCAAGCCGGATTGCTCTGTCGTGTTCCGTGAGGCGATCCTGGAGACGTCTCGATGTCTCACCTACGTAGCAACTGTTACAGGCCCTACAGGTGATACGGTACACTACATTGCTGCGTAAGACAGGTGTGACAGGGGTCTTCACACTGGAGACAAGTGAACGTAGGTTCCTACCTGGTAATTGTACACATTTTATGTTGTAACTTCTCAGGATCTTCGAGATACGTCCTGACACTCCTGGATAGTACGGAATGTAGGCGGATGATATGCCGACTTGCTTCGGAGGTCTTGGGTTGGAAGTAAGCTCTTGTGCCTGTAACAAGCATCTGTTTAGTACATGGGATGGATAACCGCATCTGGTTAAGTCCGCCTTCACACGGGAGATCTCGTTACGTCTAATTGTGTCGGTGCTGGAATGGCTCCAGGCCCTGGAGAACAGGGTGCGGGCAGTGCTATTGAGATGGCTTGGAGCGTGGCCGGACCCGTAGTTGGTGAATTGACCGCACCACATGGGTTTGCGGTATACTGAGGTCTCTAGATGTGGGCCTACGCGATGCACTAGCACGTCCAGAAACGGGAGCGAACCGTCCACCTCTGATTCTACGGTAAACTTGATGAAATTGGATAGAGAGTTGAGGTATTCTAGTAGTACCGTTTCAGAACCACGTGGTATTATGGTAAAAATATCGTCGACATATCTACACCACGTTGTAATAGGTGTAGGTGGGTTCTGGTGTATCTGCTTCTCCAGATCTTCCATGGCGATGTTAGCTACTACGGAACTGACAGGGGCACCCATAGCAGTGCCATGTACTTGTTTGTAGAGTGAGTCTTCAAAGGTGAAGATGCTGCTAGAGAGGCATAGGTTGAGGGCGGTACAGATGTCATCAGTGGATAGTGACGTCCTGGATTGGAGGCTTAAGTCGCTCTCAAGGAGCCTTCTGGCGCAGTGCACGGCCTGTTGGACGGGAATCGAGGTGAATAAAGAAACCACGTCAAATGATGCCATGACAGAGTTATCAGGGATTGAAATGTCCTTAATGGTGTTAATGAATTCACTGCTGTTTTTAACGGTGTGAGATGTATTACCTATAAGAGGCGAGAGGAGGCTCGCGATGTGTTTGGACAGTTCATACGTTGGGGCACTGCAGCAAGACACTATAGGTCTGAGAGGAATACCCGGTTTATGGATCTTTGGTAATCCGTAGAATTGTGGTAGTTGACAGCCAGTACCACGCAGAAGATGGTGAGTCGCGGTCGGGATCTTCTTATCTTTAAGCCATGCGTGGACAAGTTTATTAACATTTGCTTCCAGACGTTTCAAGACTTTAACGGGAGGATCAGGTAGAGGTTCATATACGTTAGGATCGAGTAATAGGGCCAAGGCTTTCTCTCGGTAGGCTGATCGGTCCAGCACAACAGTCCGGCGCCCTTTATCCGCAGGAAGTACAACGATGGAGTTGTCTTTTCTTATAGATGACAGGGCGGCACGTTGGCGGTGGTTGAGGTTTGAGCACGTTTTTCGAGTGTTGCGGAGGACTGCGGCAGTCTTGAATCGGATCTCGTTGGCAGTTTCTTCGGGAAGGTTGGTAATACTGGCTTCTATGCCCATAGCGAGCTGTGTGATGGGAGGTTTCGATGGTATAACGGCGAATTTCATACCGTTTGATAAAACACTCAGCTGCTCGTTGGACAGTTGTTTGTTACTTAGATTCAAGACGAAAGAAGTCGTGTCGTCTGAACGAGTGTTCGTCTTTAAGGAGTTGGTTTCTATGCTCAAGTTGAGCATAGAAACCAACTCCTTAAAAGACGAACACTCGTTCAGACGACACGACTTCTTTCGTCTTGAATCTAAGTAACAAACAACTGTCCAACGAGCAGCTGAGTGTTTTATCAAACGGTATGAAATTCGCCGTTATACCATCGAAACCTCCCATCACACAGCTCGCTATGGGCATAGAAGCCAGTATTACCAACCTTCCCGAAGAAACTGCCAACGAGATCCGATTCAAGACTGCCGCAGTCCTCCGCAACACTCGAAAAACGTGCTCAAACCTCAACCACCGCCAACGTGCCGCCCTGTCATCTATAAGAAAAGACAACTCCATCGTTGTACTTCCTGCGGATAAAGGGCGCCGGACTGTTGTGCTGGACCGATCAGCCTACCGAGAGAAAGCCTTGGCCCTATTACTCGATCCTAACGTATATGAACCTCTACCTGATCCTCCCGTTAAAGTCTTGAAACGTCTGGAAGCAAATGTTAATAAACTTGTCCACGCATGGCTTAAAGATAAGAAGATCCCGACCGCGACTCACCATCTTCTGCGTGGTACTGGCTGTCAACTACCACAATTCTACGGATTACCAAAGATCCATAAACCGGGTATTCCTCTCAGACCTATAGTGTCTTGCTGCAGTGCCCCAACGTATGAACTGTCCAAACACATCGCGAGCCTCCTCTCGCCTCTTATAGGTAATACATCTCACACCGTTAAAAACAGCAGTGAATTCATTAACACCATTAAGGACATTTCAATCCCTGATAACTCTGTCATGGCATCATTTGACGTGGTTTCTTTATTCACCTCGATTCCCGTCCAACAGGCCGTGCACTGCGCCAGAAGGCTCCTTGAGAGCGACTTAAGCCTCCAATCCAGGACGTCACTATCCACTGATGACATCTGTACCGCCCTCAACCTATGCCTCTCTAGCAGCATCTTCACCTTTGAAGACTCACTCTACAAACAAGTACATGGCACTGCTATGGGTGCCCCTGTCAGTTCCGTAGTAGCTAACATCGCCATGGAAGATCTGGAGAAGCAGATACACCAGAACCCACCTACACCTATTACAACGTGGTGTAGATATGTCGACGATATTTTTACCATAATACCACGTGGTTCTGAAACAGTACTACTAGAATACCTCAACTCTCTATCCAATTTCATCAAGTTTACCGTAGAATCAGAGGTGGACGGTTCGCTCCCGTTTCTGGACGTGCTAGTGCATCGCGTAGGCCCACATCTAGAGACCTCAGTATACCGCAAACCCATGTGGTGCGGTCAATTCACCAACTACGGGTCCGGCCACGCTCCAAGCCATCTCAATAGCACTGCCCGCACCCTGTTCTCCAGGGCCTGGAGCCATTCCAGCACCGACACAATTAGACGTAACGAGATCTCCCGTGTGAAGGCGGACTTAACCAGATGCGGTTATCCATCCCATGTACTAAACAGATGCTTGTTACAGGCACAAGAGCTTACTTCCAACCCAAGACCTCCGAAGCAAGTCGGCATATCATCCGCCTACATTCCGTACTATCCAGGAGTGTCAGGACGTATCTCGAAGATCCTGAGAAGTTACAACATAAAATGTGTACAATTACCAGGTAGGAACCTACGTTCACTTGTCTCCAGTGTGAAGACCCCTGTCACACCTGTCTTACGCAGCAATGTAGTGTACCGTATCACCTGTAGGGCCTGTAACAGTTGCTACGTAGGTGAGACATCGAGACGTCTCCAGGATCGCCTCACGGAACACGACAGAGCAATCCGGCTTGCCGAAACTGACCAGTCCGCGCTTGCAGAACATTTTTGGGCTACCAACCACGATCTTGACCCCAAGCGCGACTTTGAGATAGTGGACCACGCGCGACACTTTCGCCACCGCCTATGGCTAGAGTCACTAAACATAATGAACAACCCTAAGGCATTAAATCGCCAGAAAGGCATGCGTATACATCCAATCCTGGAGACAACCGTTTTATTGATGGATGATCACTGGCGCAAGGCAGCACACGTCCGTGCTACAACAATGACGAATGAGTAACGTGCCACAGTTTGCTTGTAATGTATTTAAAAAAAAAAAAAAAAAAAAAAAAATTCTGTCAGTTGAGAAAGGGACACGAGTTCCGAAAGCTTCTGGAAATATTTTATTTTATTTTATTTTACTGGGTATACTTTAAATAAATATCTGTTAAAAAAAAACATGTGAAATGAAATTTGATTATGTAAAAATGCTTGCGTAGTAGGTCATCTTTTTAGTTATTTTATATTCATGTTAAAATATTTTGGAAAAAAAAAAAAAAAAGCTGGTTAAATTTTATTTTTGACTGTAATATGCTTCACTTTTAACAAGGGTGTTAAAAGTTGTCCCCTTTGAGGGGACAACTTTATTGAGGTTGCATGTTGTATAGTTTTCTCTGGGTTTGGGCTAGTTGTTAGTGAGCTTCTAAATTGTTGCAAATAGAGTATATTTTATTCTTTATACAGAGCCAATCTTAGACCTAGTTATAAGTGGTAGATAGCAATCAGAAACAGATAGCTTTGGCTAATTGTGATTTTGATGTATTGAATGGCGCTAGCTCTTTATAACATATCATCCAACATATTCTATTTATAATTGGTCTTTTATGTATATAATTTATTGATTTTATTGTATTTTTTATTTTTTTTTATTTAACAATGGGCTCCGCACATTGTTTTGGATCATGGCACATATCTGGCTACTTATTTGCTCAAATGTGATCCTATTTCTCTTTGCTCATGTAAGAGCTTACTTCTTTCTTAGCTAATTACATATATTGCATACCAATGCCTAAAATGCATTGGTTTACAATGAAAGAAAAACTTGATTGGAAAATTATGAATGATACTATGCAGCCCAAATCATAAATATGGTACATCTGAGCAGATTCCCCTTGAATGCAGCATATAACTGCAGAGCTGCGTGCCATAGTTAGCCTTGAACCACATTAGAACTTGACAACACCAACAATTTATTATATATACAGATTCATTGAGTGTGCTACAGGTTTTATCAGTGATGAGACACACTACTCATCCAATCCTGTCCCAGGTTCTGCAGATGATACACACCCTCTATGAAGGTGGTTTCGATATCCGCAGCCACATTGGAATTAAAGGAAACAATTTGGCTGACAATTCAGACAACTTGTCAAATAATCTTAGCCTGTCAATCCCCTATACAGACTCCGTGCAAATAATCCATAATAAGATATATTTGCATTGAAAAGATTTGTGGCATGGGCAGGTAACAAACAAACTATATCAGATTAAGCCTGTAATCAAACCATGGCAGTCTTGTCTGTGCAGGGTTTGTAAAGAGGAAGTTGCTGTTACTCAGCTCCACATAGGACATAGTCATCAGGCACGTTTCTTTCTGCTGAGGGATGATGACCCTCCTGTGTGTGAGCAATGTGACACCATATTATCAATCAAGCATATTTTAACTGAATGTATTAATTTTAACAGTGAGTGTTTTAACACTTTTATCCATCTGACTGAGCCTTTTACATTTGGTCAGATTTTATCTGACAATGACCGTGTGTCAGCAGTTTTTAATTTGTTAAAAGCCGTCAACATGTATACATTTATTTTATGTAAATACCTTGCTTTTATTGCTGTACTAATTTTTATATATTGATGTAGATATATAACTTTTCGACGAGGTAACCTTTTTATAGGTTACCAAAATCTTCACCTTTTTTAAATTTAATTGTGACATAGAGCACTATAACCATAGTTGTTTTTGTGCCATAAAAATCTAAACCAACCAACCAATCAAAAATATGGCTATGGAAGAATTGGCTTAAAGGAAAATAGAAAATTCAAAACGATGCAGTAAAAGAATTCATTATAATGTCTTCATTTTTAATTTGAATTCATTCATTCATTTGAATGATTGTGGTTTAATTTTTTTTGAACTTCTCCAGTACCCACATTTTCAGTTTTATTGAAACCGAATTTTCATATTAATACAAAGGAAAAAGTTGTAAAGCATCACAAACAAGCTTGATGTATTGATTGGTAAAGTAACAAAAAAGTTGTATTTACTGTACCATATTTCTTATAAATAAAATATGCTTTCAAAACAACACTCTGAACAAAATATTTTTACTCTTGTAGTAGTGTATTAAATAATGATCTGTTGATGTAATTTTCATTGGTGATATTTATTAGAACAAAATGAATTGATTCATGCACCTTTAAGAAGTTCATTGTAATGGGATTCTACTATAAAATTTCACCAAGGAATAAAAATATATTTTCAAACATTGCACTGGTTTTACATCTCGCACATAATACACATTAAAACTTAAAAAAAATTAAAAAGCTTAGATATAGCATAGTGTAGCCCAACGCCCAGGCTAAACTGCAACAACAGGAATATATATGAATAATCATAGTTTTTCAGTATAAAAACCTGAACAGCTTTGTGCACTAGAACAGCTGTAATTTGCATCTGGTTGTTGCTAGTCTGTGATAAAGTAGCAGTTATGGGATGTAGTAAAGATATCACAGGGTTTCTGAAGGACGTGATCGTGGGAGTTTGTGCATTGGATGCTTCCATCAGAAATGGCATGTTTTGTCAGTTGCTCCTGGCCCACTGCAGTTAGGGTGTACAAAGAATGGTGACAAACAGGTCAAACCACCTCCTGCCAACAGAACTGTAAAGGATTGTGCAAGGTGTATGTTCATAGTGAGTGAAGGGTGCAGCACAATGTATGGGCTCAATGGCGACAGTTGACATCACAATACAATATGGGGAATGCAAGAATAATATCCAAAACGATGATGTGTCACACTCGGGCATATGGGGTTCCACAGCAGATGGCTCAAGGGACACCCTCTCCTCATTGCTGATCATCATCGATGGCAAATTCTCTAGCATCAACAACATGCTGGTTGGACACTGGAGGCTGGAAACAAGTGTCCTGGTCAGATGAGTTCAAATACTTGGTGCAACACACTGATGGATGCCTTCACGTGTAGTACAAGCAACTTGAGTCCATGGACCCATTGTGCATGGTGCCCACTATCCAGACAGGTAGCAGTTGTTCCTTAATATGGAGCATCTTTTTCTGGCAAGAACTAGGATCCTGCTGTGTATGGCCCAATGTTTCACTGGTGAAGTCTACTGGCAGCTCTTAGTAGACCATGTGCACCCTGCCACTCGGAACACAGTGAAGATATTGCTCATCTTGATTGGCCTCCAAATTCGCCTGATCTCAATCCAGTCTAACACCTGTGGGATGTTTTGGAATGGGAAGTGTGGCATATGGACAAGCACCAGTCATCTATTTTAACACTGTATTGCAGGCAGCATGGCTGCAGATCCCAACAGATGTCTTCAGACACCTAGTAGAGTCAATGCCTAGGCAAAAAGTGGCTATTATCTATGAGAATGGTGGCCCAACATGGTATTAGATTGGTGGTCATAATTCAGTGATCACTCAGTTTATGTATGCAAGTTATAGTGATACAATGTGTATACTGAGCCAGCAGAGACACACAAACTCAGACAAAAATGGATGTCAGCCAGGTACATGTGCCATGAGCTTAAACAATATGCTATAGCCCTGCCTAAGAAAAATAAAATAAATGCAATTTATTTAATTATCAAAGTAATGGTATGTTATCAAGGATTAACATCACTTGATATACCTAAACCATAATTGGCTGTAGATATCTGTTTTTAATTGCAATCTAACAGTTATAGCTAGTTTTTTAAAGATACATAGCTAGCAGGGTTCAGGAGTATATTATACTTTTAACGGTTTAGTAGTTTACTCGCAGAATAACAGGTAGCCCAGTAGATTGTAAACTATATGGGTATATACGAAGAAGAGACAATTTCAAGCTGTATATACATATATATATCTTCTCTTTATGGAGCTGTGATTGTTTTATTTAATTAACATTCAAATTAATATTTAAAAACTTATATACAATTTTAATTTTTTTCATAAAACTTAAATTCCATAAAAAAACTTATGCCACAGAGCCAGTCCCTAGTGGGAAACGCACTTCAAGTATACACATCTTGGAAACTTATTCTTGAAAGGATTAATGGTAATAGAAATCTAATTACATGAAATTTTATTCATTATAATAGTGTCTGAGTATTGAAAAGGTTGGTTTATAATATAATTGGATTAAAATGCTGTTACTCTTTTTTCTTCCCCCTTCAGATAACTGATATCCTGGAAAAGGCTTGGAATGAGATGAATCAGAATACTAGAAATATAATCCAAGAGCAGGTTTAAAACTCTTATTTTGATATTTAAAAAGTTTTTAGATAAAATATTGAAATGAGCAAGAGATGCTATTTTTAGCATCTCTGCTTATTTTGATTGAATTTTGATAAGAAACATGGGTGACACTAATTATTATTGAACTTATAAAATATCCTTTTATATAGTATGAGTGGTATTCAGAATCTTGCTCCAATAAAATATTAGAATTTAATGAGTGAAAGTTCAGTTGTGGTGTAGATCATCACTTAAACTATATTCTGTGGACTGCAGGAGATTCATGAATAATTTCAAGAATTCTTATTACTATTTAAAAACTTATAAAGAATTTAGTTTTTCTAAACATGGGTCTGTGTAAAGTTTTTAAAACAAAGGGGGAGTCAGGTCACTAACCTTTTAGAACAGGACATGATACATACAGAATTGCCAAAAATTTAGACAGGATACTGTCTGCATTTTTAGCATTTAGTCAGATAGTATCGAAATTTATAGTATTTCCTCCTTGTATTGAAAATATCCAGTATATGTTGGGAGTTAAAAATGGAGAATTGATTAGTAACAACAGAATGATGAAAGTTACACCAATAGAGAAAGAAGTGAAGTGAAGTGAAGTAAAGGTAGGTCTGGTTTGGAGTCAGGCAGCAGAAAGATGTAATTCTGTATGGAAAATAGTAAGTCTCCCAAATATTGGATTATGGATACCCAAACATTGCTGTTGGACTTTCTCCATGTTATTCAATTTCATTCAGAGTTGGACGTTGATTGGGACATTTGCAGGCCCGTGGATCATATGTTGAATTGTATGGAGTTTAGCAGTTGCTTGAGTTCATAAAAAAGTATGCTGTTGCTTAGTTGTAATTTTTACTTAAGATCTAAAGTTATATTTAAAATGGAAGTTTTGTTTTTCATTGTGATTTATTTTGAAAAGTTTTTTAATTAATTTTAAACTTTAATTTGTGAGCCAGATTTGCTCTTGCCATTTTCCATGCTTGATTGAATTTCAGCATTCAAGTGCATAATATAGGGTGTTCATTTTAAAAGTAAACCAACTTATTTGTATTATGTATAGTGCTACAAGTAATGATTTTTTGTAATTGTGCGGGGGCTCTAGTGGAGGATGCTGTGTAACTGAAAGAAGTGACAGTTTTGCATTTCAAGTGTTCAGTTTGTCATAGTGTGTGTTTTGAAGTTGCATGCATCATTACCAGTAAATAAATGTCATGTTGCATACTATTAAGCAATGCATTTTTTTAAATGGACTCTTATTTGGAAATGAAATCTTACAGTGAATATCTTTCTTAGAGTGAAAATTTATTTTACTGACAAACTGTGGTTTTACTTTTGTGGCAACAATGACAATCAAAAATTGGAGAAGATGGAGCACTGAGAATCTGCAAATTTTTTATAAGACCTTACATGCCCAAAAGATCAGTGGTTTGTATGGAATATCTTGATGGATAGTTGGGCCCATATTTCTTGAACTAACTGTCACCTCTTATATTTATGAAGGCATGATAATGCAGTTTATTGCACTGCTAAAGAAAAATGAGAGACATCTAGTTCTAATAGGATGGGGCAGTTTTCTTACTGCATGTGCAACTACTAAAATGTTGAGTTTTGAGGATTGAATCATATCACAAGGACTTTGGTTATATAGGTTTCCTGATTTAACATCCCCAGACTTCTTTTGTATGGGAGTTATTAAAACAGAATGCTTATGAGTAATCCATGAGGCATTCAGCAGCTTAGAATTAATATTGTAATTGAAAATATAGTCAGGAGTGCCTCAACACAAACTCTGTCATGCCACTTGTAACATGATAAAAAGAGTGAATTTATGTATAGCTAACAATAGAGGGCACTTCCAGCATTGTTTATAAACTATTATTTAATTATCCTGATAATTTGTATTTTCCTTTGATCGTTTTTGGATTTACTTTTAAAAAGAACATCCTATATTTGTGAATCAGATTACAAACAAAAATTGATAATGAATCTGAAAATTAAATAGATAATGGAATTTGATGTAATAATAAAAGTTTACTTCATTATTTTTTAGTACTAGTGACAATGATTGTGCATGGGGAATGGGACAATTACAAAATGATGGGATATCAGTTTTTGTATAACGATATGTTTAAAAAAAAAACCCACAAAGAGAGCCTAGTGTAGAGACAAGGTTTATTCATACTTTAACACAGAGTAAATCAGATAGGACCTTTGTACAGTGGAAATGGTACAATCATTAATAATCCAGTTAATGTGGCTGGGAATGAATAAATACTTTTCTGCTGATCTTCAGAGCAGAAAGACCCTTTGGGGCTAGATGACATTGTAAATGATATTTCTCTGTAATATTTACAATGATATTACATGACTTCCCAGGTACCTATGGTATTTACTTAGTTACACTGAAGGAGGATGCAAAGCAGTACATCACACTATTAGGGTTAATGGTGTGGCCATCCTTGTGGCCAAAAAAAACAAAAACGTAAACATAGTCAAACTATGTTTATCTTTTTTCATAAGAATTAAATTTTTGTCACATTGAAAATAGGAGTCAAAAAATACATAAATTTTTAACTAAAAACATAAAATTGCATTTAATAAGTATTGCAATTGATTTGTAAAAGGCCAAGTATTGGTATACCTGACAGAATTAAAAAAAAAATTTTTTTTTTTTGTAATTTGTTGGATGCTATGCTACTGTTTTTATTACATATGCAGCACCACAACTGATGGGCTAAGCTTATACACCACTTTCACTTTGTGGGTAGAAATTTTTTTTTTAACTGTTTTGTGGCAAGTACTGTATGAGAAACTAATTTTGGCTGCAAGTTTCTAAGGGAATTTTAAGGAGCTTGTTTGCAAATGCTGTATCAAACCATTATGCGTAATGCTAATCATTCAGATTTCCTGTTTCCCTAATTTTTTTTTTCTCTAATTTCCGAATGCTCTTCTTTCCTGGTGTGGTTTTTTTTTTTTGTCATGTGAATGCCATATTTAAGTTATTTTCATGAATGAATACACGGAATTAAAATAATTCCCTTAGACACATCTATACATGTTTCTTGTGGTGCCACCTCTATTTTATTGATGAATATACTTGTACATGAAATCTGATATTTTTGCATCTGCTCATTTCAGGTTTATAGCAATTCTGGTTGTCCCAACTAAATAATTGCCCTGTGCCTCCACAGAAGGCAATTCTTTGCCTTCTATGGAGTCATAACTTCCATATAGGACAATTCTATTGTCCTATATGGAAGTTTTAATAGACTTGTCTTAATTATTTTTCAATTATTTATGAATTAATAGACTTCTTTCAATTATTTTGCTGCCTGTTGTGTTTTACATTTATACTTTAACTTCTCTCCACTAGCTTATATAATTATGTATATATGCAGAAAAATATTGTTAAATATAATTATGTTAGCTTGGCTCATTTTAAATTCACTGCAGTTAATGTTGCCAGTCTGCCTTTTTATCAAGTGAATATTAATTTATTAAAATTAAGGGGCTAGCAAAGGGTCTTGTGCCATGAATTAATATAAGCGAAACAAGATATCCTTTCTTAGGAAACTGGCTAATATTTAAATTTATTTTTTTAATTTAAAGCATCACATCAGGTTACAAGTTACTTTTAGAGTATTTTCCTTTAAATATCTGTTCTGAGTGTGTTTAAACTTTTTTTTTTTTTTTCCCACACCAAAACTTCTTGTGTACCCATGGTAAATTATAATACTTTCCAAGAAAATATTTTTCTCAATTTCTTTCTTAAATTCTAGAAATCTTTATTGAATAACTTAAAACTGACCAAATATACCTGCAGTTTCACTTGAGGCAACTGCCTTACTACTTCTCCAGTACGGCCACTGCAGTTAATTGTCATTGTTATACTGCTGCTCCAAAAGAGGGAAGAATTGATCCATTTTCATTTCTTGTCTCAAACATGTGCAAAGCATCTTGGGAATTCATGATTCATTAATATAAAATTTATTACTTAGTTTATATATTAATGTAATTAATATAGAAATTAAGTGGTAGCTTTGCTCAAAAGAAAGGGATGAGATACTTATCTGTGATTATCCTATTTAGTATATCTTATTGCACAATACTTATATTATGTATATATTTTTTACAGTTACTTTGTTGTGGTTTTACTGGTCCTGAGGAGTTTGCTCATAACACAGAATCTATTCCTGACAGTTGCCGAAATAAATTGAGAGATGTAAATTCCACTGTGGAAGTGGGGAAACTAAATAGAGTATGTTAAAATTCTTTGATATATATATTTTTTTTATTCAAATTTTTTGGCTCCTGCAAATTTATTGGATACAATGTCCAGTAAATTAGAATAGACAGTATTTGCCTTTAGGAAGTATAACAAAGTAGATAATAAAATACTGGTATCAAATTATAAATATCTGGAATATGAACTGACAGTTATAAAAATGGCATTTACAGACACCAAAACACATTAAATGTTGTACTACAGTTATTGGCCACAATATTAGAAAGCCTTTGTAATTGCAGTCAAAAGATAAATGAAATGTTTGGTATGCAAATATAAGCTGTCACATTGTATGATCACAAGTTCTTGCATTAGATAAATATTGTTTGCTTTCTTGGGGCTTTGTTGATGTAGTTGTAAGGAAGACGGGTGATCTTTCTGATTTTCAAAAAGGTGTTATTGTTGTTGGAGTATTGTTTTTTTTTTCCAGTTTCCACAATTGAGAAAAACAAAGGAAATAAATAGTGGGTTGAAATAAATTCTCAACAGTATATAATGAAGATCCAGTGTGCATGTAAATGACCTGAAAAATTCAATCTGGGCAAAGAAAGACCCACTTCCAACTGAACTATGCAATGGAGTTGAAGAATCTAGGATTTGTTAGTCATATTCCTATATGAAAGTCACTTCTGTCTCGTGCTCCTTACTTACTGTACCACTCTCAGTTACTTGATGGCTATTCTTAGTATTAAAGATTTATCTAAAATTGCATTGTAGATGATTTGAAATTTTGAGAGGGAAGATGGGTCTACAAGTGCACAATTTTTTTTTTTTTTTTTTTTTAATATTATTTTTTTTAAACGTTAAGATGCTGATTTTTATTTTCCCTGTTGCAATTCATCTCAACAATTGGAAGAAAAATGAGTTTGACAGATGAACAAAGAATTGTGATATTCTTGGCCTTATGAGGAAAAAGAACAGCTGAGATACATAAGGAACTGAAGGTAATTTTGTGATGCAGCATTGCATGATAATGCAATGCTGCATCACAAATAATGCTTCTTGCAAATGAGTCAATCATTTTAAAGATTGCCAAACAATTTTTTGCTGATCAAAATACTATAAACACTAAAATATCACACTCATAAAGGTTGTATTTAAAATTACACTTATAAAAACAATTGTATGATGTATTTTTCAACCCAACTTCTAGAAGTTGGATATAAATATATAAATTTTTGCTCCCAGTCAATAAACTTATTCTTTTAAGTTTTTTTTTTTTAAACCAATTGAAATGATTTGATTTAAAAAAAAATAAAATAAAACAAAAAGCTTCTAATAAGTCTATCACTGGATATAAAGAAATATATTTTGCACTATAAAAACTTTTCACATTCATGTTTGTAGCCTTTGCAGCTTACATAGTGGTAATGTCCACTGATCTTTCCTTTCCACTGTGTGGAAAAGGCCAGAGTTCAAATCTTATATAAGAGGAATTTGACTTTATTTTTATACCAAGGTGAAGTTAATTCATCTCAAACAAGTGAGGACTGTATGGTTTCACCTCCAGAAAATTCATCGCAAATGGATCTTAAATGCAAATTGCTGATAGATACATTGATACTTCATGGCCTTAGTTTCTTTGTGCAAGTACAGAATAAGAAAACAAACATAAATTTAATAGAATTTTAAAAAACACCTCCATTCCCATCTTTAGAAACTTTTGGAGATTAAGAACTGATATTTTTTATACATTCTTTTATATGTTCAAATACACATGGACAAAGGAAACAGCATTATTTTCAAAAACTTTTTTGAAGTAATAAAAAATAATTGCCAATTTTTGGACTCATTTTAAGGAATCACTGTGTTAATATCTTGGGATTAAAAATCAAAATTTGATTTTTAATCCCAAGATTTTACCTGCAACTAGATACAGCTCTATTATAAAATAACCGCATTTCCTGCAGGAAATATAGCAGTAGTGACATGATGTAAGAAAGCATCATATGTCACTACATCATACCCTCCAAACATCTGTCTAGTTCTTCCTTGAATTTATTCAACCTATCCACTTTCACAACAACAGATTGAAGTCTGTGCCAACAATCAACCATTTGTTGGCTGAAGGTAAATTGCCACATGTTTCCTGCAACCATCCTTCCTCAACTTGAATTTATGTCCCCCCTCCTGTGTGTAGTCTCAGCAAGAGGAAAAATGCCATTCACATTCAGCTTACTCAATCCATTCAAGGAATTAAACACTTCAATCAGATTATCCTGCGGAAGCTGCAATTTGCAGAACTGAAGCCTTTCTAGGTAAGAGCACCCTTTTGTTCCTGACACCAATCTGGTTGACCTCTGCACCTGTTCCAGCAGATCTACATCCTTCCTAAATTGAAGCCTCCAGACCCGTATACAATACACAAAATGTGGCCTAACCATGACCTTGTACAAAGGAATAATCACCTCCTTATCCTGTTAGGAAAGTTTGTATATCATTGTAAACCCCATGACCTGTTCTGACAGCATGTCTGCACTGCCCAAAGAATTTCATATCTGATTGCATAATTACCCCCAGGTCTGTTTCATTTTCCATTCCCCTGTGTAAGTTACTCTGGTGTTACTGCACCCATATTCAATAACTTGCATTTGTCAATGTTAAACTTCAACTGTCATTCCTCAGCTTATTGACCCAATTTTCTTAGATCTTGTTGCAGTAGCTCACCCTGATTACTGTTGTTTACTACTCTGCCAGTGCTTATATCACACCAAACTGACTCCATGTTTCACTGGCTGGATGCACTGCCTTAGATTTAATATGCATCTTAACTAAAAGCATAATCCCTCCACCCTCCTATATGCATTTGTAATCCTCATAAAATTCAGCAACAGTCTGAGTGACACCATATCTCTGCTATTCCTACAATGTCTCCATTTAATGACTTAATTAGTACTTCAAATTTATTTACAATGCTCCTAGCATTAGTGTACATTCAAGTATACATGCGGTTGTTCTTACTTCTGCTTACCCTAATACAGCTTTTGTATATACTTTTTCTGTAATATCCCACAGCAGGGCGTGAAATTCCCAACACATTGCTTTCCATGCCACTGCTTGTTTCAATAAAGCAGTGCAAGAATCACTTTCACCTCTGCTTGCAGCCCTAGTCAATCTGTTTGCATTTTCCTCCAAACTAGCAGTCTTCTGATCCATCTATCACTACCTCAATAGCATCAGCAAATGATCTTGCACCCCTTCTATTTAAGTGTATCCCATCCGTGTAAAAACATCTCATCTGTTAACAAGAACAGACCAAGCTGAGAAAAATTCTCCCCCACAACCCTTGCACATTCTCTCCAGGGCTGAATTGATTGACAAGGCTCTCAACATGTATTACCTCCTATTGTCTGTGCAGAATTGCAGACACTTTCAAATTTAATCCAAACTTGCAACTTTTTCTCAACATTGCCCTGTACTTGTTAAGTCCTCTGATCTGCTATTCTTAATATCATTAGTGTCAATGTGTACAACAATATCACCTTTTGTTATTATTAGCCATATGGTGCAAGGAAGCAAGAGGCTTATGCTGCACCAGCCAAAAAAAAAAAAAAAAAAATCTGAATTACCCCGAGAGAGAAGTAGAAGGGAATCACCAAGAAAAAGAATGATGATATCCAGCTCAGAATCCTGGGTGTGCCAAGCCCATACTCACCAGATGTGAGCTCCTGGGGTAATTTGTTGTACATGTCATAGGTAATATTATTGTACCAACACTATCACACCACTTATGTCTCCCAGGGGCAAAAGTAGTGACACTATGTGGGGTGACTTAAATTTTTCAAGGCCATATCAGTTATAAATGTGAAATTAACTTTGATTACAGTACAATGAAAACAATTGGTTGACACCATAAGCAGATCTCCTTCTTTAATATGTACAACCTACATCCACAATATGCCTTGAAATGTTTGTCAGTTTCTTGCATTATTGTTGCTCCATTAAATAGAATTATGCTTCTGGTGAAAGAAGAAATCAGTGCCAGAAGATATACAAGCATTTAAGTCCCTGTGACCCTGGCTGTGTAGATGATATTACTCTTGCTGCCAATTTGTTCTTTTTGTTGTCCCTGAAGGTTAAGTAATCAAAGTTTCACTATGACTTTAGTGCAGGGGTTAACTACTATTGCTCACAGGTCAGCATCTATTGGGTTAAGTGTGTATGTAAATTTTTTATGGTTTTAATTATTGTCTAAAGACAAGATGATTTTGCATCAGTAATATTCTGCCTAGTACTTTGTCACCAAAGAAAGTGAAGAAACATCTGAGCACTGAGATCAAATTGTTTAAAATGGCTACTAAGCTTATTGGAGGATAATATTTTTACCTAATATCATAGTCGCAAAATATGCATGGCATAAATAAGTTATATTTGCAATTTTAAACACAGTCTATAGTATACTATCTGAATTTATAGAGTACATATTAAGTTACTAGCACATTTGTGTTGGCTGAATTAAGTTTTATATTTTATCACTTTGACTCAAAAGATTGCCATTTATCATGTTTAGGTTGGATGCAAAGAAACATTGCTGGATTGGTTTTATAGCAACAAGTATATCTGGATTTCAGCTCTGGGGGCAGTTCTTTTATTTCAGGTAATTGAGTTAAATTTTTAATATAATCATTAATGTAATCAAATGAGAAAGCATGCTGAATGAATATGGTTACTCCTAACCCTGCTGGGCAAATTACTAATAAGTGAATTAATCATAGCAAATAACTTTTTGAATTAAAGCACTCAACTCTCCATTACTTGCATCCCAAATTGAACAACAATTGCATGACCTCACTTTTATACCTTTTTTTTTTTTTAAATTTCAATTATATTAACCTTCAGATTTTTTTTACTGAATCAAAAACTATTATGATTTGCTAAATTACTATCAAACAAAATAATTTTGTTCGATAATTTAGCAAATTATTGAACAAAAATATAAGAGAAACAAATCATTTTCATTGTATATTTTTTAGAATTTATTTGTTCCCAAATTGAACAAATATTTTTTAATTATAAAAAATTAATCTTTAGATTTTTTTTTACTGAATTTAAAATTGTGTTCTATTATGATTTATTAAACTTAATTACAAAATTAAGGTTCTTTATTTATTTTTTCCAAAGTAGCCAAGATCTCTGCTTCAAGTAAACTTACCCTAAAGTGGGTTTTTTTTTTGGTGGAAGGTATTAACAAAAATATTGAGTTGCAATCTGCATGTACTGAGAAAGATTTTTATGCTTATAGGTTAATTTTTAGCAGAGGTGTTGCTCTTCTATTGGATGGAGATGCTAAAGCCAGATAATTTTTGAATGAAGGTTGAGGTCTCTAATTTGTACAGGTTCTGCTGCTTTAGAGTCACTACTTAAGCCTGAACAAGATGTTTTTTGTTCCTTGAACTCACCTGGGTACCTTGGCTAGTAACTGGCCAGTCTCCATCCTACTTATTGCTCACCATTCCAAATTGCTAAGTAAATATCATATAAAGGACAACAAAGAACACAAAAGATTCTGCAACAAATTGAACTTATTAAAACCACTCTGCCATTTCATTTGAAGCTAAAAAATATTCTCTGTGGAACTAATTATGGAATTGAACATATTTTACTCTACAGTATGCTGAAGTGCATGTATAAAATACAGTTTCCTGGGACTATCTTGTCTTCACTGCAGGTTGTCTCTAAAGTTTGCAAAATATAATAACATAAAAAATATAAAAGAGAATGTATTGTGGAAAAGAACTTAAATTTTATGTAAGGAAATACATGAATGGCTATGTTGTTGACAATTTCTTTTTTGAATGGCTGTTTTTGGCAATATAAGTTCAAATGCAGCACCCCTTCTTCATGATTCAATTTCAGAAGGGCTGAAATTGAATGCTACTTTTCAACATAAGTCCCCTATGGAGTCAATATGGTTTTGCTACCAATGTGTTTATTCCAGCTGTGAAGAAAGTTTTCTCTTGGGCCTCCACCAATGACATTACTGCCAGTGGGAAAATGGGTGCCAGTCCAAGATTTCAAAGCTGCACTCGTGCAGTATAGCCATGGCAGTGACAGACTTTTGAGTGGACAAGTTGTCCTGGACAGTCTCCTTTGCTCAGTTTTCCTTGGCATCTATCTTTGTTTTCATGCAAATGCCTCACACGGTCTACGTAATATGTCCCTGACTAGCTGGTCTTTCTGAAGGTAATCCACTAGCAACACTCCACCTTGCTAGCAGGAGTTGGCTTGACTTTTGTTGGAGGGGTGGAAGGGCTGCATTTACACTGGATGAAAGTAATTGACTTGCATCTCATCTATGGTCACAGTGGTGCCATCATGCTGACACCTTTTTCATAGAAAGAAACTCTGTTATTATGCAGTATACACACATTGAGATGAGATGCTGGCAGTGTACCAAACTAGCACTAGACCATGCACACTATCAACGACTAGAGTGATGGACATTGCAGGTCATCTTCTAGGCTCTTCCTCCTTTGTTTAAATTCTGTTGCTCACTTTTTAACCATGAAACGGGCATCCTCCCCAAAGTTGTAACCATATACTTGTGAATTGACTATGGTATTATTCCCCCCTTTTTTTCATATATTGGATAACTGCATGCTGACTCGTTTTGTTCCTCTTTTGACTTCAATCTCTGTTATTGATACCCACAAAACTCGGTGGATTATTATTTCAAGTGTAAGTTGGTTTGCCTGTGAATGTCCATTTATAGCTTGTTTAATTTCACTAAATTAAATCAGCTATAAACAATGTTCTTTAAAAAGAGTATATATGTTTATTTGCAATTTTTTCTTCCAGGTTGCAAGTGTTTTGTTTGCCGTATATTTGGTGAACCAGCGAAAGCGATCAGCTCACTCATCTTCACATTCACTTGCTATGGATAGCACAAGACATCCTCATCCATACTTTTAAGACTACTGTTGTATTTTCAAACATGCCCCTGGATCGATCTTGAAAACAAATGTTGCCCAAATGAAAAATTCCACAAAGAAAACGTTTCATTCCATCTAAAACTACCTCTGGCTATTTCTATCGGAACTTTTGCTAGAAATTGTGAATAACGATTTTATCAAAGTTAATTTTATGTAAATAGTATCTTTTTCTTTAATTGTTCTGTAGTGTTTGTCAAAGTGTATTGACGTTTTAAGTGCGTCATAATTAATGTAACTGATTGGATTACATCTCCAGGTTGCATTCATTTATGCATACTAGAGACTGTAAATTGTTTTATTATTTTTAAATATTAGTGTATTAGAAACTACCGTGTTTTATTTAAGAATATTTTGTAGATAGTGACAGGTTGACTAGAAGTGATATGCACATAGACTTCTTTTATAAATTGAGAATAAGTTTTCATATATACACTTCCATCTTTCTAAAACTTTTTTTTTTTAAATAGTAATCATAAAATAGTTATAATTTTAATAATAGTAACTGTATAAATTGCCAATTGCAAAAACACACAATTTTATAAAACAAATTGTATGTAATTTAGCAAAATCCAAACTATAAAGAAAAGTTGGACTAAATTTAAACATCTAATAAAAAAAGTGTTGGAGAGAGAGATTTCCTAGAGCAGTTATGTTTTTTAGTTTTGACTTTGCCTTCTAACATAATAAAACAGTTACCCATTAGATGCTACTAAAAATTATGTATGTTTTGAATATCTGGTTGTTTTTTGGAAGCACTTCTTGTCAATAAAATTAGCTTGGAAAAAAATACCAAATAAAAATTTTCTAATATGACCATAATTTACTTTTATAGAATGTCAGAGTTGTTCATTAGAAGTGTCTAATTTACCACTGTTGTAAAGTATATGTCAAACAAACTATATATTTTGTAAAGAAATGTTTCCAATCTAGTGTGTCTAAAGTTGAGAAATATTGAGATGTATTATATTACTGTAAAGAGAAGTTTATGTAATGTAATGTATCACTGTAAAGTGTTCAGAAGTTTTTTTTTTTTAAATAAGCCCTTTATTAAAAATGAATTTTTCTCAAAAAAATTGTAATGAGTTTTTTAAAAAAATGAATCAATATCAGTTAACTAATAGATTGCCTTTTGCTTATTCAGGCAAGAAATCTTTTAGTAATGATTAAAAAAAAGTGTGCGCTACCAATATCAATTTATTTCTAGAGTGGTTCAGGATTCATGCAACTCCAATTGTGTTACTTTATTGATGACAATATGATGGAACTTTGTTTGATAATAATGGTTCACTAGTCATTGCCAGAAGTTTGACAGCTGTTTTTATATTTTAATAAAAGGTTTTATGATATGTACCTCCCATTTTATAAGGAGTGTGGCATGTCTTTTTCACCAAGCAAAATTTATGGTAGCCATAGTCTCAAGATTCAACTTCCTCAAATTTTTATCTTTGGGGATACTTAAGAAGTCTATATATCAATAACCCTCACACATTGGAAAAATTTAAAGTATCAGAGCAGAAATTTCAAATATAACTACTAAAACACCCAAGTTTGAGTGTCAGGGACTTGAACCCAAGCCTTTGCACACAGTGTGGAAGGATGGCAATTATGTGCTAGCTGTGACACATCCTAAGAGAAACACAACATTTATTGTATTCTATATTATAATTAAATTTATGTAATAAATTGAATTATAATATAGGTTACAATAAATGTTAACCTATATTAAAATCACACAAACCATTAATATATAATGGGTTGTGATTTTTGAACTACCCTGTATTTGTATCACTTTCAAAGACTGCTATATTCATTACATTTTGTGTTAGGTGGGTCTAGCCACCATTTGGTTTCCCTGCCATCTGTCATACAAATCAATCACCAAGGTAGCACAATGAGCCATCATTCAGGTTCTGTCACTCACAACATACCCTGCTAATACTAATAATTTGTATTATTAGTATTAGTTGACTTTTGAACTACTCTGTATTTGTACCACTTTCAGAGACCATGATATTCTGTATTCGTTACATTTTGTGTTAGGTGGGTTGAACCAACTTGGTTTCCCTGCCATCTATCATACAAATCAATCAATACGGTAGCACAATGAATTATCATTCAGTCACTCAACATACCCCGCTAATACTAATAATTCGTATTAGCAGTAGTCAAATTTTTTATAGATCTAAGTATCACCTAAAAACTTAGGCACTGGGAAAAAAAATTCTATGTTCTGTGACATCATATGTTCATCAAAAAGAACCTTTGGTAGGTTTTTTTTTTTTTTGACAACTGTATACTTTAGTTCCCTGCTGCAATGTGTTTACCAGTGTCAGACTAAAACAGTAATATAATCAAAAATATACTATTTAGAAATGCAAAATTATGTTAATATCTATTAACAAATTCATATTAGAATTTTGTTTTTAAAGGATTTGTAACTACCAATTTCATAAGTTATGGACTCTTAAAAGGCATGCTGTCAATAATTTGTAGGTTCATAAGGTGTGGGACTCATGACTCTTATGAACACTTAAGTCAAAATAAAGTGCTGTAAGCTGGTGACAGCACTTTATTTTGGTTTTGAAAATAAGTGTATACAGTAAGAACCTTCAAGCTATGAGATGAGGTTGGATTTTAAATATGGAACAATGATTTGGTTTAGAAGGCTGATTCATACTAGTTGAGTATATGTTGGTGATGGGGACTAGACTCCACTCTTAATTTGCATTTTAATACTACAGTAGAAGAGACCAGAAACACTTCACATTTAGGAATAACACCAAATGTCACAGATGCTGCTTGAAAAAAGCAGTTTCAATCATAATTAAGTTAACATAAAGCTAAAGGCAGACATCTGGAATTGAATGTGGGACAACTGGTTGGTTATAATGCAACCACATTATAAGTAAATGTTTAGGTCATGAAAGTTATCTATTACCTAAACTTTAGAATGTGTGGTTATTTCTAGTAGAAATATAACTCAGAAGAAGCTATATTTCTGAGTAGATATGGGGAAAGATCCAAGGGGGAAAAAAGCTTGCAGGGGCCACTTCTCATGACAGAAGTTACAAGAGATTTTTTTGTAAAGTAGCACCTGCATACCATATATGATCTGTGACAGAGTTCCACTTGGCCCATGCATAAAAAAAAAGTAGTCCTTTGGCTAAGGTAACTCTTTTTTATAAAGAAAAGAGTGGAATAAAATCTTTAACATATCTATTTTTATAAACCCAACTGTATTGTTAGAAACTAACTCAGATTAAAGTGATCAGACACTTTCCCTCTTTTTTGTTAAACTAGAAAAAGGCTACAGTTACTACCAGCATTTAGTTTACTTAATACTTTTAAAGCCCGATACACCTCAATTAGGTGACCACATACTTTCCTAGTTTTCAGGGAATGCGATTTACAGAACTCCAATCTTACCTGGTAAGAATATCCTTATATTCCTCTAACCAATCTTGTTCTCCCTGAAAAGAGTTTCCAAACTTATATACAGTAATCTACCCTTCTCAGCCTGTTTGTATTTTCATATTGGCTACAATTACTCCTAGGTCTTTCTCATTATCAAGTGCCTTGAGTTTTGTGCTACCCAAATGCATTTATTACTGTCAAACCTCAACTGGCATCTTCTAGCCCACCTAGATTCTTCTGAAATAGTCCCTCCTACTATTACTGTCATTAACTACTGTGCCCATCTTTAAATCATTTATCCTAAAATAATAATAATGGGAAAGATTAGTAATTCCAGCTGAGCACATGGCAAGTCAACAGTTCAGGTCTAAGAAAACATTTTGCCTCTTTATCACGTCTGTTAATCTACAATGGGACATTGGAACAATGCCAATAAATGATGTTCAGATTGGCTGGCCATTGCTTTCCAGGCTTTGTCTCACTCTGTGTATCCTGCTTTAAATATTTGTTCAGGAGTTTTGAAATATTTGGGAAGTTTTTTTAAATAACTTTTGTAATGTAAAGGAGAAGATTTTATTTGAAACTAAATCGAGCATAAGTTTTATTTTCTTTGTGCAAGAATCAATGTAAATATAAGTACAATTATAAACTTCTCTTTCACATAGCTTATAGAGGGGCTATATGAAAATACAGGGTGTCCCCAAAAAGATGTAATCAATTTTAAATGTTTGTAACAAATGTAATTTTAGAAACACAACTTGTGCTAAATGTGAGAAAAACAGTTAAGTTTTTACTGACACTCAACATGTGCACCACTTGTCACATGAACAATATCTAATCGGTAATAAAGTTCATCCCATTTTTTTCAAGGATGTCATGCTTAATCATGGTAATTGCATTTGTAATCCTGTGCTTTAAGTCTGCAATGTCTGCTTGTTTGTTATTTGGTTTTTAGGAGCATTAGCAACTAAGGCCATATTGCTCAGGGGATATGCGGTGGTCATTCCCTGACCTTTCTGCATCCTCCGTATTTTGGTGGTCACGGGCTTGAACCCCGGTCTAATCAAGAAGCGTGTGCTACGCACTGCTGCACCTTGCTACGGAAGTGCCGCAATGTCTGCAACAGGGGTCTTAGACTGTCTTTAATGAATCCCCATAAGAAGAAATAACAAGGGGATAAATCTGGTGAACGTGGTGGCCATGCAATGGGACCATCACTCCCCATCCAACGGCCAGGAAACTTGTCATCAAGAGACCTCCTCACACTCAAAGCCCAATGTGGTGGTGCTCCATCCTGGTGGAAAATAATACCATTTGGCAGTTTAGTAGAAATCTTTGTGTATCCAATTGAGGATACACAAAACACAAGCATGTCCTGGTAATCATCTGCTCTCACAGTTGTTTCTTGAAAGAAAAAGGGTCAAACAACATGATCAACCATGATGCCACACCACACATTCACCTTTGGGCTATCTCGCTGATACTCCTGCACGCAGCGTGGGTTTTTAGTTCCCCCAAATTCTGACATTTTGCTTATTCACCTTTCCCGAAACACGAAATGTGCATTCGTCCATGAGACAAATAAGTGTCATTACATGTTCATCTTTTTCCATATTCTCCAACGTGTCTTCTGCAAATTTTCACACGGTCATCCCGGGTTATGTGCTGGAGAATCTGCAGTTGATAAGGGTGAATTTTCAATTTTATTTGCAACACTATGCACTGAAGTCTTGGGGATGGCCAGTTGCTGTGCTGCTGTTCTAACGGATTTTCGAGGACTACGAACGAATAAATCTCTCACAACTTCCACTCTTTCCTGCATCAATGCTGGTTGACCAGGGCTTTTCTTAGGATGGACGCTGCCTGTTTCCTTGAATAGCTGATACCACTTTCTGATGCTGTTACGGGTTGGTGGTTTTATCCCATATTTACTCCTGAAATTACGCTGAACATGTGTTTCAGACTGGGTTTCAATAAACCACTCCACTACCTGTGCTTTGGTCACTGGATCCATTTGTTACCTCTCTACTTAAACTTCAGGACAACCATCACAATCTGCAAAAGAAAAGAATGGATTATTAGTTTCCTATTGTTTGTATTGCTCATTTTAAATTGGTTACACCATTTTGGTCGTGTGACAAGTGGTGCACATATTGAATGTCAGTAAAAACCAACTGTTTTTCTCACATTTAGTGCAGGTTTTGTGTTTCTATCATTAAAATTACATTTGTTACATGGTTACACCTTTTTGGGACACCCTATAGATGTTCATTTACTGAAGTGTTATGTATTCTCCATTTTGGATATGATCTGTACAGTTTGGAATAGTTTCTGAGCTATCTAAATAAGAACAATCTGTATAATTGTAGGCTTCTTGACAACATTTTTCATCCACAGAATCTCTGGAGTGAGGGGATTCAAATTTTTGACCCAGAGGAGTGAATTATTTTGAGGGTGGATTAATACCAGCATATGCAATTCTGGTTAATATAAATGGCAATTAATACGTATACTTCCACAATTATTAATTAAATTTATTCATTAACAATAACTGAAGAAATTTGAAACAGATGATTAAAAAAAAAAAGACAAAATATGATTAAACTATAAGAGAAAATATAAAAATAAAATAGCAATAATAAAATTATGAAACTTAAGAAATCTCTTCTTAGACTTTGCTTATTCAGTGGTATGTATCCTGTTACACAATGTACTTAGCCGACCGGGCTAGCCGAGTGGGTAAAGTACCTGCCCGGCAACCCAAAGGTCGCGGGTTCGATTCCCGCCTCGGGCTTGGATCAAAGTACTGCAAAAACCTTGGGAGGTGCAATATGGCCATAGAAGCCGATGCGCCAACAACTACCAAATCAAAAAAAAAAAAAAAAACACAATGTACTTTGTCTACATACCATAGCTCATTGTGATGTCCTAATATCAATAATTAAAAGAATAATTTCCTGCTTCAATATTATTCCAAAGAGTGTGTGTCAACCATACTGAAGCAAACCCTTTACATTTCTAAAATAAGCCTGCTTTGCATTTTTCAGATTGAGAAATAATCTAGGTTTTCTGAATTTTATCTGAAATGGCATTGTGCAGTTCAATGGAGCTGTAACATATAATGGAATTTATATAGTGTACTAAATGCACTGTGTTTGGTGCTAAAGATATTGAAAACATAATTTTTTTAAGCATTAAGTACTTTTTCATTTTTTATCTATATCTTTTCCATAGTTCCAATTCCCATTATATGTTACATCTCCCCTGGAATGGTTTTCTTATATTTATAGTATACTGTAAAAAGCAAAGCAAATACAGGATTTCAATAAAAGAATGCCAGTATTGTAAAACTGAAATACTTATCCTACCCTATGATATAAATGTTCTCACCAGTCCTTTATGTGTATGCACATACCTTGCATGGCTATGCTGCTAGGCACTGTGGCAGTTAGTTTCAGCATGAAAATACAAAGAGTGAGTATACAATGTTTCATAGTATTCTAAATTTGTCTGTGATGAAAGTGCAGCAGAATTCAAGTTATGACTAATACACCTGATGTGGAAGAGGTAGTATAAGCAATTATAACAGACTGGAAGAACTTTGAAACATAACTCTACAGGATGGTCATGAACCACCCAAGAAAGTGTCACATTCATGAGACATTTTTACACAGTCCTAAGAAGTATGCTGTTCATGCAAGTAGAGTTCGGTATTCTTTGGTTTGCAGTTCATAAAGAGCTAATGAAAACAACGTCCTATAAGAGAGTTTCTGACCAATGTTTACAGATTTCTCCATCTCTTGCTACATTATGTATGAAGATAGATGACTGAGCAAAGTTATTTTTTGATGAATCACATTCCCTGTCAATAGGAAATCTGTCTTCTGTAAGTAGACAGAATTGTTGGATCTGATTATTCAAGAAATACTGAGCACATGAAAGAGATGGTCCTCAAAATGTTTGTCTATAGATACAAAAGTAAAAGGCCACTTTTATCCAGAGAGAGAGAGACACTAATGTTAATTTATATATGCTGATTTTCCACAATTTGAGAGATATTCAAAGAGCAAGAGGCCAAATAAGTGTCACCGTATAGTAATCACTGAGGGCTTAGTTTCTGATTCTGAATAAGTGGATGGATTTCCTCCACACTCTGTTCACTTGATGACTTGGTCTATTAGATTTATTTTTTGAGTTATGTAAATGCATACCCCCCCCACACTTTCACTATGAACAACTAAAAGGAGGAATATTAGATACAAGATATATTAGTGCAACCAGCTGAATTAAAGGTTCGATGTGTGATAAGCTACAGACGAAACTCTTACAGAAATAATACACTAAGAATTAAAAAAAAAAAAAAAAACCCTCTGTTACTAAGCATCACAGAATGCAAACCAAGTTGTGCACCAAGTATCAAAACTATACAAAAAGTAAATACTAATTTATTAAAATTAATAATACATTATACATCACTGCTAATAAGCACAATGTTAAACAATGAAAAATTTTGAAATGTTAATTATTGTTTAACACATGATGGCCTTTGCCCTCAATAAAATATTTCTTATTCAACAATTAAAATCAACAAAAGATTTTTTAACCAAACAATCATAATTAAGTGGAGTGAAATTTTTATATTTTAATTAAAAACTGTGCATATCAACATTATAAATAATTTTAACATTTCACACCATCTGGTTTATATAAACAAAAACATTAATATTAAATCTAAGAACTGTAAATTATGAATTTGCTTTATTTTTTATAGCAGAATTGGAGCAGAATTTATATAATTTACTGCCTGTAATATTTCTGAGAGATGAACCCTTGATAATAAAGACTGCCGTAACTGGAATTCCACAGGGATCATTTTTGTAACTTGATGTTTGGACTGTGCCTGACACACAGTTACAGCAGCTAAGTTAACTAACCATTGAACTATCACTTTGTGATTTGCAAAATCAGATATCTTCACTTGCGATGGTGCATGAAGTAACAGCTGACAAACTGTAGCAGCCAGTGCTGGATTTGGTCGCTATATGTTATAGATGAAGGGGGGAAAAAATAAAAACTTGTAAACACGTGAGAATAAATTTTTATTAAAATACACAGCCATGCTTACAAACGTAATTTAAAGAAAATACCCCAAAGGGAATCATTTAATATATCTGTAAAGAAAATTATATTAACTAGTTAAAGGAGTGGTTTTCAACTGGGGTGCCGCAACAACATTCCAGGGTAATTTGGGTTTAAGTTACTTAAACTTATTTTTTTTTAAATGTATATATTTATTTCATTATAAAAAGTTGCACAGTATCTTTTTAATTTTGTAAGCATCTATAATTGATGTTTATTTAATACCTCTATATAAAGAATAAAATTTTATATATATATATATACACAAAGGGTACTAGGAAAGTTTTGCAATACAGCTTTGTTTATTTAATTTTTTCAAAGTAATTTCCTCTACATTCAATACACCTCTCCATCCTCCGAAACCAATCTTTAAACCAGTTCTGCCAAGTTTCACTAGGGAGTAAAGCACACTCGTTGCCCCAAGCCCGTAGAAGGTCCTCATCACTGGAAAACCGCCTCCCTTTTAGCTTCATTTTCACATGCGGGAACAGTGCAAAGTCGCAGGGAGCAAGGTCTGGACTGTAGGGAGGGTGCTCGAGAAGTTTCAGTCCTGTCGTGGTCAAATATTCGGTGCAGGCTTTGGCGCGGTGAGCTGGAGCATTATCGTGATGGAGGTACCAGGTGTCCATTCTTGACTTTGGCCGCAGGTTCTTCATAGATCCAATGACTTTAGGCAGGCATTGTTCAGTATACCACTTAGTTGTGACTGTCTTCTGTGTGTCCAAAACGACACGTTCCACAATTCCACTCGATTTGAAAAATACAGTTATCATTTTCTTCTTTACAGATCGGGATTTTCTGACAATTACGGGTGTGTCGTCATCATCAAAGACCCAAACTTTGTTTTGAGCCTTGGTCAGCAGATCGTAATAGTACAGCCAAGTCTCGTCACCTGTCATGATGTTGTTCACATACCGAGATTGTCCCTTATCAAACTTTTTTAACATCTCTCGGCACCAAGTCACACGTCGTGTCATCTGCTCTTCAGTCAGTTGATGCGGCACCCAGAGAGAACAAAGTTTCTTCACGTGCAAATGATCCTGCAGAATCGAACGAATTGCTGGTGCATTTAGGCCCAAAGTATCCTCTATCTGTTGGTAGGTCACTCGCCTGTTTTCGTCAAGCATTTTCCTCACAGCAGTAACGTTTTCCTCCGTAACTGACATTCGTGGCCTTCCCGGCCTCTCAGAATCCTCCAGAGTGAAATTTCCCATTTGGAATTCTCTATACCACTTGAATATCGTTGTACGATGTGGACAATCATCATCTAGTGCAAGAGTCATTTCTTCTAAGCACTGGTCTATGGTTAAACCACGCATGAAATTATACCGCAAAACTGTCCTTATCTCATTTCGTGACCACGATGCCATCGCAAGCACTTTACACTCTCACTACTAATGAATAACTGAGCCCATCGACTTGGTGCGGCGGCTACTATGCACGTATGAACATGTCTCAACATGCAGCAACAAGCAGCTTCCTGTGATTCATTGTTGCGTCATATTGCAAAACTTTCCTAGTACCCTTTGTATATATATGCAGGGTGTCTCAAAAATATTGGTACAAACGTTTAGGGGAGGCAGGTAACATCTAAAGGAATGTGAATTGCATAGGAACCCATAACCGGAAACAGCACCATAAGTTGGTAGACGGTGCAGTAGTCGCCGCACAAAGAGCATGCATCAATATACAAACTGGGAGCTGGCAGACATGCACCTAGTGTGTGGATTAGCAGAGGGCAATGGACGAGCCACTCAACGAATTTATGGAGTACGCTTCCCAGACAGACATGTACCAGACCACCATTTGTTTGTGCGTGTGCATCAAAATTTGTGCAATTATGGGTCATTTAGAGGTAACAGGAGTAGTGCAGGCAGACCACGTTCAACGCGAACTCCCGCCATGGAAGAAAGTGTGTTGAATGTTGTCCAGAATAATCCTATTACCAGCACATGCGCCATTGCCTCTGCCTTAGGAGTGTCTCGTTGCAGTGTACAGCATGTCTGGCACGATGATTTCTTACACTACACCCCTTTCATCTCCAAAGGGTTCAGTTACTGCTCCCCCAAGATAATCCTGCACGTGTGACTTTTGCACAGTGGTTTCTCCAAGAAAGTGTTCAAGACTTGAATTTTCCAGCCTATGTTTTGTTCACGGATGAAGCTTATTTCACTCGGGAAGGCTTATTCAATCAGCACAATGCTCATGTGTGGGCTCACGACAACCCATGCGGCACAACATTGCTTTGCAATAAATGTGTGGGCAGGTATGGTTGGTGACTGCTTAGTCGGCCCATACCTGTTACCATCCCGCATGAACTCCACTAAATATTGGATCTTTCTTGAACAAGTTCTACCAGAGTTACTTGACGATGTTCCAGAAAATGTGAGACACAACATTTGGTTTCAACATGACGGGGCACCTGCCCATTATGGAAGGTGTGTTCATGACCATTTGAACAGGTGTTTTTGGCGTCGATGGATTGGCCATGGTGGACCTGTTGCCTGGTCCCCACACTCACCTGATTTATCGAGCCTTGATTTCTTTCTATGGGGGGGGCCCTCAAATCTATCGTGTATGAATTGCCTGTGGAGACAGAAATGGATCTCATGGCAAGACTCGTCTGCACTGCTGCTACTGTCAAAGAAACTTCACGTGTGTTCGACCGTGTCCGCCAATCCATGCTGCGTCGGTGTCACGCATGCATCGCGCCTCATGGTGGAACCTTCGAGCATCTGTTGTAACATCATGAAATGCATCCATCTTGTACTCCATTGTTAATATTATGTCAAATAAATGTTTGCCGCTAATTACTGTCGTGTGTCATTTCTGCTGCTTGTGCCTCTGCTACTATTTTCCTGCGATGTTTCCGGTTATGGGTTCCTATGCGATTCACATTCCTTTAGATTTTACCTACCTCCCCTAAACATTTGTACCAATATTTTTGAGACACCCTGTGTGTGTGTGTGTGTGTGTGTGTGTGTGTGTGTGTGTGTGTGTGTGTGTGTATATATATATATATATATATATATATATATATATAAAAAATTTGTATTATTAATTGTAATTTTGTTTATAGTTATATTATTGTAAAAAACTATCATATAACACATATTTTTAATATTAGATATATAAATACACAGAGAGAGAGAGAGAGAGAAAATCAGATCTAACAGATAGAAAATTGAGTAGGGGTGCCACAAAATAAAATAAATTACTTAGGGGTGCTGTTATTAAAAAAAGGTTGAAAACCACTGAATTAAAGCAACAATGCAAGTGATATGACTAAATGCAAATATAAATCTATTCACAATCACGTTACTAATCCAGATTAACTGGGGGAAGAGGTTAGCCGGATTAAGCGAAAATCTGAATTAGTGAAGCTTATTTATAAAGCATATCAAGTGTTGTTGGCATGCAACACCAATGACACTTGATCACTGCTGTGAATAGCACTTAAATACGGCTTCTTCCAGCAACACTTCTTTTGGCTTTTTTAATGTCCGTATGTTTTGATACTTGACAACATATTTTATGGATGACTGGCAGTTGACTGATAGATTGTTGGTAGGTAGGCTGAACACGAGTCACCAAGTCATCTATGACATTTTAACAGAGTATCTGGGAATGTGCAAAATTTGTGTTAAAGTGGTGCCAAAAAATCTTGCTGAAGGACAAGCAAAATTGGAAGAACATCTACCTCAGCCTTCTTAATCATGTTGAAAGTGAGCCAAAATTCCTTCAATGAGTGACAAAGAAAGCCTTCCTGCATGTGGTTCATCTTCAGTGGCTTTCTGTCCTTCCAAAAAGGCCTTGTGCCCAAGATGAAACTTGATCTCCATAAGCTTTGTTTCACATTTCCACCATGCTTCCATCACGTTTGATGCACAATTTGGTGGCATAATGTTGCTTGACATTCTTATACTCCATTTTTTGTGAAACAATCAGCAACCATGTCATTGCTTACTTCACAATGACCTTTGGTGCACTGAAAGCAACAATACACAACTACTTGCATCGTGTAGCAGGGGTACAAGCTACTATTTGGTATGCATGCTAAATGCTGCCATGTTGCATTTTATAAAATCAGTCTAATTTTACATAATGTACAATTTTAGTTATGTAGTCTGAAGAAATTAAATGTCTTTTCAAATCACTGAAAAGGGGATGCTGGGCATTTCTATACCAAACAAATTTGAGGATGAAGCCAACCATTAGTGAAGAGTCCCAAAAAAAAAAAAAAAAAAAAAAAATACACTACACAATGTCTTGAAAACACAAATAAAAGCCATAGAGGAGTGAGAAATTTATCATTCTGATTTAATGGCATAACCTTACAAGATACAGTTTCTCAATCTTTAACTGAAAAACATTTAAAGTGCTTTGTAATGAGATTGCCAACGTCTTTGGGAATGACCTACACATTAAAAGCAATAAAGTTTTCTGATGTTCAGTTTCATTTAGATAGTCATGTGAACAAACAAAAATGTTTTTATAGAATTTATAAAAGAACTTATTTATTTTGACCTTGCATTCTCAATGATATGTGCCATTCCTAGTTTTGGTATCTTTGCACCTGTGCTCTCAATGGTCATGGAGATGATGCCACTAAAACTTGGTTCTAAATAAGATGGTGCAAGGCCTCATCAATATTTTATTATACTCCAATATTAAGGAAGATTAGAAATGAGGGAATCCAGCATTGATTTGTGATGGCCCTCACTTGTTACATTAGCCTATTTGTAAGAACCTTCTTTCTCCTGTGCTTCCTTCTCTGTAATTCTAATCTACTACAGTTCACACAACATGCTCTTAGTGGGGGGGGGGATCATAAAAAATTTTGGTTTATACAACAAATTTTTTTGCATGTTTTATTGTCTTGCTAATTAATCACACTGATTAATTAAGACCTCCACTTCACAAATCCATACTGTGATTCTTTTAGTAGTCCATTCTTACCAATGTTATTTGGTAATGACACTGGCCTGAAACCAACTAACTCAGCCATGATGTGAAAAAGACCCATAAAAATTCCTTCTGTCATTGATGGAATTTTACCTCAGGTCTTTTCCACCCAATGTGATGATGACAAGGGATCCTACCAACTGTACTACCCACTAGGGCAGGTGACAAGGAAGGTGGGGTGAAGCTATAATGGGCAACAATATCTGGGATGATCACACTGACCACAAAAGATAAAGATGTTCAATATGAGGAGGGTTTCAACTTTTTTGTAATTTTTTTAGCTTGTTATTTACTTGTATAAAATATTAATAATACATTCTGTACAGAATGTGTTATTAATCTTTGATTATTAATCAAAACTAAGATATATCTGGTATCCATGTATGCAAATTTATACAGAAACACTAAGAAATGAATATAAAGAGAATGTTTTTGAAAATTCGTTGAATATTGTAATCAATGCATACTATTATGAATTTAGATGAATACATCATTTCCAAGCTGCTAAAATTTCTCAGTAAGTGTAAATGGTTAAAATGCACACTTTAAGTCCAAAATAATTAAAATCAATAAAACAATATCTTATTTTTCTCCAGGGATAGAAGCAGAGATGCATCTATCTTGTGGTGAAGATTCAAACTGTCATGAAACTCAGTTTACCAAACCTGAGTTGGATAAATTCCCAAGATATGAAAATTGATACTTTCCATTGTACCTCATCTTAGCAGTCTTTAACTGATGTTTTATCAGAGGTCTGAGTTTCCCTTTCCTGGCTTGAATACAGTAACTTCAGTGATTAACACATCCCATCAGCTTGCCTATTTAACTTCATCTGATTTCAGGATATTTATCTCAACTGAATATCTCTTTATATCTTTTATCCATTTAAATAATCTAAATAAGGCCTTGGTGGGGGGGGGGGAGTGGAATTGACAAGTTATTAGTCTTTCAAATACTCTTAAAGAAAAATTCACACACATTATGGAATGCAGACCCTTCACGTACTTGCCTCAAACATAACTGTTGCATTTGACTAGGTGTTGATAAATTCTATACTACAACAATTCTACCTAGTGAAATAAGTTAATATTAACTAACAGGATTCTTAATTTCAGAGCTAAGGATCAATAAACAAAAAACAGGAGGATTATTATCAGTACTTAGGATTATTATAGATTCCTGCAAAACTAACATTCCAGCCCATTTTGAGTCAGAAGGGCAAAAAAAGTCTATACTGCAATTGCAATATTTGACAGTTACCTTTCTTTCTTCAACTTCAAGTTGAATTCAGCAGAATCTCAATACATTGATTTCTCATTAACCTTGATACCACTTACTTTACCAATTTTTATACTGGACTAACCAGCATTCTCTAAAGTTACTTGGAATACACCTGGACCCAAAGCCCCCCCCCCCACAAATCCCATGTCAAGTTTCTTAACAAATGAATGCTGAGAAACTTTTCACTGGTCAAGTTATACTTAATTAAAGACAAAACAAAAAAAAAAAAAAACCTATCTTGAAATATATAAATGAGGAGAAATACATATTCAGATTCCTGTATGGAGCAGACATCTGCTGTCTTAAATCTTTTACGTATGTCAATTGAACTTTGCATTTTAAATGTGGGCTTCGAAACAAGCTGAATGTCCAATGATCCTGTCTAGATGATGGCTCTTAGAAGAATAACTTTCTCTCCATTGCCCATCACTTTTCACTAACTAAAATCAATTTTATGAAAGAAAAAAAAAAAAAAACAAATGATAAGGTTTCTCGATCATGCTATTGAAATCTTATCAGCACTGGAATACCTATGGCCACTCTGTAAATCATTGAATTTTGATAGGCTGACAATCTGATTGATTTTCATGAAATCATTGTCAAACTAATGACAGTGACTTGAATGCTGACTTTTGAACTCAACTCAGATTACAGAAAAATTTATTAACACTCACTCTACTCTGTCAACTTTGTCCGAACTATAGTTTTGTAATCTATTCCTTTCAACTCAGTCTCCTGTTTATTTTATGTGAGAGCTTTGCTGACCTCTGTTCTGGGGTCTCCACGTTGCTGTTTTGTATTCAGGTTGACATTACACATTATTATTATTAATAAAAATGGAAACCCACAATCATTACAGGATTTATTGTATTTTATCAACAGATAATGCATCACCCAGAAATTACGAGACAAGTATTGGACAAGCAGTTGGTAGGAAATTAGCACAACTGGATATATTTAGGATATATATATATATATATATATCTGGGTGCAGAAACTATGCTATATATCCAGATACCATAAGGTGTCTATGTGGAGATAATTTTGCATTTCCAAATCAGTTAACCTAATATTATATTTTTCTTCTTCTTTTTAGTTTTGGATGAACTGACAAACAGTTAGTGTACAAAACACTAGCAAAATATCAAATGAGTATATTATAAAGTGACCAGCAGAGGTGGAATAAAATAAATTGTAATGCAGTTAGAGGGACAGTGGATCCATGTCAATTCGTTGAACAATAGTTTAATGCAGGACAATTCAATGTATGCAACAATTTGGTGGATGACAGTTCAGTGTAAAAGACAATTGGTGACTATAACTATTTGGTGTATCACACATAGAAATAAGAAATTAATAAAATCAATGAATTAAAAGGTTTAGGAAACAAGAGAAATTTTGGCGACTTAGAAAGGAGGTATGTAGAAATTTAGAAAAAAGAAAAATTTTTTTATCCATTTATTTTGTATAAAAGGATTCATGCCAATCCTTCTCATAGGCAGGTTGGAAAGTGAGTACATGCCTATTTCAGCATGATTCCATGCAACACCTTTAATACCTTATTAACACCTTTAATCCAGATAAGATTATTTTTTATTTCTTTTTAACATACTTCCTCAGTTGCATCCTACGCTTTTCCAAGTGTAGGAGGGTTGGGAAGCTAGAAGAAAATTTCGGGCACAGAAACCAGGTTAAAAGGAACAGACCACTGTATCATCCCTTAGTCAGGAGTGTTAAAAACCGCCACAGGCCTAGTGAAAACGCCTCACTGGTCAAGAGTGCTTTTCCATGTAGGGGAAAAACTCCAATTCTGACCCATACAATCTCCAGGGAAGCTTACCCGCCTACCCTTAACTCATCCCCCTGTACTAACTTCTTTAAATAAAAACTACAGTGCAAGTTGCAAACAATATCAGAAGCTGTGTATTTTCGGTCTTTGGAAAACTACCACGTCTCCTAAAAAATGCAACTTACAGAAGCGAAAGTAAAGTGCAAACAAGGTTCTCTTGAATTCCAATCTTTAATGTGCCCATGGCATGTTTTAGCATTATCAGAGGCATATGATGCAAGAAAGCAAACTTATGCAGCATCAGCCAAAAAAAAAAAAAAAAAAAAACCCACTCCCATTTCACCCCTCCGTTCGTTCGAAATACCTGTCCAGCTGAGCGTTAAATTTATTTAGGCTATCAACTTCCACAACAAGGGATGGAAGTCTGTTCCATAAACCAACCACCCACTGGCTAAAGGCAAATTTCCGCACATCTATCCTACATCTGTCTTTCCTCAATTTGAATTTATGCCCTCTCAGGTGATTATTCTGAGCAAGAGGAAGAATCCCATCAGCATTGAGCATGCTCAAACTATTCATGGCTTTATACACCTCTATCAGATCACCTCGACGGTGTCTATTCTCCAGACACTGTAATTTGCAAAACTTAAGCCTTTCTTTGTAAGAGCAACCCTTTTTTTTTTTTTTTTTTGATTTGGTAGTTGTTGGCGCATCGGCTTCTGTGGCCATATTGCACCTCCCAAGGTTTTTGCAGTACTTTGATCCAAGCCCGAGGCGGGAATCGAACCCGCGACCTTTGGGTTGCCGGGCAGGTACTTTACCCACTCGGCTAGCCCGGTCGGCTCAGCAACCCTTTGTTCCAATCACTAATCATGTTGCCCTTCTCTGTACTCATTCCAGCAGCTCTACATCCTTCTTGAAATGAGGCCTCTAGACTTGTATACAGTACTCAAGGTGTGGCCTGACCATTGCCTTATACAACGGAATAATCACCTCCTTATCCCTGCTAGAAAAATTCCTGTATATCATTGACAAGACACCATGAGCTACTCTTGCAGCCCGTCTGCACTGCTCAGAAAACTTCATATCTGCCTGCACAATTACCCCCAGGTCCTTTTCTTTCTACAAGGAAAATTATCTTTTAGTCTGTGAATCCCCCCCCCCCAAACTAGCAGTTTTCTGACCAACCTAATACTGCCTCGATAGCATCAGCAAATATGCTTGCACCCTTTCTATTTAAGTATAATCTCATCCCTGTAGAAGCAGTCTCTCCTGTTAGCAAACACAGACCATGCTGAAAAAAATTCTACCCCATGAGCCTTGCACAAAATCTCCAGGGCAGAATTGATTGACAAGGCTCTCATCATATACTCCCTTCTATAGTGTCTGGGCAGAATTGCAGACGCTTTCAAATTTAACCCTAACTCGCGACTTTTTTTCAGCATTGACCTGTACATGTTAACTAAAAGTTAAGGTCATTAGTGACAATGTGTACAACAATATCATCTTTTGTGCCCTTAAAAGATGATATCTGCTCTATGTCATCAACTTTTGCCCCTGGCAGACATACCCTGGTCCTGTTCCACCTATCCTTTTACATACCATGTTCCCTGTTTCCCTGACAAACGAGTCCCCAACTACTAGTTCCTGCAGGACCAGCGCATTCTGCCTTAGGGGTTGCCATTGTGTTGCGTGATGATCAAGTGCAAGCTCTGGCATTGATGTGGGCAGCTGAGAGCTTGATGGGCCCCTCAATTTAGATCCTTCGAGGGCATCCACCCCATCCTTCAAGCCCTCCTCATATAGGCCCATAACAATGCTGAGTTGTCGCCTGATTTCCTTACACTCCTTACATCGCGCGCGCACACATAAAGGCATCCCCCATGGCAATATCATGTCTTGTACCCGATTGCTCCACAAACATCAAGCAAGCAAGCAGTGCATTTTAAAAGGTTGTGATTCAGAGGGCAACTGCCCCCCTCAGTTCTCCCCTGAGGCACAGCACTCCCATTAGCTTGAGCCTTTTGCTTTGCTGCTCTGGTCTGAGTCATGATTTCGATTTAATTTCAATAAAATTTCAATTTTGTTGGGATACAAGTTTAGGGTTATTACAAAATTATAACCCTAAACTTGTATCCCAACACAGTTATAACACTATATATCTATATATATTTTTCAGTATTGAGTATTATTTACGAGTTCCATTTATATAACTTCCATATAAAGTTATGTATTAATTAATTATATTACATTTGTAAAATCTAAGTCGTTATATGTATTTAGTTAAAAAGTACAATTTAATTGACAATGAAGTTTAACAAGATTAATAGATTTTACTGATTAATTGGCTATATTATATAATATACTATACTATACTAAGCTAACGCTATCTAGTTCGGGATATAACATATCGTATAATAATGGTGGCAAGTTACAAACGGTAAATCTACAGAACACTTAAGTATTAATTAACTTCCAAAATCTCGCTGTCTCAATTCAGAATAAACCAAGAATCTTGACTAGGTCAGAATAAACCAAGGATCTTGACTATAAGCTACTTATAGAAAATAATTTAATATAACAATTGGATTGTTTTTTAATAGGATCTCATATAAAAAAGTAGAATGTGCATTAAAAAAAAGGTGGATATTATGCTCTATCAAAAACATCTTGATATAAAATATCAAAGTATCATGATCATTAAATTCATCATTTACATTCACCGAATTGTTACGTACAGTGAATTGTCATGGACTGAATTGTCCATGACAATTCAGTCATACAACAAATTGACATGATCCTGAAGGGCAGTATATAACAGTGACCAAACAGGAGGCAGTGAGAAAGAAAAAAAAAAAAAGCAGAGAATGTGGTGGTACAAAGGAAATGAGGGCTGATGAAACAGTCAGAAAAGGCCTTAATAGGATGATGATAAAAAGTTTATTAACAAGCAATGCAATAGTTTTCTACTGCTGTATACTTTACTTATTATAATCTTAACTAAATGATTAACTTGACATGTTGGTTAAACATAAAATCAATTATGCTAATAATTTATTCCCAATAAAACTTTCCTGCTTAGTATACAAATGAAATGCACATTATATATCACTTAATTTTACCTTCTTAGGATTTCTATTCAACATATCTCTCACAAGTTTTGCCACAGCAGAAGGTACATAAGAGGGTAAAGATGGTAAGTCTTCATCCTTACAGGTATGGCTCTGTAAATGAAGTCCAGACTTATCATAGAAGGGGTTAGCTGCACCATATATTTCATAAGCAATTGTTCCCAGTGTCCACAAGTCTGCTTTGCTGTAATCAATCACAGAGAAAGATCCAGGTTTTGCTTCAAGTACCTAAAATTAAATCAATTCTATATAAAATAACCAAAAATACTTCATGCAATATATTCAAAGCTATCACTATTATGCTTTATATTGATTTAAAAAGGGGTTTAGGGCTGGAAGCCTCAGACTACGGGAAGTTTACTAGACAGACAAGTTAGTGGCAAGCATCATTTCAGTTTGTAGTAAATCACCAAAGTAAGTGAAATGGCATTGATTTTGTTACATCTCATATTGTGAACTAAAATGATGCTTTGGACTAACTTGTTTGGCTTTATTCTGATTTAATATTTTAATCAACTGAACCACAAAATAACTAGACAAATCACACTATTTAGATTTTAAAAATGCAGGAATTGAAGGACATAACAGTGAATGAAAGGATAAACAATATGACAGATAAACAACAAACTATACTGTTTCATAATTCAGTTCATTTTAATAATTTAATTTAATGGTAAATTAAGCAACCATATGTTTCAGAGGGGGGTCTTTGCTTCCTTCATTATAAGTTTAATAATAAATTTTAACAATAAAATAATAAGTTTCTGGTGTGAAGGCACTACATCTTCCACAAAACACAAAGAACATTATGAAAAGGCTGAAGGGAATACCGGGTTACATGTGATGGAATGGCCTGGTATTAGCATTAGTTGAGACATATGAGCAAGAAAGCAAGCTTATAGAGCATCAGCCAAAAAAAAAAAAAAAACACCTTCCCATTTCACCCACCCGGTCACTCCAAATGTTTGTTTAGTTCAGCCTTAAATTTATTTAAGCTATCAACTACCACAACAACAGATGGAAGTCTGTTCCAGCAATCAACTACCCACTGTCTATTCTACAACTGTCTTTCCTCGATTTGAATCTATGACCCCCTCAGGTTCTTAATCTGAGCAAGTGGAAGTATCCCACCAGCATTGTGCCTGCTCAAACCATTCAAGGCCTTGTACACCTCAATCAGATCACCTCGCAGGTGCCTAGTCTCCAGATGCTGCAACTTACAGAATTCAAGCCTCTCCTGGTAAGAGAACTCCCTTTGTTCCTCTCACCAATCTTGTTGCCCTTCTCTGTACTCATTCTAGTAACTCTACATCCTTCTTAAAATGAGGCTATAAAATAAAATGAGAGAATATTCTATTCTATTATTCTGCAGATGCCTAAGCATCTATGGGAGGGAAGAATATAGTGGGTGTCTACATTGGTTGCTCCCAGTTCACTGAATATATGTTGATGGGTATACAATTACAGTTGTTATTGTTGATTGGTGTTGAATAGTTTCTTCTTTGAGTAAATTTTAACAAAGCCTGTGAGCAAGTTGGTGATACTCCTGTGGAATGGTTTCCTCTAACTTTGAACAGGGTGAGTTCTGCAGGAGGAATAGTTACTCTGTTAATGTTCCCTATTGATGGTTTGCCATAATCCTTTTGTATATGGAAAGCTTTCATGAATACATGTCATTTTTAGTGGTGAGTTATAGTTAATATCTTGATATTAGTTCAAGAGAAAAGAAATTCAAGACAAAATCCCAAGGTATTAGATATAACTCATCACCAAAAATGGTCCAACATTATGGAAGTCTTCCATATACAAATGGATTACTGTAAAATCCATCAATAGGAACAAGGTAATCATCTCACAGCAGTATTATCAACCTACTCACAGGCTCAGTTAAAATTACATGAAGAAACAACCAATCAACAATAACAACACATTTGTACATCCATCAGTTAATCAATCAGAAGCAACCAGAGTGGACACGCACAACATACTCTCCGTGGTGAGGCTGGCTGCAAAGCAAAGGCTTCCTCTTGCAAATACAAAGGCATCTGCAAGATAAGAGAATGGAACATAAGGCCACCTCATTATATGATAAGTTACCAGGATACCATTGAACCTTTTTCTAGTGATCTTCATGTTCTGTGGAAGAAGATGTAGTGTCTTTGCACTGGAAACTTATTACTATATTACAGGCATACCTCGGTTAACGTTACCTCTGATAACGAAGCTTCGATATAACGAAGTCGGCAATTTCAAGCCCCATTTAACATTAAAAAAATATATTCCAGTTTAATCACCTGAAATCTAAACAAACTGAAGAAATTACGGAAACCTTTGGGGCTTCTCGTGGTTGGTTCGAGAAATTTAAAAAACGGGCCAGGATTCATAGTGTAAAATTAACAGGAGAAGCTGCAAATAAGTTTCCAGAAAAACTAAAGGAAATAATTGAACTTGAAATTTTCCAAATTTGGTGTTCAGTGTTGACGAAAGCGGTTTGTTCTGGAAACGGCTACCAACAAAAAGCTTAATTTCTATTGAAGAAAAATCAGCTGCTGGGTTCAAAGCAGCCAAAGACCGTTTAACGTTACTCTTTGGATCAAATGCCTCTGGCGATTATAAATTAAAATTGTTATTAGTTTACCATTCAGAAAATCCGAGGGCGTTAAAAGGTAACATAAAAATGAATTTACCTGTAATATGGAAAGCAAATAGAAAAGCGTGGGTTACCAAGGAGTTATTTACTGATTGGTTTGTTAACCACTTTTGTCCTGAAGTAAAACGGTATTGTCAAAAAAACAACTTTGAAGAAAAAGCTCTTTTGTTGTTAGACAATGCTCTGGGACATCCTACTGATCTTAACACATTGGACACATGCATTCCTGTCAAAGTTGTTTCTTCCAGCAAATACAACTTCCCTGATTCAACCATTGGATCAGGGAGTAATAGCATCATTTAAAGCTTATTATCTGCGTCGAACATTAAGCAGTTTAACTGAACTAGAGGATAAAGAGGAAATGACAGTTAAAACTTTTTGGAAAAACTACACCATTAAAAACGCAATTGAAAACATTGATAGTTCTTGGAAAGAAGTCACTAAGAAATGCTTAAATGGAGTTTGGCGCAAAGTATGGCCAGAAGTTGTACTAGAAGAAGAAAATAACATCCAAGAAATTAGAAATGAAGTTATCCAGATGGCTCAATCAATAGGTTTCGAAAATGTCGATGAGGAGGATGTTAGAAATTTATTGAATGCAGAAGATGATGGTTTTTCAGTGGAAGATTTAGTAAACCTTGTTAGCAACGAAGACAAAGATAATGAAGACGAAGTTAAAGAAGTTCCTGCCGAAAACGTGTTAACAACCAAAGATTTAAAAAGGTGCTTTAAATGACATTGAAAACGTTTTTAAATTTTTTTAGTGAAAATGATCCTGATTTAGGAAGAAGTGTTATTGTTAAGCGATCAGTGTTAAATGCAATAACTCCGTATAGGCAATTGTTAAATGAAAGAGAAAAAGAGCATAAACAATCAACTTTAGACTCGTATTTTAAAATGTGATTTCACTGTGTATGTAAGTTGACTGTTTATTTAATAAAACTTTTCTTTGTTCGAAAAAAAAGCTCTTCATTTTCTTTATGTAGGAACGTATCCCTATTCTGGCCATAGTATTTTTACCTCTGAAAACGAAGTTTCGCTTAACGAAGTAATTTCGTGGAACGCATCCTATTCGTTATTCGAGGTATGCCTGTATTGTTAAATTTATGCATTTTTATCATGAAAGGAGGCAGACTTCTGAAATGTAAGGTTGCTTAATATATTGTTAAATTTATTAAATTAATTTAAATTATGAAGAAATGCAGTGTAATGTGTTTATTTATCATATCTTATTTCATTTTAATGAACAGTTATGATAAAGTTAAATAAGTAATGTGATACACATATACCAGGAAATTTATGCAGGAACAATAAATGTTAGAACAGCATCTGTTATTCCTTTTTGCAATACTTTTATTTGTCACTTTAACGTCTTTTCTAATCATTCATGTCTGTTGGAGAACCAATAACAATGGACAGGTGCACTGTGGGCCTCCCTCAGTTTCCAATCCCTCACATATAAATAATAATCTAAGAACAACTTATTATTGTAGAATAGCATGCAGTAATTTATTTCACTGGAAAAACATCACACTTTAATTTATGTTTTAGTTGTCTTCATTAGGTAAATAGTCTCACAAATTGAACATCTTTTCAAATCTGCAAGATTTATATCCTTCTTTACCTTGATTGGATTACTGTTTTAAATCTTCATGTAAATATCTGCTCAGGTCATAATCAGTGCAATTATTTTTGTGGGGATAAAATCCTTTATTTCACACTCCACCTTAAAAATCTTGTCCTTTATCTAAACTTTGGTTTTCCAATAAATGTGCTAAGGCTGTTCAAAATAAGAATGTTGCACATTGCAATTCGCTCACATCCAAATTTCCAGGTTAATTTTTTGCCTACACTAAAGCTTGCAACAATTGTAAAGCAATTATTAATCAATCTAAACAAGATTTTGAACAGGCTAAGAGTAGAAAACTTGCTTCTTGTCTGTCCAATTGGTAGTCGAGCATTGAGGTCCCTTGAGAATGCTATTGGCCACAACTTTTACCCATTCTATACCTCACCTCTGTCAAAACCTGATGGTTCTATTGCCACCTAAGCTAAATAAAGCTGACTCACTAGCATTCTACTTTTCTTCTAATTCTTGTATTGTTGATCTTGATAAACCACCTCTTGCCATTCCCAAGTACACTTCACTCAAGGCTTCCTGTAGTCTTTGGTCAAAAGGATATCAAAAGAATTTTTAATAACCTTGATGCCAAGAAAGCTACAGTTCCTGATGGTATTTCTCCACTTGTCCCCAGAACGTAAGCTTCTGAGCTTGCTAGTAGCATAGAAAATGAGGATTCTAGGACAAATGTACTTTTATGAATGCAAAAAAACATGATTAAGAAACACCTCACCCCTTTCCTCTTAAAAGTCATCCAATTTACTAAAATAAATTGCTAAAATCAAAAAAATAAAATAAAATTATTTACATTTCCAATGAAATAACGTTTTTAAACTCACTTCTTAATTAAAAAACCATATTCTATTCCTATACATCTCTTTCTCTCTCAATCTTCTAATAATACAGTAACTCTACTGTTGCCCACATAACTTATAAAATAGACTTCTCTTATCACTAATAACATGTCTTTACTTCTGCCCATACAGGTAGTTCCCAATTTATGAGTTAATTCATTTCTAGCGCATGCTCGTAAAGCGGGAATTTCCCATAGACAATGTTAAAAACAGGGGTTACGTTCTCAACAATGAAATTAGTTAGCTAATTAATTTGTTTAAACAATGATTGATTTATCCAAAGAAATAAAAACGTAGCCTGTAAAACCAAGCAAATTATAATAATAAAGAAATTAATGACTTACAAATGTTAAAGAATATTTATTCTTCATCAATTAAATGCACACTTGTTGATCACTCATTATTGGCTCAGCACTCGGTTTGTTGAAGAAGGAGAAATGTTTCAAGAGGCATTTGTTTCCAAGATAATCTTCTCTTTTATTTATAAATTTCACAATTCCATAAGCATTTTTTGACGGCATACACAAATTGCAACTAACACGATTCGCACGAAGTAACAAGTTTACAAAGCTTAAAAAAAAAAAAATATGAAGAGAAGATTCTGAAAATTTATTTATCTGTTTTATACGATTGAAGATTTCAGTAAAGGAAACACATTTCACTACAAAAACATAGAAAACCACACAATTCCAGCTATCGGTATTTTCACAAATGCAATAACATCTAGTTTAGCATTAGCATAGGCATATGATGGAAGAAATCAAACTTATGCAGCATCAGCCAAAAAAAAAAAAAAAAAAAAAAAACATGCTCCCATTTCACCCCTCCGTTCGTTCCAAGTACCTGTCCAGCTCAGCCTTAAATTCATTTAGGCTATCAACTTCCACAACAAAGGATGGAAGTCTGTTCCACCAACCAACCACCCGCTGACTAAAGGCAAACTTCCACACATCTATCCTACATCTGTCTTTCCTCAATTTGAATTTATGCCCTCTCAAATGATTATTCTGAACAAGAGGAAGAATTCCATCAGTATTGAGCATGCTCAAACCATTCAAGGATTTATACACCTCAATCAGATCACCTCGCAGGTGCCTAGTCTCCAGACACTATAATCTGCAAAATTTAAGCCTTTCTGCGTAAGAGCAACCCTTTGTTCCATTCACTAATCTTGTTGCCCTTCTCTGTACTCGTTCCAACAGCTCTACATCCTTCTTAAAATGAGGTCTCCAGACCTGTATACAGTACTCAAGATGTGGCCTGACCATTGCCTTATATAAGGGGATAATCACCTCCTTATCCCTGCTAGAAAAATTCCTGTATATCATTGATAAGACACTATGAGCTACTCTTGCAGACCGTCTGCATTGCTCAGAAAACTTCATATCTGCCTGCACAATTACCCTCAGGTCCTTTTCATTCCCTACCACTGTCAGTGTAGTACCACAGAGTTGATACATCACTCTGGGGTTGCTGCTTCCCATATGTAGTAGAGTAAACCCCCCGCTATTTGCGGAAACTGTATTCGCGGTCGCTGATTTAATATAAAACGAAGCCTTAAAAAATGTGAATTTTAAAGCGCCATGAACATTTTCTGCCATAAAAAAACGTGGGCGTGGCTAAAATTATCTTTCCCAGTCAAAACAGCGCTCAGTGGGTGGGGGTGGGGGGTAACAAAATCGCAAGCATGGATGTTCCATGCTAATCCTTGTTCAGTATGTGTTATGCGCTTGTCATGGAAAGTTTCGTCATTTGCTTTTAATTTATATGCTTATAAATTGAATAAATTTATAAATTGATATGCTTACAAAAATGATAAATCTACCATTTTGCAGTGTAAAACAGACTTTTTCGAGTGTGTTAACGGAAGAAAGTGACTTTATTGTGGACAAATTCTTTCTAACCCATACAAAAATATGGCTACGAATAACAAGGGAAATATGAAAAGATCAAAGAAGGTGATGACATTGGTGAATAAAATTGAGTTATTAGACAAAATTTCTAATGGTGAAAGTGTCTCCACAGTGGCAAAACATTATAAAATCAATGAGTCAACGGTACAATCACTCAAAAGATCGGAAGAAAAAATCCGCCGTAGTGTCCATGAAAATGCGCTAATTGCTTCAAAATTTTGCTCTGTAACTCGTGATGTTAAATTAGAAAAAATGGAAAAAGCTTTAAATCTGTGGATAGAAGATCGAACTCAAAATAAAATTCTGTTAAGTTCACTCATCATTCATGAAAAGGTAAAACACCTTTATCAACACTTTAGCAAAACTGGTGATAGCACTGGCGGGATAAGTTTTTTAGCTAGCAAAAACGCTGGTTTGAAAGATTTGTTTGAAATTTCTAATAAATATTACATTTAATATTAAATTGTTTCTTATTTTCATTTTGATGCCATATGCTTGCATTTCACTATGTACTGTCTATGTACATAGTCATATTATGAAGGTACATATAATACATACATACATAGACAAAATTTTAGACTAGTTTTTCTTATATATTTCATACTTTGGAACGGAACCTCTTTATTACTATGGGAGCCATAACTCAGTATCCGCGGCATTTCTCAGGAACGTAACCCCCGCGAATAGCAGGGGGTTTACTGTACTTTACATTTGTCAATGTTAAACTTCATTTGCCACCTCTCAGCCCATCTGCTCAACTTTTCTAGATCCTGTTGCAGCAGCGTACTGTCATTAGTGTCCTTAACAACCGTGACAACCTTCATATCATCTGCAAACTTGGACATTAAGCTTGATATACCATCATCAATATCATTTATAAATACAGAAAACAATAATGGACCCAATACTGAACCCAAGGGACTCCACTAATAACATTAGTCTAAGATGAGCAGTGTCCATTGAAAAAAAAAAAAAAAAAAAAAAAAAAAAAACCCTCCCATTTCATCCGTCCATTTGCTCCAAATGGATGTCTAGTTCTGCCCTGAATTTATTTAAGCTGTCAACTTCTACAATAACAAATGGAAGTTTGTTCCAGCAGTCAACCACCCGCTGGCTAAAGGCAAATTTCTGCACATCTATTCTACAACTGTCTTTCCTCAATTTGAATGAATTTATGTTCCCTTAAGCGATTAATGTGGGCAAGAGGAAGAATCCCATCAGCACTGAGCATGCTCAAACCATACAAGGCCTTATACACTTCAATCAGATCACCTCGCAGGTGCCTAGTCTCCAGACACTGTAATTTGCAAAATTTAAGCCTTTCTTCATAAGAGCAACCCTTTTGTTTCTTCACAAATCTTGCTGCCCTTCTCTGTACTCATTCCAGCAGCCCTACATCCTTTCTAAAATGTGGCCTCCAGACAGTACTCAAGGTGTGGCCTGACCATTGCCTTATATGAGGGGATAATCACATCCTTTTCCCTGCTAGAAAAATTCCTGTATATCATTGACAAGACATGAGCTACTCTTGCAGACCATCTGCACTGCTTAGAAAACTTCATATCTGACTGCACAATTACCCCCAGGTCCTTTTCATTCTCTACCACCCTCAGTGTAGTACCACACATTTGATATGTTACTCTGGGGTTACTGCTACCCACGTGCAGTACTTTACATTTGTCATGTTAAACTTCAGCTGGCGCCTCTCAGCCCATCTGCCCAAATTCACCAGGACAGGTGATTTGATGTACATCATGGCATTCATGATGATGAATGTCATGATGATTCATTCAAAAGATAGAGAAACTCTATGATACCAACTCTAGCATAATGGCAAGATGGAAAAGGGATCAAATCGAGTGAAAAAGACATTCTCCTCAAATCCAGAGTTGGCAGCTATGCACATCAACAGATTATGATTATTATTATCTCATGGTTCTTTTATCTGGTGATTCTTGATGCACGAAGAGTCACTGCTGATAATCAGATCAAGAATAATGCTTTCTCTTGTTGCTTCTCTAACATGCCGGTGTAGAAAACAGTCATCCAATAAATCTAGAAAACTTTTGTTACTCTATGTACGGTGACCAACCCACAAGTTTGAGTCAATATCTAGAAAGTTAAAATCCCACATAAGACATTCTGGTGTACTGGTTCATTCTCTTTGTGTAGTTGTTCACTATACTCATCTTGATCATTTTACCTATAACATATTCCTAGTCCAATTTTTGTTTTCCCAGTGCTTGTCACACCAGATTGCCTCAATATGCACTGACCACTGAGAAGCATAACCACTGCATTCAAATTCTCCATGTCTGAGTGGCACCAAGTTTTTGATAACAAAGATGTAAAATATTTTTGTCACACATCCTCCCAAATTATGAACCTCAGTTAATAAATTATTTGTCAGGAATGTATGGTATTTATAAATCAAGACATCACTAAGTATTTATGATTTTTAGTGTATATTATCAGATTTTTCAACAAATAAAAACTACCTGATTATTATTATTATTTTTTTTGTGCCTCAGCATACACTTTCTACTGAGTACAATTTTAGTTTTCTATCTCCTAATTTCAATAATATTTTAAGTGAAGAGAAATTACAAAACATACCTCTGGAGCCATTAATGCCACATTTCCTCCCTTATCAGTCTCCTCTGTTGAAAAAGGAAGTGATAAACTTTCCAAACAGCAACCAAAATCAGTGATTGCGACCAATGGATTAGACATACCTGTAATTATTTGAAAGGATAACTTTCAAGAAAAATATTTAAGTGTTAGAAATAAAGTCATGTAGGACAAAATGTTGGCCAATTACGAAAAAAGTTAAGTAATAAAGAAAAAAAGTAATACATAATTATGAAAAATAAAAGAGTACACCACATATTGAAAAATGAAAGATTTTTAATTAAACCAAATGTTTCTAGAACTATTTACTTGGTATTTTCCTCAGTAGTATTAAGAAGAAAAATTAATGACAGGGTTAAATATCTATATATCATAAATTCTCTCATTGGTTTTTTGTAATTGACAAGGAGGTAGTGCTTTGTTTGGCTTATTATTTCTGGACTATCACCAATGAAAGTTAGGAATTGAAAATGTAATTCATTTTCATATAATTTTCATTTAATATCTTTACAAAAAACCAATGAAGGAGATATTGTTGCACAACCTTTGTTGTGTGCTATGCAACAATATCTCTTTCCTTAGTATTTTATTAGTATGTATTTTATCTTTTATTCCCTCTATTTTCTTTTCTATTGCTCTCCTACTTTTATTTTTGTCATTAAACTAATTTTACACCTTTTCTTTACGACTTTTATATATCCCTTCAATTTCTAATTTTTTTCCCCTTCTCCTCTAAACTAATTTCAAAACTAATACTCATGGTTGTTTGGTTTGTCTCTTTATCAGTAGCCCTAGTCTATGAATAATCTCTTTCCCCCTCCTTTTATTTATATTTATAAATAAACTTTATTTTATGTTTCATGTGCTATAAAGGAATAAACTGTTAATTTTCAGATTGGTGCTGTAGATATGCTATTGTAATAGTTATCAATTGAAAATTATATGCACATTATGTGACTGAAAGTTAATTTTATTTTATGTTTGGCCCTTACAGCAAACTGGGAGTGGAACCCAAAGTCCAACAGGTATGCAGCATAAAATACTGCAGTATTTACCTGAAATCTCTGAAAAACATTTTTTCTATCCCTATGGTGAACTGGAATCAATTTTTGACTATTTGGGAAAATCTATAATTAACCCCTTCATGGATTATCCCGAGATATCTCGTTTTAAGTTTTAAAAGTTATTTGGAACTACATGAAATATCACGGGATACAATAATACCCGAACCAAACAATACCTCCAAAATTAGGATTGAAACATATTTTCTCGGGCATTTATCTGGCTAATTTTGCATTAGCCAGATAAATCCCGAGATTTCTCGGGATTTTCTTACATCTGGCAGCAGACGACTGGCTTTCATTTTACTTATATTTACTTATTATACAGCAATGTCAGAACAGTAGCACGTGTTCCTGTGTCGCCAGTAAGCAAAATAAAATTTGCTATCCTAAAAGCTGAATACTGATAAGCGTTAACCAATTAGAAAACTATATCGAAAAATATTTTGGCACCCTCTTGAACTGCCGCCCGTAAGCGATGCTTACCTCGCCTATCCACTTGCGGCGGCCATGTGTCAGAATGTAGTTAGTTCATGATTATTGCTTGTGGTGGGAGGTTACCGCTTGTGCATTCCACTTGATTTTTTAAATTTATTTATATAATGAGTAATGAAGAGTGTTTTTCTGTTCCTTTCTTTTAGCTCAAGCACTAATTTATTAAAAAAAATCTGTATAATTTGCAAACTTTTTGGCATACACAAGATAACTTGGGATAGCCCAAATGGGTTAATTACTCCCATGTATTTTCTATTAAAAATGAGTATTTGCATTATGCATACTTTTAATCTGTGAAATAAAAAAAGACAATATGTTATGGCACATTTTCAGGAAAAAATGTTCCGGGAAGGGGTTAAACAGACTGAATTGAATAGTGGGATATTTAAGTTTATATATACATAAACTTAAATAAAATTTTTCTTTTTTATTCTTATTTATTATGTTAGCTTTTCTACTATTTTTACTTATTTTTTTTTATTACTTTTGCTTTTTACCCCACTATTTAATTTTTGGATTATATATATATATTACAAAAGAAATAAAATCTCTAATTTCTAAATGATATAAACGACTGAAAAATAAAATTGTCAGGACGAATTAATGCCATCATATTTGATTAAACATTACACACGCCTGCGAAAATATAAGAACTATGTTTTTATTTTTAACAATATAGCCTAAGATATGTGTGTAACCATAACCTACCAGGCCCCTAACAGTCACTATAATTAGCGAAGTTATACTAAATCAAAAATTAACAAAATAACAAATCAAAAGTATCAATGTTATTACTGCATAAGGCTTACATTAAAGGCACGTCAACTGGGGCTAACGCCTCTCAATATATGCCATCAATAACAACATGAGCCATCTGTTTCTGCAAGTTATATGCCAGTCTCACCTTATTAATATATACTAAATATAATATACATAATAGCTTTAAGATCAAATTTAAGATTAAATTTAAGTCAAGTTAAGAATAGCATAATATGCTAAACATGCAAAACATGACACTCGCAATAAAAAATATGAACAACTGACTGGAGAAATATAACTGCTAGCCCTACAGATAGCTTTACTCTTACATTATTAGAATATTTACATGAGCGTTTCTGTTTATGTAGCTTAATGGGCAGGAAAGAGCAAAGCAAAGCAAGGACTTAGGCCCAAGAAACAGGCAAAAGGAAAGGGCAACAAGAATAGTAGTAGTGCTTCAATTTCCCTCGAATTACTCTAATAGATTTTGAGGCATAAGATACGAGTTAGATAGCAAATATATAAAAGTAGAGGCAAAGACAGGACACTACTTCAGAAAATTACCGGGGGTGTAAATCCCAGTCCCTTAGTAGGGTTCCTGGTAATTTGTTGTGTAAAGAAACTTGTAACATTACAACTAAGATTAAACAACTTAAATGCATAAATCAACGTCATAGTAATAACTAGTATCAAGTACCGCAAGACAATCTTTCAGGAAAATGGAAAAATTTTACCGATACATCAGAGCTATCAAAACACGAACTGACCCGAGCTTCAGAGTGAGACACAGATCAACAGTTCTATGAGAAGTACCTAATGTTTACTTATATACATAAGCTCAACATAAGACATCTCTTTAGTGAAACCCCAAATTCTTAACTATATCTTGTAGGCAAATATTGACATGCCATAATTTTATGGCAATAAAAATAGTTCTACTTAGATACTTAAATATAAATTTAAGAGGGAAGCTATTTTTACATAGCTTGTTGATAAAATTGGTCAGTGATACTAAAATATTAACTCGACTATTACATATTCTTAATCCTTGTGATATAATTATATTGCTATGAATTCTAACGTGAGCTGTTTGAATGCCAATGTGTGAGGTTTCTAGTCTCAAATTTAAAATCTGTACGTTTGTCGTAAACATTAGTATCAACCTTCCCAGCTGTAATTTTTTTTATATCAATATCTAAAAATGTGGTAGTGATAAAACTATCATTATTGGTACATTCAAGCTCCAGATCTGAAGGATAAAAAACTGTCATTTCTTGCAAAAAATTTGGCTCATTAATTGGGATAAGGTCATCAATATATCTATAAAGTATGGCACTGTTATTAAACTTACTTTCAAAGTGGTGCAAATATATGCAGTAATGACATTATGATACTTTTGATTTGTTATTTTGTTAATTTTTGATTTAGTATGACTTCGATAGTTATAGTGACTATTAGGGGCATGGTAGGTTATGGTTACACACATACGTTAGGCTATATTGTTAAAAATAAAAAACATAGTTCTTATAATATACTGTAATACCTTGTGTAATGCAGTTTTGATACAATGCGATTTATAATTTTAAAACAAATCTAAATGTCAAAATCAGTTGTCGGCTGTAACCGCTACATTGCCGCATGCAACAACACTGCGTGTGGCAACGTTCCTGCATGCAGTTCACACTTCAGTGTTGTATTAGCATAGTTGGAGGACAGTTGTGTTTGCTCTTTATCGTCTCAGTTTCTCGTGGTTGTACTGACTATCTTGTGGTTTCTATTGTGAAAATTATTTTATTAATACAGTAATTATGAGTGAAAAAAGGAAAGGCCAACAAGATAGTGCATCAAACAAACATAAATGGTTATCACTAGAACAAAAACTTGAAATTATAAAGAGTTATGAAGATGGTGCATCATTTGCTAAAATAGCACGTGATAAAGGAATGATGAGTCATTAGTTAGAACTGTAATTAAAAACAAAACGAAAATTAAAGAACATGGAATAGCCACTTCATCATATATGGGAAAAGTGACTTTTAAACAAAGGACTTCTACTATGGATCATATGGAACGTCTTTTAATGATTTGGATCGAAGACTGAAACCAAAATAGGATCCCTTTAAGTCAAATGACCATTCAAGCCAAAGAATGGTAACCTATGGAAAGTGATAAAAGAAAATGAAAAAGACTGAGATCGTACTAATGAAATTTTTCTTGCAAGTCATGGATGGTTTTATAACTTTAAAAAAGTTATGGGACTTCACAATGTTCGAACTGCAGGCGAAAATGCGAGTGCAGACAATGATGCTGCTTCAAAATTCCCTAGTGAGTTAAAAGAAATTGTTGAAAAAGTGTTTCACAAGGATGAGCAAATATTCAACGCAGACGAAACAGAGTTATTCTGGAAGAAAATGTCTTTGAGAACTTATTTAACAGCAAATGAGAAGTCGCAGAAATTATATAAACCTTCAAAAGACCGGCTGACACTATTAGGAGGAAACGCATGTGGTTATTGTAAATTAAGGCCTATGTTTGTTTAACGTACAGAAAATCCACAAGCCCTCAAAGTATATGCAAAAAGAACTCTACCCGTTATATGCTGTTCAAATAAAAAAGTGTGGGTAATGTGTGCATTACTTTAAGATTGGTTCACAACTTATTTTTGTCCTGCAGTCAAACATTATTCCAGACTAATGACATAGATTTTAAAATTTCTCTTAGTTTCATTGGCAACTTGAATGAAAATGTTAAAATTGTTTTCCTACCACCCAATACATTATTATTGCAGCCAATGGACCAAGGAGTCATTGCTGCGTTTAAGGCCTATTATTTGAGCCTACCCTTTTCTCAAGCTACAAGGGCTACAACAAGAAATGGTGCAATAACATGACGGAATTTTGGAAGAATTACAGTATCAAAAATGCTATTTGACAGCACAAACCAGAGCTGTAATGCTCAAAACGAAAAAAATCGCAAATCTTACATTACAGAAAAAATAAAAAATAATTAAAACTCAATTGAACAATTGTGTTCAATTGAGTTTTAATTATTTTTTATTTTTTCTGTAATGTAAGATTTGCGATTTTTTTCGTTTTAATTGCTGGTGAGGGAAGTGTTCTACATATTATATTGAGGTAAACTTCTCTTATTATTTTACAAAAATGCTATTGAAAATATTGGTGACTCATGACTTGAAGTAATGGCAAGAAATAGGCGGGTTGTATGGCACCCGTGTTTTACCACACTGTGCTAAAGATTCTACAGAATTTGAAACGTAAATTAATAACATTTCTGAAAACGTCACTCAGCTTGGAAATGATCTCAGATTTGAGAATTTAAATGCCACAGATATGGCAATATGTGGAATCGCATTCACAAGAGCTTGACGATGAAACTCTTCTGCAAATTGAGGACCAGCGAGCATATGAAGATGAAGAAGAAAAAATGATGTTGTCCAGGTGTCTACAAGGGAATTTTTATTAAATGATCTTTCGATGTTGCTCAAGAAGGTTTAAGATGTTTCCGATTTTCTTATGAATGCTGATCCTAACATAGAACGAAGTTCTAGAGCTCGACATGCATAGTGAGAAACAGAAGAAAAAGTGTGTACAAACTTCATTGTTGAACTTTTTTTCAAAACAATAAAAAAAAAAAAAAAAAACTGGTGAAGGTAAAGAAAGCTCACATAGAAGCACACAAAAGTTCAATAAATTCACTGGTAAAAGTACTTTGCCGTAATGGCATTTGTATTGTTGCTCGCTTGGCAAACATACAGTGGGTGTTATCAGTCAGGAGGAGAAATTGAATCCCATTAGAGCTTGAACCCCTCCCGAAGTGGAGGGGTAACCTGACCTTTTTTCTTTAGAATCACTGGTGGACTAATGGATAAATTGTTTATTAAGAAAAAAAAAAGGCAAAAAGGTAAAGGAAGCCCACACGAGAAGCACAGCAAACTTCGAAAAATTTACTGTGCTTCCAGTGAAACTATGTTACGAACATTTTTTTACGATGCCAGAACTTCTGATATGATTCTGTTCGTGAGTCAATTAGTATTAGTGAATCTAAAGAAAAAAGATCAGGTTACCCCCCCTCCACTTTGGGAGGGTTTCAAGCGACCATGGGATTCAACTTCTACTCCAGACCGATAACACCCACCATCTGTTTACCGAGCAAGCAACAATACAAATGCCATTACGACAAAATACATTTTTACAGGTAAATTTCATTGAACTTTTGCGTGCTTTTTGTGTGGGCTTTCTCTACCTTAGCCAAAATTGATTCTGGCTTTCAGTAATAAACATTTCTAAAAATACATGTTTTTAATTTTTTGGTACCAAATAATAAATCGCCGGTAAGGCATAACAGTGTAATTAAAGGCCAGCAAGACTTACGTTTGGCAAAATAAAAAAAAAAAACAAAACAAACAAACAATAATCCATTGCATGCAATAATGTATTGATTAGTGCGGTACTTCTTGGAGCCAATTAACCATATTATACAAGGTATTACAGTATATACAGGGTGATTCACTACCAGTGCGACAAACTTGTAGGAGGTGTAGGGGGCAAAGACGAATCGGAATCACATAGCATTGCAGGGTCTGAAATGCCTGTCATGCGGTAGAGGACGTTGAACGGGAGGTCGCGTGAACAGCGATCCCGCTGGAAGTCAGCATTTGTGAACTGTTTCTGTTGAAGAAACCAAGTAGCAAAGTCCTCCGGAGTGGATAATCCGCAGGCTCCAATAATTGGACGCGTTGCAGATGGTATGAACTCATTTGGTTTGTCGACAGTATTCTCCATACAGTGGATTGGGAAATACCCAATCGTTGGCCTATGGCTCGAGTACTCGTACTCTGATTGCCTTCTGCAAGACGTAGGACATTCTCCTCATTGTCTGGCGTCCTCGTCGTTCGCTCTCGATTCATGGTACCTCTCGTGAAATAACCAGTCTCACATAACCTTCTGTGCACACGTGCGAAAATCGTATGATGAGGAGCACACCTGTGCGTGAAACGTTCCTGGTACAAGCGCAGAGCAGCACGCCTGTTACAGTCCGCAGCTCCATATGCGAGGTGCATGTCAGCCAGTTCAACATTTGAATACTCGTCCATACTACTGCCTCGGGAACTGGTTCGCAAATGCTGACTTCCAGCGGGATCGCTGTTCACACGACCTCCCGTTCAATGTCCTCTACTGCATGACGAAGGCATTTCGGACCCTGCAATGCTATGTGATTCCAATTCGTCTTTGTGCCTCCCTACACCTCCTGCAAGTTTGTCACACTGGTAGTGAATCACCCTGTATATACATATTAACTATATAATATCGGTGTAAATACACCATAGTTTACCCATAAATTTGAACTATGTATGTAGTGTAATTGGCATCGTTTTAATTGTATCTCATACTATGGTTGCCTTCACAACGAGATAGCTGCTATTGCATTACTTCAAATAAATAATGCTTCTCTAGTAGAGAAGACTGCTGTTATTTATTTTCAGCAGATACCACCACCCAACGATCGTTTTGAAGCTAGTGGGTTTCATCATCAACTGTGGCGGGCAGGTACCCTGGTAATGCAACATGGCATCACAGTTGCGAAGTTATTTTCACAATATGGGTGGTGGTATCCACTGAAAATAAATAACAGCAGTCTTCTCCACTAGAGAAGCGTTATTTATTTGAAGTAATGCAATAGCAGCTATCTCATTGTAAAGGCAACCATAATATGAGATACAATTAAAACGATGCCAATTACACTACATACGTAGTTCAAATTTATGGGTTAACTATGGTGTATTTACACCGATATTATATAGTTAATACTTAAACCCATAAGGAATTATGCCGTGCGCATTTATTTTTCTAATATATACATATATATAATACCGTTCCATAAACAGAAGCCATAATGAAGTACTCTGTGCCTCCCTTTCCAATGTCATGTTGCTTTGGCAAGCATTTTACACTGCCACTTATATATGTCGCATAGTATGATTAAACAATCATTGCCAAATATGACTGCCATATGTGATGCAAGTGGTTCTATTTAACTCTAAATTTTTCATTCATTTTTTTACCTATTCAATGATACATGTTGTTAAAAATAACATATTTAAAATGAGAGCAGTTTTTCTTTAAAAATTTTTTTAACCAAGTGATGATTTCTAGTATGCAGCTACATATGAATATTCCCATTTGAATTTTTATTTACTTATGCTATACTTGTTTGTTTGTTATTTGGTTTTTAGGAGCATTAGCAACTAATGCCATATTGCTCCTGGGAAATGCAGTGGTCATTCCCTGACCTTTCCGCATCCTCCGTATTTGGTGGTCACGGGCTCGAACCCCAGTCTAATCAAGAAGCATGTGCTACGCACTGCTGCTCCTGCCCACCTGGCTACCGAGGCACCTAGCATTAGCATTAGTAGAGGCATTGGATGCAAGAAAGCAAGCTTATGCAGCATCAGCCAAAAAAAAAAAAAAACCCACTTCCACTTCACCCCTCTGTTCGTTCAAAATACCTGTCCAGCTGAGCCTTAAACTTATTTAGGCTATCAATCTCCACCACAGGGGATGGCAGTCTGTTCCACCAACCAACCACCCGCTGGCTAAAGGCAAATTTCCGCACGTCTATCCTACATCTGTCTTTCCTCAATTTGAATTTATGCCCTCTCAGGTGATTTTTCTGAGCTAGAGGAAGAATCCCATCAGCATTGAGCATGCTTAAACCATTCAAGGCTTTATACACCTCTATCAGATCACCTCGCTGGTGCCTAGTCTCCAGACACTGTAATTTGCAAAACTTAAGCCTTTCTTCGTAAGAGCACCCCTTTGTTCCATTCACTAATCTTGTTGCCCTTCTCTGTACTCGTTCCAGCAGCTCTACATCCTTCTTGAAATGAGGCCTCCAGACCTGTATACAGTACTCTAGGTGTGGCCTGACCATTGCCTTATACAATGGAATAATCACCTCCTTATCCCTGCTGGAAAAATTCCTGTATATCATTGACAATACTCCATGAGCTACTCTTGCAGCCCGTCTGCACTGCTCAGAGAACTTCATATCTGCCTGCACAATCACCCCCAAGTCCCTTTCATTCTCTACCACTGTCAGTGTAGTACCACAGAGTTGATACGTTGCTCTGGGGTTGCTGTTTCCCATGTGTAGTACTTTACATTTGTCAATGTTAAACTTCATTTGCCACCTCTCAGCCCATCTGCTCAACATTTCCAGATCCTGTTGCAGCAGCATAGTGTCAGTAGTGTCCTTGACAACCCTGGCAACCTTTGTATCATCTGCAATCTTGGACATTAAGCTTGATATACCATCATCAATATCATTTATAAATACAGAAAACAATAATGGACCCAACACTGAGCCCTGAGGGACTCCACTAATAACATTAGTCCACGATGAGCAGTGTCCATTGATTACCACTCTCTGTCTTCTCCCCCTCAACCACCCCTTTATCCATAGCAGCAATTTGCCTCCAATGTCACACTGCTCCAATTTGTGTAGCAGTCTTCCATGTGCAACAGTATCAAAAGCCTTTCTAAGATCCAAGTATATAATATCAAAGTTATTCCCTGCATTCAGTTCTTTTGTGACTGCATCATAGTATCCAATCAAGTTGGTCAGGCAAGACTTCCCCTTAACAAAACCATGCTGTGTCTGAGCTATAACTGAAGTCTTGTCTAAATGATCCTGCAGTGCTTCTTTAACCAGTGCCTCCATTAATTTTCCTGCAACAGAAGTTAAGCTCACAGGTCTATAATTACTTGTGTCAGCCTTTGATCATCCTTTGTGAATTGGGGTCACATTTGCACATTTCCAGTCTATGGGTACCTCCCCCGAGTCCAAGGAAGCTCTCATAATTATGGCTAAGGGTTTGCTTACTTCCTTTGCTGCCTCCTTTAATATAACTGGATAGATCCCATCCACCCCGGGTGCCTTTCTTGTGTTTATCTTCAACAGTTTCTCCTCCACTTTACTCCCAGTTATTTCAAGATTCTGTAGCTTACTGCTAGAGTTGAATACACCTCTGGCATTCCCCTTGCTGAATAACTCCTCATGTGTGAATGTCGATGCAAAATATTCATTTAGTTTGCTAGCTACCTGAGCAGGATCATCAACAGTTGATCCATCAATATCAAGTGGACCAATCTGATTCATCCCCTTCCTTCTAGAGTTTACATAAGTAAAGAACTCTTTGCTGTTTTTCTTTGCATCCCTTGCCAAGGATTTCTCGTAATCTGCCTTCGCCTGCCTAACCTCCTTTGTAACTTGGTTGCATATCAACTTGTATCTATCATAGGCTTCTGTGTCATGTGTTAATTTGTAAGTATCCCATGCATTTTTCTTCTCTGCCATATGTCTCATTAGTTCATCTGACATCCACTTAGGACTAAACCTTGAACAATATTTCTTAGTTGGTATGTAAAGCCTAGTAGCTTCCAAGATAAGTTCTTTGAATGCTTCCCATTTTGAATTTGCTGTTGGTAATATCATCAGTTGGTCCCACTGTATAGAATTTAAATACTGTCTTAGTCCATCGTAGTCGCCTTTACGGAAGCAATAACCCTTCCCTTTACCCCTAATGGTAGTTACCTCTTTCAGTAAATCCCACTTCAGCACACTGTGATCACTGCCACCTAGTGGTTCATTTATCTGCAGATTCTTAATGCATGAAGAATCACTGCTGATAATCAAATCAAGAGTATTACTCCCTCTAGTTGCCTCCCGAACATGCTGATGTAGAAAACAATCATCCAATAAATCCACAAAAGCCCTGCTAGTGTGTGAGTAACCAGCCCCCAAATTCCAGTCAATATCTGGGAAATTAAAATCTCCCATTATAAGACTCTCTGATTTACTGGCCCACTCTATTTCCCTGTACAGTTCCTTATTATACTCATCAGAGTCATTAAGCCTGTAGCACACTCCTACTCTCAATTTTGATCTCCCAATGCTTATGTCACACCAAACTGACTCAACAGTGCACTGTCCGGCGATGTCGACTGGCTTCACTTCCTTGGTTTTTATGTGTTTCTTAACTAATAGCATAACCCCTCCCCCCTTCCTATCCTGTGTATCCTTTCTGTAGACGTTGTATTCCCCAAATTGCAGTTCTGCATCCCTTATATCTGTGTGACACCACGTCTCTGATATCCCAACAATATCTGCCTTTGATGTTTTGAGCAATACCTCAAATTCATCAAATTTATTTACTAAACTCCTAGCATTGGTGTACACGCAAGTATACCTGCACCTGTTTCTATTCTTAGCTACCCTAACACAACCCATGTGTTTACTTGTACCGCAATGGCTCCCAGCAGTCTCTGAAATACCATGCATCTTGTTTTCCAGGCTTCTGCTCATTCTAATAGAAGCAGTGCAAGAATCTCTTTCACCTCTGCTAGTGGCTACTGTCAATCTATTGGTCTTTGTCTCCCCCCAAGCATCCCTTGGGGGGGAGACAAAGACCCATGCTATACTCTGGAGGAATATTTTGTTGAGAATCAAAATCAAAGATTTTGAGCCCTTTGATACAAGTCCAACAAGCAATTAATAGTTATTTAGCTGTTGACCATCTTTTGAACACTCTAGATAATGCTGAAGATCAAATACAGTCATCAATTTTTTTCCCCTCAACATCAAAGCAAGCCTATAGAAAATGTGTTCCATATTGATGGAATTTGAACACAGGCTTTTTTTTTTTTTTTCACAGTGTGGAAGACAGTGATTGTAACCGCTGTATACTGACAAGGATATGCTATGGTATATTTTAGGCCACTGCCTGCAATCTGGACAGACCAAGCACTTTATTAAATGAATAGATTTTGATGAATTTACTTATTTATTTTTTTATAATCTTTAATAATGGAACTACTTCTCAAAATACAAGGATAAAACAGAAGCCATCTTGCCAGTACTCAACACTTCTGCATCATAGTGTGCCAATTGGCATAACGCTAGTCTAGCTTAGTGCTTATAACAGTGAAACCAAGTTTCTACTTCTTTTACAAAACAACTCAAACTAGTTAGCTATTTTTTGCTCATATGTGCGCGCGCACACACACACACACAGACACACATACTTATAGCCCTAAGATGGTTAGAGGAGTTTACATATTCAGTATAGCTAACTTTTGGTGGCCAATGAGCTCAATCTTATAATACATCGTAAGTTAGTGCAATTGCATCATTAAGCATATCTCATATTGTGAATACCCTCACAACAAGTTACCATAATATTGCACGACCTTGAATAAGTAACGCTTCACCACAGGAGAAGACTGTTACTTATTCTCAGCGGATACCATCACCCATATAGCACCATTTCGGAGCATATGGGCCCCTCATCAGTGGGTGGGCAGGTACCTTGGTATTGCAATGATGACAACCCAGTTGCAAAGTATAACTCCACAATATGAGAGATGCCTGATGCCGTGAAGTAATTTAGATTACAGAATAGTTTAGGGCTAAAGCCTCAGGTTACGTAAGGAGTTAACTAGCGTACAAGTTAGTGTAATTGCATAATTTCTGTACATAGCCAACTACTTTAGTAGTTATGAATTGGCATCATTAAGTATATCTCATTGTGAATACCTTCACAACAAGTTAACTATTCTGCAATCTAACTTACTCCACACTATCAGGCATCTCTCATATTGTGGAGTTATACTTTGCAACTGGGTTGTCATCACTGTAACACCAGGTACCTGCCCACCCACTAATGAGGGGCCAATAAGCTGTGAAACTATGCCGTATGGGTGATGGTATCTGCTGAAAATAAGTAACAATAGTCTTCTCCTATGGTGGCGTGCTACTTATTCAAGGTAGTGCAATATCATGGTAACTTGTTGTAAAGGTATTCACAATATAAGATACACTTAATGATGCCAATTCATAACTACTTAAATAGTTGGCTATGTACAGAAATGATTCAATTGCACTAATTTGTACACAAGTTAACTCTCTACATAACCTGAGGCTTTAGCTTTAAACTATTCTGTAATCTTATAATATATGTAATGGCAGCGACGTATGACAGTTGCCAGAACAGGTCACAAGACTGCAAATAAAAAATGCACTTTTTTCTGCTGCTGTTCTTACTTTAAAAAAATAAATAAAACTGCATTATTTCAGCATGATAAAAACATGGAAATATCCAACAATGAATCAACACTCACTGAATGCCTGATACGGTCTATCAATGGGGTTCAAAATACAGGCAAAGCATCTAGTGATATTGGCAAAAGGATGTTCTTATGAGGAAAAACTAAATATGTGGGCTACAGAGGCTGGTAATTGTCACCTTGAAGGAGACCTGACTGAAGTCTATATGGTGCTGAGAGAGGATATTAAAATGAATGAAGATGAAATCTTCAGTTATAAAAATAATATCAGAACTAGGGCAGTAAATTCAAATTACAGGGGTGGAGAAAGCTTAGACCAGATTGCAGAAAGTTCTCTTTCAGCCAGAAAGTTGTTAATTACTGAAACAAGTTGCTTTCATGGCTGGTGAGGCTGAAAGCTTGGAGAATTCAAAGGTCAGCTGGGTTGGTACCTATGTGAAGAAGAAACCACATAGGTACTTCATTTATTTATTTTTTGGCTGATGCAGCAAAAGCCTAGGACTTTCTACATTGTATGCCTAATAATAGTGAATTAATCTTTTATAATTCTGAGTTCATTTCCATTTTGCATATTAATACTCAAAAACTATATTAATAAGAAATGGAATCAATACTAACCATTTGTTAAATCCACTAAAATATTATCAACTTTCAAATCTCTGTGTGTTATCTGATGCTGGGAGAGATGTGCAAGCCCTTCTAATAACTGGGTCAATAATAATAATGACGTATGCAGAGTTGGTTTATGAGCATCAAGATACTGACGGAGTGAGCAGTGGTACCTATTATAGAAAATTAAAATTAGGAAAGAGATAACTTAATTAGAATTAATGAATGTAGGTATATTTTATAGACAGTAAAATCTTAATTTGAAGTTCAAGGAATCAGAATACACAGCCATTTCAATATAAAAAGGTTTAAAGTATCCATATAAACTTAGAATAAGGCAGTATTAAATAATGAAGAGAAATTTTCAGTCAGGTAATACTTGATAGTTAATACAATAACTTTTGTTATTTGTACAGAATTTTCATAATTCTCATTTAAAATATAAACATCTTTTAGTTTCATTGTAGTAAATATTTGTGAGTAGACAGTAAATGCATTAATTTGGTCAAACTGAGAAAGTTAATAAATGTGCTTTAGAGAAATTCAATGAATTTCTCATATGTAATAACAAGATTGTTAGGATTCATTTTTGGCACTGTAACTAGTCATACAGTTCAAGCTTGTACACACAAGCTGTATGCTAAAATAACCATTGTGTTATTCATTATGTGTAATTGTACATACTTGTTGCAGCTGGGGGGGGAGTTGTCTTAACCCCTTCATGGATTATCCTGAGATATCTCATTTTTAGTTTTAAATGTTAATTGGAACTACGCGAAATATCTCGGGATACAATAATACCCGAAGCAAACAATAATACCTGCAAATTTAGGACTGAAACGTATTTTCTCTGGTATTTATCTGGCTAATTTTGCATTAGGCAGGTAAATCCAGAGTTTTCTCAGGATTTTCCTATGCCTGGCAGCAAACAACTGGCTTTCATTTTACTTATATTGTACAGCAATGTCAGAACAGTAGCATGCGTTCCTGTGCCGCCAGTAAGCAAAATATAATTTGCCGTCCTAAATGCAGAATACTGAACCCACGAAAGTAATTCACAAAAACAATATCGAAAAATATTTTGGCACCCTCTTGAACTGCCGTCCGTAAGTGACGCTTACTTCGCCTGTCTACTTGTGGCAGCCGTGTGTCAGAATGTAGTTAGTTTGCGATTACTGCTTGTGCGTTCCACTTGATATTTTAATTTATTTATATAATGAGTAATGAAGACTTTTTCTGTGCCCTTCTTTTAGCTCAAGTGCTAATTTATTAAAAAAATCTGTATAATTTGCACACTTTTTTTTTGGCATACACGAAATAACTCGGGATAGCCCAAATGGGTTAATTACTCCCATGTATTTTCTACGAAAAAATTAATAAATAACACAAAAAACTATACAACAAGTATTCACATGATGCATACTTTTAATCTGTAAAATAAAAAAAAGTTGATCAGTTATGGCACATTTTCAGGAAAAAAAAATGTTCCGGAAAGGGGTTAATACTTGTAATCAAAGCACAAAATTCGATTATTGCTTTTTGTAAATTTCCTAAGTGCAAACTGCTCTTGCTAATTACACTACATGAGCTGGTGACAAGCTTGATGTCATTTTAGAACAGTAGTCAGAAAATGCCCACAGATGAAAAAAAAGTGTTTGATTATAGTTGGGAAATTTTACTTTGGCTGTGTGGAATTTCTGAAATTAACTCTTTTATTTATGAACATAGCTACTCATGGAAAAGATTAATTATGAAGCTGCTCAATTCATTGTGGAGGAAGTAAAATTTTTGTTAAAATCAAATGATGAATCAGTAATGTTTCTTTAACCAGTGACTGCATTATTTTCCACAGAACAGAAGTTAAACTAACTGGCCTGTAATTATTTTCATCACCCTTTGTTTCCACTTTGTGAATTGGGGCTACATTTGCACATCTCCATGGGGACCTCCCCTGAGTCCAAGGATGCTCTCATAATTATGGCTAAGGGTTTACTTACTTCCTTTGCTGTTTTCTTTAATATAACTGGATAGATCCCATCCACCCCAGGCATCTTCCTTATGTTTAACTTCAATTTCTCCTCCACTTTGCACTCAGCTATTACAAAATAATTTAGCTCCCTGTTAAGTTTAATAAGCTTCTGTCCTTCACTTCCCTACAGAATTCCTCATGCATGAATGTAGATGCAAAATACTCATTCAGCTTGTCAGCTATCTGAACAGGATCAACAACAGTCAAACCATCGATAAAAGTTGACCGATCTGATTCATCCCCTTCCTTCTAGAGTTTATATAAATAAAGAAGTCTTTGCTATTTTTCTTAGCATCCTTTGCCAAAAATTTCTTGTAATCTGCCTTCACTTGTCTAACCTCCTTTGTGACTTGATTACAGACTAGCTTATATCTACCATAAGCTTCTGTGTCGCCTGATAATTTATATGCATCCCACGCATTTTTCTTCTCTGCAACGAGTCTCAGTTTATCTAACATCGATTTAGGCCTAAACTTTGAACAGTATATCTTAGTTGGTATGAAAAGCCTAGTAGCTTCCGAGATTAATTTCTTAAATGCTTCCCATTTAGAATTTGTTGTAGATAACATCATCAGTTGGTCCCACTGTATAGAATTTGACCTTTACGAAAGAAAAAACCTTTCCCTTTACCCCTGATGTTACTTACATCTTTAAGAAAATCCCACATCAGTACACTGTGATCACTGCAACCTAGTGGTTCCTTTATCTGCAAATTCTTAATTTGCAGATAAAGAGCTATTTTCAGTTGAAAAAAAAAATAGTTATTGTAAATTAAAAAGGAAGTACATACCACAACCAATTTACAAACATGTTAAAAACATGTTAGCACTTATGTTCAATCTGTGCATATTATGAACAAAATGTATGCAACTTTTTCTCTAAATTATAAATCCTTGAATGATTCAATACTTCAAGAGGTTTAAGAGGATAAACCAATTTTTTATTTATTTTATTTTTTTTTTTTTTGTTAATTAACTGCATGAAGAAATTTCCAATTTTGCTGATAGTGAATTCTGATATCTAGTGTTAATAACTAGATAATGAATTCTATACATGTTTATGCACTGTGATATGTATTAGTTTTTGAAATAGCCTATACATCATATATTGTCCTTTGTATATGTAAAATTTTAAATTAATACAGTTGCTTTATTTACTCCTTACTGTCTCCTTGCTAATTGATTTACTGACACAGTATATTACAAGCAGAGGTGAACAGTCAGAGTTCAGATATACATATTCCTGTACAAACAGACGATGACTTGTTTATACTATTAATTTTATGAATCAAGTCCATGCCATTCCCACACATAGGTAAAGTTTATTATAAAATTTGCCTTGTTACTTTAAGGTTGCAACTTGTACGAATGGAATTTTTAAAATATCTGTCATTCCCTTTAAACCATTTGTAGGCAGACTATAAATTTCAATCAGAAACTGACATATAAATTTACCTTTTCATCACTAAAAAGAGTGTCATATTTCTCCCATAACCATCCTCAATAAGCCTAGGTGGTAGTGCCTGTGGATAATTACTAAAGGCTTCAGGCAAATTTGGCATCCAGTCAGCAAAGGCACAATACATTTCCACTATATTAGGATGAGGAGATAAATATTTTATTTTTCTTTTTGAGCTGTAAGAGAAAAACAATGCATTACAACAAAACAGAAGCAATCATACTAATTTAAAATTTCCAAAAAGTGAAAGTTTTTTTTTTTATGTGGTCATTAAACATTCTGGCACCTTTATTACTTATTATTTCTCATCCAATAAATTGCCAAATAAATGTCGAAAATGAAAAATATAATAATCTTTATCCTGTCAAAGTGCGATGTTAGTTCAATTACTTTATCATATCCAGAGTGGTATTAATCATTTTACAGGATATGTTAGCACTATCAGCTTAATTATCATTATCACTTCATATGACAGAAACCCTAACCACAACTTTATAGCAACTCAGAATTAGCAATGTTTTAGAGGATCTCTTTTTCTTTTGGATCATGCATAAGTGCCATGAACACCACCCTGAACTATACTAAGCTCTTCTTTATACATCCTCCATGGCAATACAGTGATTTTGCTACAGTGATTTTGAAACTGAATCACTTTAGAGAGATTCAATTTCAAATTGTTATAGACTGGAAAAATTCTTAAAGGAGTAGGGTTTCCCTGTAAGTTATTCTGGGTTTTTCAGCCTGCACACACATGATTGCACGCACACACACAGTGACAAATTGCAGGAAAGGGACTGGTACACTATGGCTGAAGTAGTTTATGCAACAAAAATGTTTAAAAAGACAAGACAACCTTTTGCATAGTAATTTTTAACCCCGATCCTAGAAATGACTAGACCTGAATCTGTTCTCTGTTCAAGGATAAATCTAATATCAGTCCACTATTTTTTAACGTTACCTGGTGAAAGAGAGGAGAGAGGTACCATCATTTGATATTCTTATGAATTTATTGTCTATGTTATTGAACCTATCGAAAAATTTGAAACCAGAGATGATCCATCTTCCATTACTGCCATTCATATTTAAAAATTTATCAATGCAATAAGCTTGTTTCATCTCTCTCCGTGTTTTTTTTTTATTAAGAATTTTTATAGTAATCCGATAAACAGCTCTAAAAAGCTCTAACAGGCTGTTCCCCCCCCCCTACTCCCATTCATATTTTAAAATTTATCAATGCAATAAGCTTGTTTCATCTCTCTCTCTCTCTCTGTGTTTTTTTTTATTAAGAATTTTTATAGTAATCCGATAAACAGCTCTAAAAAGCTCTAATAGGCTGTTTCCCCCCCATGACCAGTTCCTCTCTGTTTTACATGTAAAGCACTTTGAAACAATGATCATGAAATTAAATCTCATCCCCCTTTTCTAAAAACCTTATGGGAATAAATTTAAAACTGTTGTATATTTATTTCTATTAGCTTGGATGCAAGTAAAGGCTCACATAAAGATTAATGCAAAAGTTGTAAAAAAACAATTACTTTCCCTAGCTCTTCTTTTATTTTGTGCTGCCTTTCAATCAAACAGCAAACACTATATTTCTCACTGGCAGTCATGACATCACGATCAATACAGGTAGATAAAAAGTAGCTTCACACATTTGCACAAAATTTTGTCTATTAGGTATCTTATAATTTTTTATTATGTTTACCTAAAAATATATTATATTGGGAGAAAATTAGTACAAATCCAAAGTTGCAGTGGCAGTAACAGTTACATTTCAACAATGACTTCCAGCAGTAATGGAATACTCATCCTAATGGTAATCAACCTTTTGCTAAATATGCTCTAACATGGCTGGTGTAACCCTACAAAAAAGAAGTCCAAGAATGTGAAGCCTGGTAAGTTGGCCATCAAATTGGACCTGTGCATCCTATCCATCAACCTTGAAAACAGAGATGCAAACAGCCTCAAACGTCCTTATGAGGAAAATGGATGTACCATCTTGTTGGTCCATTAGATGGCATTGTGGTGAGTAGTCCACACAGCAGTGGCCCGCTTGTTTGTATATGGCAGCTGGACCCGAGTAGGTACCTTTTTTTATTCTGGAGTTAGCACTTGATGCTGATGGCAGACACTTCAACTAAGGTACGTATTGAAGACTATCAGGTAAGCATTACTAAGTGGATTCTTGTATTTATTTCTACACAGGGTGATAAACTTTTGCTGATTAGGTTAATAATTACAATCTTCATAAAGTTCCTAGCCAAATCTGGGCATTTCATTTCCTAGATGGTGGCAATGGCACCATCGATGATGACCTCCATTGTTATAGCACAGAAATTCTTTCTATTATTAGATTGCTTGCCTCACATGGCCACATTTTGCTGTAACTTAATGGAGACTACTGTTTTGATCTAGATACCACTAAAACTTGTTGCAATTTGTGTAAAACATGTAGTAATTGATTTGCAATGCTAGATATGATATCATCTAATTATTTTGCCCCTGGCTCCTTTTGCTGAACTTAGCTTACACACTGAAAGCCTGGTTGAACCCACCAACTTAGTTTTTTACCAGTTTCCTCTGGACTAGATCCAGACATTGCAGATACCACTGATATACTTAGTAAAACTATTTTATCATAAGTTTAAGAAAGAAAATTTGAAAATACCTTATCATGCAAGTAGTCCACAGATTCTGAGCTTGAACCACAGGACTTATACTCGGTTGTTCAAACAGAGAAGTTGAAAATGAAAGAAACACCCTCTCAGGTTGATTCAGAGGAGGAGGACAGCAGACCTACCCATGTTTCAAGCAAAGCTCAGAGGATAGTTGCTAGACCTAGGACAGAGTCTCCCCCCCCCCAAACCAGAAGAACTTTCTCAGGCAACTAACACAAGATAAAGATAATACTTCCAAGGAAAATGGACTTTCCAGACAGCTGGTTCTGCCTTGGATGAAATCATAAACATGCGAGTGCAACTTGAAAAACTCATGACAGACCAAACAGGAAGAATCATTGATGTAGATAGAAGGTAGGTCACTGAGTATTGGACCTGCCTTGAAAGAACGGTGACAGACCTCCATATTCAGAATGAAGTCTTGAGAGCTAAGCTCGAGGATAAGGAGGCAGAGTGTTAAACATAGATCCAGCACTCAAGGACATATTATGCTCAGGTGCTAAAGGTACCCCAACAGGGTCAAAAGACTAACAAACCACCAAATTTGACTAATAGGTAATACAAAGAGGATAATATTATACAGGCTGAGCGCATCATGCAAAACTGAAATGCGTTAATTGAATATAATAATCAATAGGAAAAATTATAATTAAATAAATAAATTTTCTGTTTATACTATGGGACGACCAAATGGTCAGGAGTTCACAAGATAGACAGAATACAAGAATCGGCACCATAATTAGCAGTGACGGGCTTGAATCCCGGTCACTCAAGACACGTGTACTTATGCAATTGGTCCGTGACCTTCAGGAACGTCCTTAAACAATTTTAAAAATACCTTTTAAATAACTTTTTAACTGTATACCATGTAAAAGATAATGAAAATAATTATAGAATAAAATGTTTATTGCATAAAACATACACAATGAAGAAACAATTTTTACGGAAATATTTGAATAGAGTCATTTGAACAGCGTTAGCTTTCTTTTTTTCATCAATCAATTTCCAATAGTCGACAACAATCTTCTCTAGGCCCTGGCGAAATAAATATCATAGAGAACCTCAAAAAAAAAAAAAAAAAAAAAAAAAAAAAAGGTTTGAGGTTCTCTGCAATATGAAAGATTTCATCTAGTTCTTTTACCATTATCTTCTTTGCAGTAACATTTTCATCTGACTCATTTAAAAATTAAAATTTTTTGTTTGCATTTAAAAATTAGAATTTTTAAATGCAAGTCTTTATTAGCATGACTTTATTAGCGGGAGGCAAACACGAGGTAAGCTTAGCAGGAAGTTCAAATATTTTTCAACTATCACATAAAAAAGATTGCATTAACTGGAAATTTGCATTGTTAAGTGAAAAGCGGTATAATTTTTTCAAATAATGGTAACTGAAAAACGCATTAATCAAACTCATGTTATGCAAGGCCTGGCTGTAATAATATAGCCCACAGAGGACAGTAACCTGAACTCTAGTGAGGCCATCAAGCAAGTTGTCACTAAAAAAATGGAAACTGAATTTAAAACAGTCAAAATTAAGGTACTGAGAAAAACAAGAAACATGGGCCTAGTTATTGAAGCTGCATCCACAAAAGATGCCGACAAGATAAGGAATAGCAGTGAAGCTGCAAACATAAGTTTGAAAGTAGTCAAATCTAAAACCAGATGCCCAAGTATCATATTTCACCTGGATGAAAATAAGAGAAAAGATGAAATTCTAAATTAAATCTATATGATAAAAACTTCTATAATCAAATGACTAAACACAAGCTAAGCAAGGAACTTATACTGAAATATTTGACTAGGGCAAAGTCTGGCCACACCCAAAATTGGATAGTTGAATTATCACCCAGGGTATGGCAGCTAATAACCAAACAAGACCGAATATATAAATGCTACAGGTGCTTCAAGTTCAGGCATACCTCGCCCACCTGTTCCCAAAAAGAACCAACCTGTGGTAGAGGCCATGATTATAATGTATGTAATAAAAAAAAAAAAAAAAGGAAGGGGGCAAAGTATCAAATGTGCCAATTGTAAGACTGCTGGGCTGACCTTTAATCACTCAGTTATGGACCACAAGTGCCCTACCTATATTAACGCAATAAAGCAGCAAAAACAGAAAACTGATTATGGATACTCCCCACAATCAATGCCAGGAGAGTCTGCACAGTTGCAGATCGGATCAAAATTATAATGGAAGAAAAAGAAATAGATACAGCCTGTATCCAAAAGTCCTACACCTATGGGGATAGGGTTCAGGGAAAACCCAAATCATACAGAATTACTGAGGCTACCCCATAGATACCACGTGGGTTGCCCTGATAATAAGGAATATGAGCCTAACAGTCAGTAATTTATGTTCCCCAACAGCAGCCTATATGCAAATTACTTCTCCCTAGGAAGCTTTCATGTAATATCATTATACTGCAAACCTGGCCAAGACACTGAACCAACCTTACATTACTTACAAACAGCTCTATCCATCCTACCTGACAGCAAAATTCTGGTCTCCATGGATGCAAATTGCAAGTCCCCAGTATGGCACAGTTACTCATCTGATAGACCTACGTCCAATAGATCAGACAGTGCAGGCACTCAAAGTGGGCATGACTTGGAGGACTTTATAGTTACTTCACCATTCCGAATCCTAAACCAGCCATATAGTCCAGTGACGTAGAATAGTATGCTACGTGAAAGTGTGATAGAAGTAACAATGGCTACAAATGCCATTCTACAAAAGTTTATAAATTGGAGAGTGCAGAAGAAATTTCCCCACATGATAACCAGCTACTACACCCTGATATCGGGTGACAAAATTTACTAACCTAATCATAAAGGCTGTTGAAGTCACGTTCAATAGCCTTTAGGATAAACAAACATCTGCAATGAGAATGAGGCATATGTACCTCCTGATACAGAACCCTCCACCCCATTAGAACAGAAGAGCTAACTAATGCACTCAGCAGAACTAAGACTTAATTGAACCAGAAATGATAAAAATTCTGGGCCCTGGGAAAACAATAATTCCGGGCCCAATGACAGAAGAAAGAAAGAAAAAAAAAAAAAACTGCATGTAGACTAATTGTTTTTTTATTTTTTCTGTAATATAATAATACGAAAATTGAATAATAGTGATACAATATTGGGTAAATACAAAGTAATAGTTGTTTAATAAAAAATAAATAAGGAAAAGACCAAACCCTCCAGCATACGACAGCACGACAAAACAAATGGCCCTCAGTCCCCAGCAGCTTTCACTCTCCCTCTTACGGCAGCGAGAGGATCAAAGTGTAAGCAGAGGGTGCTAAGAATCTCTGGGTACGACCAGGCTGCCATGCGCGGAAACTGAACTTGGCCTGTTATAACGTAAGATCACTCATCGGTGAAGACAGGATATTAGAGGTGGAAAAGGAATTAGAAAATGTGAATTGGAATATCATCGGTTTGGCTGAAACAAGAAGAAGAAATGAATCACTTATAAGTTTATCAAGTGGAAATCTGCTGTACACCAATGGAGTTGGAGTTGGGTTTCTGGTCCATAAAGATTTTAAAAACAACATTTTGGAATTCAAAAGTACATCAACCAAGGGCGTCAAGACTAATACTCAAGATTTCTAAGAGGTACAAGCTAAAGATTATAATGATTTATGCACCAACATCGGGCCATGATGATGAAGAGGTTGAAGAAATGTACACCGAAATTTAGAGTCTTCTAAATGAGCAGAAAACCCACTACACTATTATTATGGGGGACTTTAATGCTAAGGTTGGAAAAAGACAAAACAGCGCAGAAAGGGGAACTATAGGAAATTTTGAATTGGTGAAAGAAATGAAAGAGATGAAAGACTTGTGGAATTTGCAGAATCTCAAGGACTGTCAGTAATGAACACTTTTTTCAAGAAAAGGGTGAACAGAAAGCGTACATGGAAGAGTCCAAATGGATTAACAACTAATGAAACAGACTTCATCCTCACTAACAGAAGATATATTGTGAATGATGTTACCGTCCTGAATAAGGTAAATGTTGGAAGTGATCACAGAACGGAAAGATGTACACTTGATATAGACGTAGGAAAGGAAAGGAAAAAACTGACTCAAGTAAATAATATAAAGGTCTTTGAGATAACAGAAGAGGAGAAAAAGCAGTATGTACTGGAACTTAAGAACAAGTTTGAGTTTCTGCAGACTGTTCAGGACCAAGATATCGATGAAGAATATTACAACTTTCTGAAAGTGATAAAGCCCAAGAAACCTATAGGGAAACAGAAATCCAAAGAAGAAAAAATTAGTCAAGAAACACTTGTCATGATGAACTGAAGACGACAAATGAAGACCAAGAAAAACACTGACAGGGAGAAAATTGAGTATACTGAGTTATGCAAACCCATTAGAAAGAGACTCAGAGAGGGCATAAGATTTAACACAAGAAAAGTAGAACAAGCATTAAAGGAAAACAAAGGATTTAAATCAGCAGCCATGAGCAGTAATACAGAAAGACAAATGATACTGAAACTGAAGAATAGCGATGGTGTACTTATAAACAGCAGAGAAGGCATAATTCAAATAGCAGAAGACTACTATAGAGAATTAAACAAGGAGTGAGGGAATGATACCAGCAGTGGGGAAGATGGATTGCAAAGTAGCAACACATACGACATACCCGATATTCTTCCTGATGAGGTAGAACATGCATTGAAGAAAATGAAGAATCAGAAAGCTCAGGGGAAGATGAAGTTACTGTAGAGTTGTTAAAATTGGGAGGAAAAGACATAACACAAAAACTGGCAAGGTTCTTCACAAAGTGCAATAGAAAAGGTGTGACACCTAAGCAGCGGAATAATGCAATCATAGTTTTGCTGCATAAGAAAGGAGATAAATCAGAAATTGGAAATTATAGACCAATTAGCTTGTTATCCCACATCTACAAGTTGTTCACAAGGGTCATTACTAACAGATTAGAAAGAATACTTGATGAGAATCAACTGAAAGAGCAAGCTGGCTTTAGGACAGGATTCTCAACTATGGATCACATTCATGTAATATCACAGCTAATGGAGAAAGCAAATGAATATGAAACACCATTATGCCTGGCATTTGTGGATTATGAAAAGGCATTTGACTCCATACAGCATAAAGCAATGTTTCGGGCACTGGAAAGACAAGGCATAGATACCCCATATATTATGATTTTGAAGAAAATATATGAGAGTGCTACCTCCTTTATTAGACTAGACAAAGACAGCAGGAAATTTAAAATCGACAAAGGAGTTTGACAAGGAGACACAATATCTCTGAAGCTGTTTACTGCTTCCCTTGAGGAAGCTTTCAGAAGATTAGACTGGTCGCAGAAAGGAGTCAATGTGAACGGAGAGTACCTAAACCATTTACGATTTGCAGATGACATTGTGGTCATAAGCCACGATCCCAAAGAATTAGAGGAAAATCTTAATCAGTTATGCACAGTTAGTAAGGATTTTGGACTAAAGATGAATATGGCTAAAACAAAAGTAATGATGAACAAGTATGCCACAGAAAGGGAAATAATGATTGAAGGAGCAGTAATTGAAAAGGTGGAGTCATATACTTATTTGGGACAAGTCATTCAATAGCTGTAATAATGATAATTGGCTGGAAGTCAAGAGAAGAATAAATTTTGGATGGATAGCATTCAGGAAATATAGTCACATACTGAAGAGCAATATCCCAGTTTGTCTGAAACGTGAAATAATGAACCAATGTATACTCCCCACCATGACTTATGGAAGTGAAACTTGGGCACTCACCAAAAGAATGGAAGAGAAGCTGAGAACTACACAGCGAAGAATGGAACGAATTATATTGGGAATCAGACTGTTAGATAAGAAGAGAAACACATGGATTAGGCAGCAAACTCAAGTAAAGGACATTCTTATCAAATCTAAAGAACTAAAATGGTCTTGGGCAGGACACATAGCTCGAAGACATGATGACGGATGGACTAAGAAAATAACAGAATGGTACCCAAGAGGAGCTAGAAGAAAACCTGGAAGACAAAGGCGGAGACGGATAGATGAAATTCATGAGTTTGTGGGTAGTAAATGGATGGCCGGTGCTCAACACAGAAGGAACTGGAAATTTGCTGGAGAGGCCTTCATCCTGCAGTTGATTGAAAATGGCCGATGATGATGAATAAAAAATTTCCACTCATATAATAAGGTTAATCTCGATATACTATCACATCAGATCACAAAGTCAAAAAAAAATCACAGCTTAAGTCGTGGATTTAGACTAAATCACAAAGGTGCTTTGCAGGCCTCACGACTTGCAAATAACTCTATTACTTTTGAAAAATCAGTGTTGGGCTAGTTCCACCTCAACTGATAATAAGCCCAAAGACGAAAGTTGGTTTTGACCCATAGTTGATCGTAACACATTTTTAATCCTTGAGAGGCAACTAAAAGATCGTTCTGCTTGAGCCACAGTCACTGGTATTGTACAAAACAACCTTAAAGTAATAACAATATTGGGAAATAGGCGGTTTAAGATTCAGATGTTTTATTTTATTGAGCAACTGTATAGGTGAAAGATTTTTTTCCTGTATATTTGCATCATATATCTATTTCAGATGTATTAGTTCTTCAGAAAACTGCTCGCTAATATCATCTTCATATTTGTTTTGTAGTTTTCTGGCATTTTCTCGAATTTCTACCTCATTGTCATGAAATAATCACAGCACACTGAATGCAATGTTTATTTATTTCGCTACATCAAATCAAGTCATATTACTAATAACACTGTCTAAAAGAACATTAAACTTGAATATTTCAGTTGATGTTATTGTCGATTCTTCAGCATTTCGTTTCCTCTTCCTTTGTTATCGATCTGAAAATTCAGCCTGCATACTTAAATTTACAGCTACGAGCTTGCATTCGTTTAGGATTGCCTCCCAACTATTCCTAATCTTTTTCAAATTTGTCAGAAGACTAGAAAGATTTGCTACTTCGATGCCAATGGCGGTATTTTGAGCTTGTAAGACCGTGCTTCAGTAGTTTATGGCTGATAGAATTTTGAACCAAACTGTTACCATCAAGAGGCATTCAAATGACTCCGTCTCCATATATGTCTTTATACCATTCAAATCTGTTTGAGTGTCTGCAGTTAGATTTAATTCTAGCACTATGTCGATTGACTTCATTATTGAAGGAAGCTTTTGTGCAAATGGTTTCACACTCTCAATTCAAGCAGACCAATGTGAGTTGGACATGGAATGAAGTGAGCAGTTGGTGTTTTTTTTTTCAAAATTTCCCACCTCTGAGGACTACCACTAAACATTATACAGCTTCTGTATAACACCAAAAAATGTTATTACCTCAGGACAATATTCTGCTGCACAAACACCACAGAGATTCAAACTGTGACAAGCGCAAGGAGAAAAAATGGCCAGGGGATTAATTTCCAAAATTCGAGCTTGAATGCCCTTGCATGCTCCACTCATATTAGAGCCATTATAGCATCCTTGAGCGTGGCACTCACTTATTGGGATATTATGTTTTTTAAGTGTTTTAAGAATTAAATTTGCAATGGCCTCTCCTGAAATCTACAAATTCCATGAATCTTTCAAAGATTTCATATTCATTTGTTTCTTTGTTTGCAAGAACATAGAGCAAAATGAATTTCATTTGTTCCATATGAGCAGAATCTGGCATTGCATCTACAATTATAGAAAAGTATTTCGCAACTTCTCTTTCCTTTAAAATTCAGCTAAGAACATTTTCAGCACAGCATGAAATAAATTCATTCTGAATTTCGGCTGACAAATAATGAACCTTCAATCTTTTCAATTAGTGATTCTTTCACTTTTTTCAAATGCTCGTCAAGGAGAGGATCATAATGACTTATGATCTCTAGCATTCCTAAGAAATTTCCATTTCTTGAATCACAATCAAGTTGCTGCCCATAAAATCAAATCCACGTTCAGAAAAAAACAAAACTACATCCAGATATTCGGAGATGGCAATAAACAATGACCAGGCAGAGTAAAGCATCTACTTCAGTCACTTCAAAGCATGAAGTTTTGTAAAATTTATGGTTTTGAGGTTCATTTTCCCATTTTCACAACAACATTCTACCCTTGTCTACTGCTTTGTTTCTAAGCCAACAGGCCCCAGACTTTGCTGCTGGGCATGAATGTTACATTTTATAACTTTTTTATGTGTTATAATCAACTACACTGATGCTAAAAATCTAAGGAACGAGCATAAAGAAATATATTTTTAAATACAAATAAAAAGCAAAATATTCATTTATGAACATCACTGTCTAATCCCATTGCATCCAACCTGTTGCAAAGTGCAAATTGGAATACCAAGTAAAAACAATCTGACTTTCCATTATCAATTTAAATATAGCCAACACTGAGAAAATGTCACAAAAAAAGGATCATTCTCTGAGGTGGAGAGCAACAGGGAGAATGGAATAAGGACAAAGTCAAGTCAAGGCAGCTAGATGACTGAGTGACTCACAGCATTGTAAGCCTCTTTCTCTTGAAGACTAGTCCAAGGGTATCCTCATGTCACTTCCACACAAGCTAACCATTATCTGGCTATAACTATGCTGTTTCACAGCATCACAACTGGATTCAGTTGCATCAGTAACTTACTGGTTCTACAGAAGACCTTGTATTTGGGCATACAGCATCTACAGGTTTTATGAAAAGGGATTTTATGCCTAACAATAACCCGTTATCTGTATTCTCTTCACCTCCATACATAAAAAAAACCTGCCCAAATTGGTGAACCAAAGAGCAATGAATTGTAGTAGTGCTGTTCACTGATGAGTTAACAGTTTAATAGTTTATACAAGTGGAAAAGTTGGAGTCTTCAACTGGGATCTAAGCACTTGCATCTACAGCAGCAGTTCCCAACCTTTTTTGACTCGCAAACCCCTTTCAGCATAATATTTTTATCATGAACCACTAAGCCTATATTCTCTGAAATCGTATAATAGTTCTGAATTTTTATTATAAAATATTTCCAGTTCTAAGTTTTATAAGCAAATTGCATAATAATATAAAATTATTATTAGGTACCTATGCATAACAAGGGTCTTTGAGAATGATAAAAAAATTAGTATGGAAAACATTGTGTATTTAAACCGATATATTGTAAGATAGTAAACTAATTATAAGGAATTGTGGGAGATTTGGTTTCTTTCATTGGCAATTCTCTACTTTATATTTAATTTTATTTTATCTTTGTTTATTAATTATAATTTTTTATAACCCTTTTACCATAGACGAACAGTGCGATACATATTGGCATGTTCACACGTAATTTCCCCGAACCCCACACACACTAATATCCTGTTGTGCATGTTCACAATGTAAGGGCATGTGACTCAAACCACAACTAAATATAAATTTTGAACTGAACTGCACAAATTAATATTAAGCTATTTTCTACTTTACAAAAACATACCTATGTAAATCTAAGCAGACAGCATTGCAGAATTTTTAGTGTGAAACCCCCCCCAAAGGGTTTGTAAACCACTGGTCGGGAACCACTGATCTAGAGGAAACAGAACACCACATTCTATCTGCTTATATCATGGAAGGTGACGATTGCTGATTACGGTTTAATGGTATGGAATGGAATCACTTTCAATGATCATACACATCTCTGCATTCCCACAATGGCTGTAAGTATCAAGATTAGATTCTTGATCCATATGTTTGCCTCTTGCATAAGCAATTAGTCCACACATTCCTTCGATAGATGACAATGCATGTCTTCACAGAGATCTTCTAGTAAACCAATACCATCAGAGGAAGAGCACAGCTTGTGAGAATGGTTAATCAGATCCGCAGACTTCAATGCAATTCAGAATGCCTGGGATGCTCAGTGCAAGAGGGCTGCCAGTCACAGGTCCCTTCCTCCCCAGAAGCATCAGAGCTTGGTATCCTTATACAAGACTGTAAACTGATGCTTCTAGTACTAATTAATAGTCTCACTCATGAGGAGATGATTTATACCTGTATTACTATCCACAAAGATCACATCCCTTATTAGGGTGTTTCCTACAGATCGATAATGTCCTTTTTGGTTGTTCATGAACTCATTTGCATAATGCTACTTTCATCAAAATTTGTCCAGTCTTATGCCTTATTAAGACCAACTGAAACAAATGGTTTATTAATGTTTTATCATAATCTAATAAAAGATTGATTTATGTTTTTTGTGTTAGTTTTTAAGTTTTGAGTACTAGTGTAGTTGCCACTTGCATATGATAATTTATACAATAGTAAATGGAAAGTGAAGTTTCTCTGAAATGAACTGCATTCATATATTGTCTCACTAACTGTATATGTTAAAAACCACTGAGTTTTCACAAAACTGCTCCAGAAAATGCATTTTTATTCCTCCAGACATTCAAGTACAGTGTGAACCACAGTTTTGTGGTTATGGGCTATAGCTCATCCATAGAATTCTATGGATGAGCTTGTTATATGTGTAGAGCACTGGTTGGCCATGGTTCATTACTTTATATGCATATTGCCACTGTATATAGCATCACGCCTACCAATGGAATAAGCCACCTGTTTCAACCTATTATACTTCCACAGTGCATGGCTGCCCTCATTGATGTCAGTATCAGTATTAATAGCAGCAAGAAAGCAAGCAAGTTTATACAGTGTCAGCCAAAAAAAAAAAAAAAGACCTTCCCATATCACCTATTCTCTCCTCTAATAGTTCTTCCTTGACTTTATTTAAACTATCACTTCTAGAACACAATATGGAAGGTTGTTCCCACAATTAATTGCCCACTGGCTGAAGGTAATTTTCCACACATCTATCCTGCAAATATCCTTCCTCAATTTGAATTTAAGCTCTCTCATGTGTGTAGTCTGAGAAGGAAAGGATGCCACTGACATTGCGCTTACTCCATTCAGAACCTTAAACACCTCAATTAGATCTCCTTCAGTTCTGCGAATTGTAGCATCTGGAGACTAGGCACAGGTCTCCAGAGAGAGATGCCTAGTCTCCAGATGCTACAATTCGCAGAACTGAAGCCTTTCCAAGTAAGAGCACCCTTATGTTCCTTCTCATTAATCTTGTTGCTCTTTTCTGCACCCTTCCAACAGTCTCCATCCTTTCTAAAATGAGGCCTCCAGACCTATATGCAGAACTCAAGAAATGGCCTAACTACTGCCTTATACAATTTGATAATCACCTCTTATCCCTGATGGTAAAATTCCTGTATATCATTAACAAAATTCCATGAGCTGTCCTAGTATGTTATTACATCTAGCAATAGCTTATTTCAGAGATTGTGTTCCAATCTCTTTCTACCATAACGTATCATATAATATGAATAACTTGGCAAAATAACTTTTAAAATTAAACATCTTATTTTAAAACCAAATAGGCCTCTGAACATATTTCTGCACACTTGGACTGTACAGAATTGTTTGAATTATAAGAAAACACCAAATGGTGAACTAGTTTGACAATTCAGTGTCCAATATGATGTTTCTTATAATTCAAGTGTTCTTCATCTATGGATCAGCTATTATAATCAAATAGCAAATCTTATATTACCAGAACTGGAGGTTTATATTTACTCCTTTTGATTGCATAGTAAATCTAAAATAACAAATGAGCGTGTGGTATGTGTGTGACAGCACTATAGCTCTAAGACTATGAAACCTTGTACGAATAGTAAGGTGGGTGTGTGTGTGTGTGTGTGTGTGTGTGTGTGTGTGTGTGTGTGTGTGTGTGTGTGTGTGTGTGTGTGTTATTTTTTAACACATCAATTCTTTCTGAAAGTTATTAAAATTTCTATTTGGCATCTTTTATAAGAGAGCACCATTACAGGCTGACAAATATTTGTCAAAAGTAAAAATGCCTCTCTAAATAAATGAAAACAGATTGTATTACCTTTCATTAGGTCTATCAATATTTCATGTCTATAAATTAGAAGCTTTAATTCCATCTGGAAATTATGCAATCTTAATTAATGTTATAAATGAAAGAGTGGTGTTATGATTAAAAGATGAAGATTTAGCATTAGTTTCAAATGAACATGAACTCAGCCAGTAACAAATAAATAAAAACATGAAGGTTGCTCATTGTTATATCAATATTTTTCATGATAATTATGCATTTTTTTTTCTCCCCTTAGATAAGAAATTAATTCATAAAAACTGTTTAAAAATTTACAAGTTTTTTGGTTGTCTGGCTATCAATTCTCTTCTTGCTGGAATAGTTTCTTTATGCATGGCTTTCCAAATAGCAGCAGCATTTGACTCAGCACTGTAATTAAACATTATTTTGACAGCTAAATTGTAAGGAGACAGAGATCCTGCATGGAATCCTGGAGGGCTACAACTTTCACGAATAAATGCTGGAGCAGTTACAGCTGAAAACAAAATATAAGTTGTAAGAGTAAACTTAGTATCTAAACTTTATTTTTATTAAGGCACATAATATTATTTCCAATTTCTCTATATAAAAGTGCATATCATTTGATATTAAGCATGCAAGGTTCACCTACAGAATAAGTTCAGCTTTGGGATTTATTATAAAATGAGTATCGTGAAAATAAACTTTTGTGCACTATAATATATGATACAATATAATGATATTATTATTATATTAGCCATAAAGTGCAAGGAAGCCCAAGACTTTTGCTGCACCAGTCAAAAAAAAAAAAAAAAATTCTAAATTATTGAGAGAGAGAGAGAGAGAGAGAGAGAGAGACTTGAAAGGAATCACCAAGAACGATGATATCCAGCTCAGGACCCTGCATGTACCAAGCCCATACTCACCAGATGTGAGCCCCTGAAGTTAAATATATAAGCAACTTGGTGAAACTGGATTAATTTTTTAAAACAAACATGGAATAAAAATGAATTAATTGACATCTGATTAAATAAAATTAGTCATCAATAATCAATGATGTAACCATGTTATTAAGGAATTACTATCACGCACACATTTAAAAGTTAAAAAATTCATCATGAACTTGGTCCGGCGTAGGTCTTTTAAGACCTGTTCCGTTCTAGCTCTTGGAGGTGGTCTTGATCTCGCCATCGTTGTCTTGGTCAACCAACATCTTTCTTGCCTGTAGGTTTGTAGTTAAAGGCTAATTTTGGGATCCGGTCTGGGTTCATTCTTTCTATGTGGCTGATCCATTTTTCCTGATACCATTTTATGTCATTTACTATGTTATCTACTTTTAATTTCTCGTGGATATCTAAATTTCTTTGGTGGTCTAGCCTTGTAAAGCCTAATAATGGTCTTAAAAATCTCATTTGTAAAGCCTAATAATGGTCTTAAAAATCTCATTCTTCTAGTTTGTGTGCATCTTTCTTATTTATGACCCAAGTCTCACAGCTGTAGAAGAGGGCTGGTTTTGACGTGATGTTGTGAAGTCGTAATTTTGTTTCAGTTGTCATTTGTTTTCCGAAGTGGCATTTAATTGTTCCATTCATTTTATTATATTTTTGTTAGTTTAGTGTGGATGTCTTTCCCTTCATTTGATATTAAATTTCCCAAATAGGTGAAGTCAGATATTTGTTCTATTATTTTATCATCAATAACAATTTTGACTCTATGTTTTTTCCACATAATCCCATTGATTTTGTTTTTGAGGTGGAGATTTTCATCTCTTACTTTTTACCTATTTTATTAAGTTCATTTGCTGCTATCACCCTCTGTAGTGTTATCACCCTCAGCAGTGTTATCACCCTCTGTAGTTGTTAGGGTTATTTCTGGAGCTTTTTTGCGTAAATTGATTACTATTCCTGTTTCTCAATCTTTGGGTATCTGTTGCTTATGCCATATGACGTTAAATAATTTTAGTAGCGCGTTTTTTAGTAAGGTGCCCCATATTTAAATAGTTCTACATTCAAATTGTCTATGCCTGGGCTTTTTTGATTTTTGTAATATTAACTCTAGTTCTTCCATTGTTATATTTTCTTCATCTTTGGTTACAACAGATTTATCTTCCAATTCCCTAGTGTCTGGGTTATACCATAGTTTGGTATAGTGTTGCTTCCATTCTGCTTGGGAGATGGAGTTGGTTTTTATTTGATCATTTGTGTCTAGTTGTAATTTCTTAAAAATTTTAAATCCTCTTCTCTGTGGGCCTGTGATATCACGTTCTAAAGATTTAACAAATTTATCCCAGTCATCTTGTCGGATTCTTCTGGTTAGTTTTCTGACTTCTGCTCTAGGCTTTTTATATTTTATGTGTAGATGTAGGTCTTTAGTTTGTAGGAATAGTTTATAGGTCTTTTTTTTCTCACTGATTGCTTGTTTCAATTCTTCATTCCAAGTTCTTAGCCAGTTTTTATTTTTTTATAGGTTTGTATCCAAGATTTTCTTCAGCATCTCCCAGAATTGATTTTTTCATGTTTGACCAGATTTCCTCAACATTATCACTTTCATCTGATTTGAGTTTATCTTTCAATTGACTTTCATACAGGAATTTAGTGCTTTCATCTTCCAACAAATGTATTTTTAATTTCTTAGTAGTTTTTGTTGCTATTTTCTTCTTTTTATTAAGATAATTTCGTTTTATTTTGAAAGGGGAGGGCATTATCCAGCTGAAAGACGGCACCGCCAGAGAGGAAGACCGTTGCCACAAAAGGGCGTACCTGGTCAGCAATAATGTTTAGGTAGGTGGTAGACATCAGAGCGCCCCCAGCACATGGATGACTGGACTCAGAGTATCCCAGCAGAACATCGCCAAAGCATGACACCGCTGCCACCAATGCATTCAGGCAGCATCACTTCCCCAGGTAAACGACGCATATGTACCCGGCCGTCCACTTGGCCCCATTTTCAGCAGGGTTCGATGTACTGTCTGTTGTGACACATTAATCCTGTCACCAGCGAGTTGCACCACAGTTGCCCTTCTGTTGCCACATACCATCCAGGGAGAGCCTTCGCTTACCTCGAGTATCAATGAGCCATGGTTGTCCAACACCTCGCTGGCAATTTGTGGGTTCCACCTCCTCAGACCACTTTCAGTAGGTACTAACCACAGCTGACCACGAGAACTCCACCAGCTGTGCCGTTTCGGATACGCTCTGACCCAGTCATCTGGCCATTGCAATTTGGCCTTTGTCAAACTCGCTTAAGTCCTCTGCCAATCCCAGTTATTCATCAAGTCACAAGTTCATGGTACCAGTTGCGATGATCTCTGCGGTGGTTTGGGGTTAAAGGGATACAAAGCACTGGCTTCCTTGCATAGAGTTCACTTGAATCGAGCCTTCTTAACACAGTCCGGGTTGGAAATGTTTTCACCTGTGGCCGCAGAAACTTCAAGAGATAGTTGATGGACAGGATATCGCTCAGTTCAGTCTTGCTGTTAGAGCCACAGAGTGGTCTGTTTTAGTTGACATAGCTGGTGGGTAACCTTAGCCAGTTCTTCTTGCGATGGTTCTTATCTTCTGAAACTGCTTCAATAGCACCAAGACAACATTACGTGACACATTTAACCAACTTGCCACCTCTGCCTATGATTGCCTAGCTTCAAGTCATCCAACTGCCCACCATCACAAAGAATCATCTAAACAACCATTACTTGCCATTCAGACTATCCCACTGAGCAAGCCAAAAAATGGGAACGAAGTGATGTGGTCGCAACCCTTGTGTTTATAGGCATGAATAATTTACATAATGTTACATACAGTTCTATAAGATGAAAGTTTGATTTAGCATTAGTAGAGACTTATGATACAAGAAAACAAGCTTATGCAGCATCAGCCAAAAAGAACCCTCCCATTTCACACACCTATTCACTCCAAATGCATGTCTAGCTCAGCTTTAAATTTATTTAAGCTATCAATTTCCACAACAACCCAGATCAAAGTCTGTTCCAGCAATCAACTACCCTCTGGCTAAAAGCAAATTTCTGCACATCTATTCTACAATTCTTTTTTTCCAATTTGAATCTACGTCACCCCCTCAGATTCTTAATCTGAGAAAGAATCCCATCAGCATTAAACATGCTCAACCTATTCAAGGTCTTATACACCTCAATGATCACCTTTACTTAATCTAAATATGCTGCAATTTGCAGAACATAAGCCTTTCTTGGTAAGAGGACCCCTTCTTTCTTCTTCTTTCTGGAGACTAGGCACCTGCCTAGTCTCCAAACCTGTATGAAGTACTTGAGGTCTGGCCTGGCAGGTGCCTAGTCTCCAGACGCTGCAATTTTCAGAAATTAAGTCTTTTTTGGTAAGAGGACCCCTTCGTTCCCCCCCCAATCTTGTTGCCCTTCTCTGTACTTGCTCAAGCAACTCTACATCCTTCCTAAAATGAGATCTCCAGGCCTGTATGCAGTACTGAAGATGTGGCCTGACCACTGCCTTACACAAAGGGATAATCACCTCCTTTTCCCTAATAGCAAAATTCCTGTATATCATTGACAAGACCATATAACCTGTTGTGGCAGCTTCACAGACACAAGCTGGTACATTTCTCTGTGGTTATTGCTACTCATATGCAGTACTTTGCATTTGTCAATGTTAAACTTCAGTTGCCACTTCTAAGCCTATCTGCCTAACTTTTCTAGGTCCTCTGGCAGTAGTATACTGTCATTACTGTCATTAACAACCCTGCCAATCTTTGTACCATCAGCAAACTTCAACATTAAGCCTGATATCCCTTCATCAATGTCATTGATAAATATACAAAACAGCAATGGGCCCATCACCGAACTCTGGGGGACCGCACTAATAACATTAGTCCACAAAGGGCAGTGTCCATTGATTACCACTGTCTTCTCCCACTGAACCACCCTTTTATCCATTGTAGCAACTTGAACTTAATGACAGAGTGCTCCAATTTATACAGTAGTCTTCCAGGTGCAATAGTATCAAAAGATTTCCCGAAATTCAAGTATATGATATCAAAATTATTTTTTTGCATCCAGTTCCTCTGTGACCACATCATAATATCCAATCAAGTTGTTCAGACAAGACTTCCCCTTAACAAACCCATGCCATGTCTGAATTATTAATGCAGTCTTGTGTAAATGATCTTACAATGCTTCTTTAAGGGGCTCGCATGTGGTGAGTATGGGATTGGCAAACCCAGGGTCATGAGTTGGATGTCATCATTCTTCTCTTTCTTGGTGATTCCTTTCTACTCTCTCTCAGGATAATTTGGGATTTTTTTTTTTTTTTTTGTGGGCAGTGCAGCATAAGCCTCAGGCTTATGGCTAATAATATGGATAATAATAATAATAACAACTAGTGATTGAATTTTTTCCGGAACAGAAATTAAACTAACATGTCTGCAATTACTCGCTTCACCCTTTGTGAATTGGGATATATTTGCACTTCTCTAGTCCATTAGTCCATGGGGACTTCCCCGGAATCTAATGATGCTCTAATAATTATGCCTACAGATATGCTTATTTCCTTTGCCGCCTCCTTTAACATAACTGGATAGATCCCATCTACCCCAGGTACCTTTTATATGTTCACCTTCAACAATTTCTCCTCCACTTTGTTCTCAGTTATTACAAAATCATTAAGCTCCCTGTTAGAGTTTAATAAGCTTCTGACCTCCTCTTCCCTACAGAATTCCTCATGTGTGAATGTACATGTAAAATACTCATTCAGTTGGTCAGCTATCAGAGCAAGGTCATCAACAGTTGAGCTATTGATATCAAGTGGATCAACCTGATTCCTCCCTCTTCCTTCTAGAGTTTATATAAGTAAAGAGGTCTGCTGTTTTTCTTTGCATTCTTTTCCAAAGATTTCTCATAATCTGTCTTCGCTTGCCTAACCTCCTGTGTGACTTGATTCCAGACTGGCTTATATCTACCAAAGGCTTCCTTGTCATCTGATAATTTATATGCATCCCATGCATTTTTTTTCTCTGCCATGGGTCTCATTAGTTCATCTGACATGCTTTTAGGTCTAAACCTCGAACAGCATTTCTTAATTGGTATAAAAAGCCTAGTAGGTTCCAAGAATTTCTTCATTTCTTGATCACAAATTCCTTAATTTAATTCCTTGAATGCTTCACATTTAGAATTCACTGTTAGTAACATTATCAGTTTGTCCCTCTGTATAGAATTTAAAAAATCTGAGACCACTGTAGTCAGCTTACAAAAGCAAAAATCCTTCCCTTTACCCCTGATGGTAGTTACATCATTAAGTAAATCTCACATCAGTACACTGCCACCTAGTGGTTCCTTTATCTGTAAATTTTTTTTTTGTTAGTTGTTGGCACATCGGCTTCTGTGGCCATAATGTATCTCCCAAAGTTTTTTGCATTTTACTCTGATCCAAGGCAGAATTCGAACCCATGACCTTTGGGTTGCCAGGCAGGCATTTTACCTACTTGGCTAGACCGGTCTGCATCTGTAAGTTCTTAATGCATGAATAATCATTGCTGATAATCATATCAAGAGTGTTACTCCCTCTGGTTGCCTCTCTAACATGCTGCTGTAGAAAACAGTCATTCAATAAATTCACAAAAGCCTTGCTAGTGTGCAAATGACCAACCCACAAGTTCCAGTCAATATTTGGGAAGTTAAAATACCCCATTATAAGACACTCTGATTTACTGGCCCACTATTTCCCTGTACAGTTTCTTATTATACTCATCAGAGTCACTAGGCCTATAGCACACTGCTACTCTCATTATTGCTTTCACAGTGCTAATGTCACACCAAACTGATCCAACATTGCACTGTCCATCTATGTCAACTGGATGCACTTCCTTAGATTTTGTGTTTCTTAACTAACAACATAACCCCTCCTCCCTTCCTATTCTGTCTGTCCTTTCTGTACACATTGTACTCCCCATATTCCATTCTGCACTGCTTATATCTGTGTGACACTACATCTCTGATATCCCAACAATGTTCACCTTTGATGTCTTCACCAGCACTTCAAATTCATAAAATTTATTTACTGTACTCCTAGCATTGGTGTACATGTAAGTACACATGCATCTGTTCTTACTCTGGGTTACCCTAACACAGCCCATGTATTTACTTGTTCCGCAATGACTGACACCAGTTCTTGAAACCCCCAGCACCTTGCTTTCCAGGCTACTGCTCATTCTAATAGAAGCAGTGCAAGAATCACTTTCACCTCTGCCTGTGGCTACTGTTAATTTCTTTTGGATACTCAGAATTTGAATGTTTGGATGCATATTATATCAAATATTTGCCTTCAGCAACACTGTTCACAATAAAATATTCATGAAAAACATTTTGTTCTATTAATTTTGTTGAGCAGTGTATATATACATGGTTGGTGTCCAGTCTTTTTGAATAATTTTGTCTAAAATCTTAGTGTTTTCTTCAATGTACACAGACTTCGGTCTTCTGCAACTTGGATTGTTACAAATGTCATATGTTGTTGTTGTTGCTATTTGGCTTTTAGGAACATTAGCAACTAAGACCATATTGCTCCTGGAATATGCGGTGGTCAATCCCTGACCTTTCCGCATCCTCCGTATTTGGAGGTCACAGGCTCGAACCCCGGTCTAATCAAGAAATGTATGCTACGCACTGCTGCTCCTGCCCACCTGGCTACGGAGGTGCCACAAATGTCTTATATCTCCTCTTTAAGACGTGCAAGCCACCTATGTACATTGCTTATATGAATGCCTTGTTGGTATACTTACCTCAAATTTTGATAAAATTTGGCAGCAAAGTTTTCCTCTAACTTGAAAGGGAACTATCAACTGACCGTTGGCAGAAACGGGCATCGGTTTGACTTTCACAATTCAGATTTGTAATAGACAGAAACTCTTATTTTAGCATGTTTATGTCTTAATATGGATAGTAACCATAAAAAAAATTTCATGATGCTAACTTAATTACAAAAAATTTTGTCGTGCATTTTTTTTTTTTTTTTTTTTTTTTATGAAAACCCCAAACACGAAAGGTATCAAAACCTATAGTACTTAGTACCGTGCATGGGTTGAAAGAGAAGTACTGGGGGGCCGGAAACTTTGCTCTAGAGACTAAACATGGGTTTCACCACTTCAAGCCTCCAATAAGCAAAGTGGTGGTATTGCACCAGTTGATGAGTCATCTACCACCTGCTGGAGGCTTAATTTTAGGAAGGATGTAGAATTGCTAAAACGAGTACAAAGAAGGGTAACAAAGGGGTGCAGAACTTAAGCCTTTCTTCGTAAGAAAGGCTTAAGTTCTGCAAATTGCAGCACCTGGAGAGTAGGTACCTAGGATGTGATCTGATTGAGGTGTATAAGGCCTTGAATGGGTTGAGCAAGCTGAATGCTGATGGGATTCTTCCTCTTGCTCAGATTAAGAACCTGAGGGGGCATAGATTCAAACTGGGGAAAGACAGTCGTAGAATAGATGTGCAGAAATTTGCCTTTAGCCAGTAGGTGGTTGAGTGGTGGAACAGACTTCCATCTTTTGTTGTGGAAGTTGATAGCCTAAATAAATTTAAGGCTGAGCTGGTATGCATTACTTATGGACAAAACTTGTATATATTATTGAACATTCTAATATTAACTTTAAAGTTCACTTTCTTTTGAATTAAAGAACCAGCCATGGCAATATTTAATAACTTTAAGTGAGAAAATACATACCAGGAGCAACCTGATGAAACTCTTCATTCATATAATTTTCTCTCTGAGGTAAAATATACTGTGAAAGCAAGTCATCATCACTATCTATTAAAAGAAAAAGTCTGCTACATAATGGTATTAAGAGATAACTAATAATGTAAGCAATGTAAACAACAAAAGCTATTCAATAACACCTACTTAGTATTTCCCTTTAAACTATTATATATTGCTAACACTCAGTCATTGAGTGCTAGCAATGTATAGAATGAAAAGCGACAACAGAAAGTGCAGTATCAAGTTTTTTTTTTTTGTGTGAATCTAGGACTATGATTTAAAATGTGTTCAAACACTTTATTTAGTAACAATAAAAATGACAAATTAAAATAGTTTAATATAAAACAGCTATAGAATAATTCAATCAAATATAAAAATATTACAGCATTTTGTATAACTTCGTCAACTTTCATGAAATTAAAAAAATCTAGTTAGCATAGGACTTTTTAATAATAGTGACTTGGTTATTCAAAAGGAAGATAAAGGAGATTCAACTGTACTTTTGAATAAATCACTACTGAATTATTTAAAATACACAGAACTTAGTTATTTTATATTTTTATTTTTTTTGGTACCTTAATTTGTTCGGGCCAAAGGCATTATAGTTCTGATTTAATCGGGTTGTCTGGAACAACAAGAACTTGAAGATAACATCAAGAATTTAAGAGTTTAAAATTTGTATTGTGGTCAATGATGGTTTAGTAAACTGCAATTGCGGTTGGGCCATTGTAAGGCCTGAACAAGTTTCAGATTCATGTGTGGATCAACAATAGCACCGACAGGCCATATTCTCTTTTGTAATACAAATGATCATCACTATCATTTAAATGATTATAACTTGGGCATCGATGGATATTTCTTGTTGCAATTATTTTCAGTACAACTATAAGGAATGTAAATGTAAACACTATCCATAATGGCAGGTTTTTCCTTCTCAGTTTTGTAACCTAATTAGGACTATGATGAGGTCACATTGCCAGAATTCTGCGTACCATTCATAAGATGTTTATAATATGGCTATGAATGAATATTTCTCATTAATTATTATTTTTTTTTTGCTTCGTTTATCATTTTTTTCCCCCATAAAATAAATGATCAGGACATTTCTACTCCCCAATTTTTAGTGGCTTACAATACAGCTGCATGGTCTCTCAAGATTTTCTTTTTTTCCCTTAAAACTGTCTTTAAATATATGTCTATATATTTAAAGACAGTTTTTCTTTTTAAATTCATAATCTAATTTATTGTTCAATATACCTGCATACGAATACTTCTCATACATTTTTTCTCTAATCAATAGTGCACTATTCTTAAAATGAAATATAATATTCCAGAATTAAAAAAAAAAAAAACTCTTTTGTAAAAGTGATCATATTGGCCAATTTTTTTAAACTCCAATCTTCAGTGAGTCGTACCATACAGCTATATATTAATATGATTAACAACTTGGATGTAACACCAACTTATAATTACTGCCCACCTCAAGAATTTATTAATTTACTTTATGCAATAACCATAATCTCTAGATGTGACTTTAAAATATCAAATGCAAGATCATTCATTCTGTGAAAGGCACTGAAATCTCAGAATTTAATGTCTATTGTTTTGAGACAGTAACTGTTTCATATCTTGAAACACCTCAAGAATTCTTGTATTTCTTGAACTGCTTCCCCCCCCCCAATGAAGAGATGGGATTTCAAAGTATGAAGCAAGTTCAATCCTCCACTAAGATACAGCAAACAAACAGTATCACTTCATTTTATATAGCGATATCCAACCTTTTCTGTTAAAGAGTTGCATTACAAATTTTATGAGGTTCCACAAGCTATGTAAAGTTTGTTTAATGGCACCCTGTTTTGCTCCATAAGAGCTAAATGATGATGATGTCTTCCACAAAAAAATAACCAAACTGCAGAATATAAACTTAATAAAAAATATTTTAAATTTAATCATGAATCAGACCTAGAAGGATATTGCTTTTGTAAAGAAACTTCTGATAAATAAATTTTATTTCTTTCATCTTTAGTATATTTATTTGTGCTTTTCCCCATTTCCTTCTTTTTTATAGTTTATTCTAATAAATCTCTTATTTTTTTATGAAAGGTTATTCTGTCATATTTTTTATGAAAAATTATTCTGTTTATAATGACATATTGTTAAGCATATTTGTTCTTTATTACATATATAACAGGTCATTGAAATAGCAGCAAGCAAAATCATTCATTCATTTTGTGAAAGGCACTAAAATCTCAGAATTTAATGGCCATTGTTTTGAGACTCTTTTCATTTCATATTTTCAAACTCTTAAGAACTCTATTGTGGTATTTTTTTAACTGTCCCCCCACCTCAATGAAGAGATGGGATTTTAGATTATGAAGAATATGTCATATTTGATAAGAATGGTTTTGTGAAACTAAAGTGTTAGCATGGGAGAGGGGGATGAAAGGTTATTCTGTCTTATTTATAACAGGCAGCTAAGTGATTTTGTAATAACTGAGAGCAAAGTGGAGGAGAAATCGTTGAAGTTAAATATAAGGAAGGCACCTGGAGTGGGTAAGATCTATCCAGTTATATTAAAGGAGGCAGCAAAGGAAGTAAGCAAACCCTTAGCCATAATTACGAGAGCTTCCCGAGACTTAGGATAGATCCCCGTGGACTGGAGGTGTGCAAATGTATCCCTAATTCACATAAAAGGTGACACAAGTAACTATTAGTTTAACCCTTGTTCCGGGGAAAATAATGGAGTCACTGGTTAAAGAAGCACTGCAGGATCATCTAGCCAAGACAGCAGTAATAATTCAGAAACAGCATGGGTTTGTCAAGGGGAAGTCTTGTCTGACAAATGTGACTGGATACTATGATGTGGTCACAAAGGAACTAGGTGCAAAAAATAATTTTGATATCATATACTTTGATTTCAGGAAAGTTTTTGATACTATTGCACATGGAAGACTGCTGTACAAATTACAGCAATATGGCATTAAGAGCAAGTTGCTATAATGGATAAAGGGATGGTTGAGTGGGAGACGACAGAGAGTGGTAACCAATGGACATTGCTCTTCGTGGACTAATGTTATTAGTGGAGTTCCCCAGAGTTTGGTGCTGGGCCCATTGCTATTGTTTTGTGTATTCATCAAAAATACTGATTAGGGTATATCAGACTTTATGTCCAAGTTTGCAGATGATACAAAGGTTGGCAAGGTTGATAATGACAGTAAAGACAGTATGATACCGCAACTGGATCTAGATAAGTTGGGCAAATGGGCTGAGAAGTGGCAACTGAAGTTTAACATTGACAAATGCAAAGTACTGCATATCGGTAGCAGTAATCCAAGAATAACGTACCAACTGTGTGGTACTACACTCAGGGATGTGGAGAGTGAAAAAGATCTGGAGCAATTGTGCAGTCAGATATAAAGTTCGCTGACAGTGCAGACAGGCTGCTAGAGCAGGTCACAGAGTCTTGTCAATGATATATAGCAATTTTGCTAGCAGGGACAAGAAGGTGATTATCCTGTTATACATGGTACTGGTCAAGTCACACCTTAAATACTGTATCCAGGTCTGAAGGCCTCATTTTAGAAAGGATGTAGAGTTGCTAGAATATGTACAAAGAAGGGCAACAAGAATGGTGAGGGGGGAACAAAGGGGTGCTCTTACCAAGATAGGTTTCTTAAGTTCTGAAAATTGTAGTGCCTGGAGAGTAGGCACCTGATTGAGGTGTATAAGGCCTTGAATGGGTTAAGCAAGCTGAATGCTGATGGGATTGTTCCTCTTGCTCAGATTAAGAATCTGAGGGGGCAAAGATTCAAACTGAGGAAAGACAGTTGTAGAACATATGTGGGGAAATTTGCCTTTAGCCAGTGGGTAGTTGATTGCTGGAACAGACTTCCATCTCTTGTTGTGGAAGTTGATAAATATAAAGTATTTAAGGGCAAAGGCCTCATGCTATGAGGTAGAATGACTAATATGTAGGTTAGTGCAAATGCATCATTTTAACATAGCTATCTACCAAAGTAGTTAAATTAATTAATTAAATTGACATCGTTTTGGTTATATCTCATATTGTGACTGCCTTCACGAGTTGCCATAGTATTGTACTACCTCAAATAAATAACACTTCACCAGTGGAGAAGACTATTGTTATTTATTCTCAGCAGATACCACCACCCAGACGGCATGGTGGGTGGGCAGGAACCCTGGTGTTGCAATAGTTCTCACATTGTGAAGTATAACTTCACAATATGATAGTTGCCTGATGGTGCGTAGTGATATAGACTATAAAGCAGTGCTTTTTTTGTAAAAAAATAGGTGCCGGTACTCATTCTTTGCTATCGGGAAAAATTGAAAATTAAAAGGATATGAAAAGTACTCTAAAATCACCCCCCCCTCCCAATATTGTTACTTTAGTATTTTTTTTTTTTTTTTTTTTTTAGAATAAGAACAAGAAATTAAGTATATTAACACAGTTTATTAAGCATAAATTATTATTCAAGTATATAAAATAATAAGTAAAATGTGAGTAAAATAAGTAAAAAATAATTTCATAATAAAGTTTTTGTAGAATATTCCAAATTCTTATTAAGTTCTCATCCGACACCCTATGCTGACTTCTTTTCCTGCTCTTTGTATGCTCGGTTGCTGAATGACGTTTCTGAAGCAGCCACGAATCGACATATTTTGCTGGATCACAGCAGGTCAGTGGATGGCCCACAATTTTAAGAAACAGTATTTCTGAAAATCCTCGTTCACATTCACTCGGTGAAACTGGTATCGTACTCAGAGCGTTCATCAAATGTTTCAATTCTTCGGAAACCTTCTTATCAATTAGGTATCCATGAATTGCATTAACTCTAATTGACAATTTTCTAACTTCATTTTGACCAAATGCAAACAATTCGTGTTTAGAAGGTTTAATACCTTCGTTGTCCTTGTTTTCCTTCTCTCGTCATCGGTATTGTCACTAGTTCTTAAATTTAAATTTTTTTCTTTTCTTTTTTTTAAACTGTCCAAAATATCGGTATCATTCGGATATTCAGGCAAGGTAAAAAAAAAGTGTAAACAGAGATAGGGAAAATTTTCGGAAAAATGTGGATAACGCACTTCCGCGAAATAACAGATGATTATTTATGGGGTAAAAGAAAATCACTTTCTAATTCTCGAACAGGACGTTTACAGTTGATTCACAGAGGTATCCAACCTACGACCCACGAGGAAAGTGAACTAAAACAGCATTTTAAATTTTATTATCAAAAAATTCTCATTAAATGTTTTGTTCAGTAAATGTAATTGTGTATTGTACTTAATTAAATTTTTGAATATTTTCAATTTTACATGCAATAAGATATCGAAAATGAACACACTAAAGAAACTTTGAAATTTTTTGAATATGGCCCCGGTACGAAAAGGTTAGACACCACTGCAGTAGAAGGTGGGCCAGAGTCCATTGGGAATACCCCTTGATCTGCTCACTCTTGACCAGCGCGACTTCTCCGTATGTGGGACAGGTTTTACCAGGTACCGCTAAGTTATACAATACTAATCACTTTAGCTCTCTTAATTCACACAGCAGCACTAATTGCCTGAAGGCCAGAAATGCGAACAGGCCATACCAAGTTAATTCTCTTCTAATCCGTTAGCAATATGAAAACTTTCTTCCCTCAACTGAAACTATTTTAAATGTAGCTTCCAAGGGGAATTCAAAATAATTAAACAGAGGTCTGACTGAGTAATTTAGAATTATAACAATGGTTATACAGTTTTATATAGAAAATATCTTAACAATAGACAGTAAAAAATGGAAATTTAGTTAAATCATTTTAAGCTTATTTGAATAGTAGGTAAACATGTGAAAAAATTTACGGAACATCATAAATTTTGAAGTGCGTTGCATCCAAATGTCACACGCCACTGTTAATAAAGGTGCCGGTACGCCGTACCATTGGGTACCGTCACAAAAAAAGCACTGCTATAAAGTATTAAAGGGCAAAGGCCTCACATGCTACGAGGTAGCATGATTAATATGTAGGTTAGTGCAAATTCATCATTTTAACATAGCTATCTACCAAAGTAGTTAAATTAATTAATTAAGTTGGCATTGTTTTGGTTATATCTCATATTGTGACTGCCTTTGACAATATCATGCAGTCACAATATGATATATTGTGACTGCATGAGGCCTTTGCCCTTAAATACTTTATAGTCTATATCATTACGCACCATCAGGCATCTCTCATATTGTGAAGTTATACTTCATAACTTGGTTGTCACTATTGCAACACCAGAGTACCTGCCCACTCAACGAAGAGAAGCCAACAAGCTTTGAAACGGTGGCATCTGGGTGGTGGTATCCGCTGAGAATAAATAACAACAGTCTTCTCCAGTGGTGAAGTGTTATTTATTCGAGGTAGTCCAATACCATGGCAACTCGCTGCGAAGGCAGTCACAATATGAGATATAACCAAACGATGCCAATTTAATTAATTAATTTAACTACTTTGGTAGATAGCTATGTTAAAATGATGCATTTGCACTAACCTACATATTAGGAAGTTGATAGCTTAAATAAATTTAAGGCTGAGCTAGATAAGCATTTGGAGTGAAAAGACGAGTGAAATGGGAGGGGTTTTTTTTGGCTGAGGCTGCATAAGCTTGCTTTCTTATATCGTATGCCTATGCTAATGCTAATTTTTTATGAAAAATTATTCTGTTTATAATGACATATTGGTACACATATTTTTTCCTTATTACATATCTAACAGGTCTTGAAACTTTTCCTCCATTTCCTTCTTTACAGCTGAGCAGTTTTACTCAGCTCTAAAGTCAAAATAACATCAAAACAACAGGATTTTCCTTAAACACTAAATGTTCTTATTGATCACATTTCCTTAATAGTTGTTTTCTACTAGTAGATCTGAATAAAAGCAAAAAAAAAAAAAAAAAATGGATAATCTACTGTATTATTTTAGATGCATGTCATCCCCCTCCCCATGCTAACATTTTAATTTTATAAAACCATTCTTATCAAATACTTACATTATAAAATGCATCTGCTTTCTTTGGAAATGTTTTCATGCACAAATCACTTCTAAGTTTGCCCAAATAAAAATTAAAGGGAATTTCAAAAGTTTTTAGACAGTATTTAAGAATGCCACTATGCTAATAATAAAACATGCTATTAAGCAATGTATCAGACTAAAGGTCGACTACTGCAACATATTCCAAGGGTTAAAAATTGTTTAAGAAAACTTGTGAATCTAAGATCCAATGAAGTCTTTTTAAAAAGATTTGCAGGAAAGAAGTTTTCAAACCAACTTTCTTAGTAGAAAGCATGATTAAAAATAAGTTCTCAATGGCTCTAGCCAATTGGTTTAAACCCAGCAAACAGTGAATTTATTGCAATCTTTTCAATTATTGCATAACTAAAATCAGGCAATAATTGAAAAGTTTATTGAAATAGAATACAATTGTCTTTACAATGGTTAAATTACAGTGTAGCACCAAAAAAAAGTTCCGTATAACTACATTATTCAAGAAGTATAAATCAAATAGTCATATAAATAAGAAAAATATTCAAAAAACAAATTAATAGTATTATAAATAAAAAAATAATAATTGCTCCTAATCTTTCTAAAGATGAATTTAAATATATGAAACAGCAAAAAACAGTGACTTAGTTATCCAAGTTATCCAAAAATGACATTCAACTGCACTTCTTGAATAAGGCAGATTATGATTTAAGATTAACCAATTCACTGCATAGCACTAATACTTGTTTAGTAGCAGATAAAATGATGGACAATAACTTGCAAGCTGAATCGTTGGATACATAACAAAATCTCTCGAAATATTTTTGGTCACATGGTTACATAAAACAGATAGGACTTTGTAAGACCTACAGTAACTTTTAAGAACACTACAATGGCTAACTTAGTGAAATTCATTGTTAATATCCAAAAGCCTTTATTGAATTTATCCAAGTATTGCATTAGATAAATAAAATAATTCTATTCGCTGGTATATAGTGACACAAGTAGAAGGATTTGTTTGAAGTTACTCTTCTTTATAGTGGCATAAACGATCAAATAATGTCGGTTGTATGATGTTTAGACAGCAGCGGTACATACTGCTGTCTAAACATGCTTTCAAAAACAAGAATAAAATAATAATAAGAAGAAAAAAGTAAAAAAAAATAATAATAATAAAATAATAATTAATAAATAAGAGAAAAGGAGATGGACAACCTAAGCATTTCCCTCCTCCTGCAGGTAATTATCCAGCTGACCTCTGAATTTCCCCAAACTGTCAGCCTCTATCAACCATGTAGGTAACTTATTCCAGTAATTTATAACTCACTGGCTCAAATAAAACTTCCTGCAATCCAGTCTAAACATCTCCCCACCCCATACCATAACTTGAATTTATAACCGTGAAAATTTCGTTCTCATTCATTTTGCTTATGCCTCTCAGAGCCTTAAACACCTCAATCAAGTCTCCTCTAAGGTGGCTAGTTTCCAAGCTCTGCAACCCACATATTCAAAGTCTTTCCTTATATGGATGCCCTTTTGCTGATCTCACCAGGCGAGTTACCCATCTCTGGACCCTTTCAAGAAGAACAATGTCTTTCTTTAGGTGCGGTCTCCATACCTGAACACAGAATTCCAAGTGTGGTCTAACATTTGGAATAAACAAATAAACAAACTCAAGTAATTGCACTCAAATAAGAGCATAACGAATCTTGGGAAGGTTTATTTTTTAAAATATGTAATCTTGAATTTTTCTTTGAACCATGCGAGACTGTTTTTTTTCGTGGCAAGGTCTCATCCTCTCTAATAGCAGTTTCTCACAGCAAAGGCCTCCGGATGAGTGGACCCACTTCCTCTGTCATCAAAATCACCTTGGATAAAGTCGGCATGTTCTTTATCCCTGACTAATGCAATAATTTCTTCTTCAGTTAAAATATGATAATCAGGATCATGAGCATTGTTGTTTAACCATGCCTCTGCATCACCTTGCCCACACTCAGAAATTCAAGGAATCCCTTGAAATAAAGTTACAATCTCACCTACATCTTCATTCAAATCTTGCACATGTGTGACCATCTTTTCGGCAGCACCCCAAAGTTCTGCCATGCCTTTTTCAGATTTCCCTCCGACAAAATGTTCCAGGCATCTGCTACATGTAGCAAAAATTCTTAATGTTGAACTTCTTTTAAAACTCATCCACACTTTCTTCATCTCCATCTGGTAACAGCAAGGAATGCAAGATGTTTTTTGTACATATTTTTTAGTTTTTCTATAACACCGTGATCCATTGCAGCAGGGCTGTAACATTTGGTAGTAAAAACCTGACAATGAAGTTCTCGTCAATTGAATTCAGTTTTTCAAGAGGAGGGTGGGATGGTGCATTATCGATAATAAGCAAAACTTTACCAGCTTTACCCTCATTTTCTCAATGCCTCTTCACACTTTGAATAAAATGTTGGCTAAAACAATAAAAAAAAGTGTTGGAATTAATCCAAGCATTTTTCTGTGCTTTTTTATCATACTAGTAAGCAAGTTACACCTTTAAAGCATCTTGGATTTTTGCATTTTCCAATTACTGACAATGGTAAAACATGCTGTCCACTTACATTTGCACACACCTTAACTGTAACATGCTGTTTGTTAGTTTTGAAACCAGGAACAGCAATTTTCTGTCATGATGTAAGTGATTTAAGAGGGAGTGACTTCCAATTAAGACCCGTTTCCTTGTAAACGTCATCCTTGGAAAAATTTTCTTCCTCCACCATTTTCGGAAAAGACTTTAAAAGCTTTTTAACTCCTGTATTTATAATATCTTTAACTCATGTCATGACAAATTAGGATTATTTCTATGATATACTACATATATCTTCGAATAAATAATCAGAAATTAATGCATTAAGCGGCAGGAGTAATATTTCAGCATAATAATCAGTGTACTAAAAGTAAATACTGTAATTTTGGGGGGGGGGGTAGTGGTGGTTCAGATAATCGATGTTCTACTGTATTCAAATAAATGATATAATATAATAATATATTTAGATATACACTGCCCTACCATTAATATCCGGACACCCCCTCCATGGATGGGGAAACAGGTCCTATGCATGCAACACATCACAGAACCTGCTATAAATATGCACACTGGGCTTCAAACAGACAATTGCAAAAGTGGGCATGCAAGATGACACATTGAACAGAATTAATAGGCTTCCAACATAGAATGATAGTAGCATGCCACATAAGCAAGCATTCTGTACAAGACATCGCAGTCACTGGGGATCCCTAGGTCAACAGTTAGTGACATCATATGCAATTGGAAGAGGATTAGGTCTGAATCTGCCAAAAAAAAAACAGCCGGGTAAACCCCGAAAACTAACAAAACTGGACAAGAGAATTCTGTGAAGAATTGTGCGTGCAAATCGTAATTTGCCATTGTCTCAAGTCACACAAACCCTCTGTGAGAGTATTGGGACTAATGCCAGCACTAGTACAATATGAAGGACACTCCATGATATGGGTTACAATGGGTGTGCAGCTGTTCACAAGCCACTGATCACCCCCCCAAAAAATGCTAGATGCCGATTGATATGGTGTAGGAAGTGCGAATCCTGGGCTGTAGAGCAGTGGAAAGCAGTCCTATGGACAGACGAGTCGAGGTTTGCACTCTACCAGTCGGATGGCCGTTCCTGGGTGTGACGAATGTCAGGGGAACAGTTCCTTTCTGATTGTATCCTACCAACAATGAAGTTTGGTGGAGGCAGTGTCATGGTATGGGGCTGCTTTCCATGGTTTGGCTTGGGCCTGTTAGTTATCAACAAACCATGAATGCTGTGCAATACCAAGACAACCTGGACAATTATGCACTTCCAACGTTATGGTAATACTTCGGGGAAGGCCCATACCTGTAACAACAAGACAACATGCCAGGCCATACTGCTTGGGTCGTAACAGAGTGGTTTGAGAACATTTGTGTGTAAAAGTTGGATTGGCCAGTCCAGACAAATGTCAGGGGAACAGTTCCTTTCTGGTTGTATCCTACCAACAATGAAGTTTGGTGGAGGCAGTATCATGGTATGGGGCTGCTTTTCATGGTTTGGCTTGGGCCCGTTAGTTATCAACAAACCACGAATGCTGTGCAATACCAAGACAACCTGGACAATTATGCACTTCCAACATTATGGTAATACTTCGGGGAAGGCCCATACCTGTAACAACAAGACAACATGCCAGGCCATACTGCTTGGATAATAACAGAGTGGTCTGAGAACATTTGTGTGTAAAAGTTGGATTGGCCAGTCCAGAGTGCTGATCTGAACCCTATCGAGCATCTTTGGAATGTATTGGATTGTCGGGTACGTGCACGTCGAGATTGTCCAAAGAACAAGGCCAAACTGGTGACTGCGTTAAAGGCCAAGTGGAGGAACGTATCACCTGACATTTATAAAAAGCTAGTTGAGAGTATGCCACGAAGATTGAAGGCCATCATAAAAGCAAAAGGTTTCAGCACAAAATATTAAATGACACAATAAAAGCTTTTTTTTTGTCTAAAGGCAAGTGCCCAGATATTAATGGTAGGGCAGTGTATTTTTTAAGGGTGACCTAGGGTCTTCCTTGAAGCTCAGTCTTTCTGTAAAACATTAAGCCACATACACTAAAATAGTAATTTATCCAGTCACAAATGTGATTTAGTTAGAAAACACAATGTATGGAGAAAAGCACTATCTAACCTCCAGGCATTCTTTATCTATTTATTAGTACATTAAGAAACTGTTAAAAGATCGTAACTATCATTTCCACGTTTTATACAGTGGCTCCCACTGTCAATGATAAAAAGCAACATGGACTACAAGCTCCCTAGAGGAGTTTTATGATTTCAACTGTTCTGAAAAGGAAGAAATATAAATATACCTACTTTTGATATTTTTATCCTCAACGTCAGTTTTCCACTGGGCACTATAAACTGCTGCATTGCAACCTTTAGCCAAAAGTGTACCAAATTTCAGATTTTCAGTAGTTATAACTGGCAGTTCTGTTATATCATAAGGAAACTGAGGGTGAGCCAAGGATTCATACCAAGGAAGATGAGAAAACATTTCCTATTGAATTATAATAAAATTTATAATCACTAAACCATAATCAGTCAGAAAAAAATCTAAAACAAAAAGTTTTCCAGATTTTTGTGGTATTTCATATAACACTTCTAAAAAAATTTTCATATAAAACAGGGATTGAATACCATATAAAATCCTTTGGCTCGCTTGTGCTTGCGGCTGGTTAAATCAGTGTTCCACATTATTGTTTTTAAGTGGTGATGCTCCATAGTAGGAAATTTTTATATTGATAGAATCGAGATGTCATGTATGATCCAGTTCAAGTGCCTTCTGATATCTAGCTTGATCAGGTAATTTTTTATACCCATATTTGTTTCTAAATTCTCTATAAGGAAGCTCACATTCCTTCAACATGATAACTCTACTATAGCAGTTGGAACGATTGCCTGAAGGATTAACGTGCGAAAATGCTGCTTAAATAGTAAACAAACAGGAGTTGCGAGAACCTCCAATCAGAAGCCTGATTCCCCAGGCAGGAGAAAGAAATGCACCGACCAAAGAATGCAACACATCGGAGGAAGTGGCTATGCTGATCTCTCATCTCGTGCTGATACACAACACAGTGACCTGGGAAACAATGGAAGAAGTAATAATTTAGAAAATAATAAAGAAGATGAGAAAGATCATGAAAATTATAGCCATGAACGAACAAATGACTGTCTAAAGGATGGTAATGGGAAACACATGAGCTCAGGACTCAATTCTGACATTTTATACATCCTTGGTTGTGATACTTGTCCCGAGGACTGTCTTCGTGCAAATCCCCCCGTCAGCCCACAGGCAAACCCACCTAAGGCTATGGCTAATCAGCCTTTTTCAGTGGCATGATACATATGCTCAAAAGTGTAACAGATGATTTCTTAAACCTGTTGCAATCCAGGCTGAAGAATACATGCATAATTTAGAAGAAAAATTTCCCCGAATTTTCGAATGCTTATCCACCCTTCTCATTATCAACCAAGAACTCCGTGCAGAGAATGAAGAAATAAAACAGGAAATTTGCTCACTAATAGGCCAGATGACTGACCTGAAGAGCTGTATGATGCTATGGGGCAAGCGAGATTACCAAACAATACGGCAAGTGCCTCAAACCTCGGAGCCTGAACGTGAAGAGGATGGCGCTATACTCCATAGAAGCGGACGGGATGCTCCCTTCTTGGCTATTAATGCTGAACCATTAGTGGGACACAGACCAAAAGATGTTGTATTAAATATCCCTCCCATTACTGCCTATCAGTGAAACAGAGAAATTAGAGGATTTATCAAGCAACCACTGGCGATAGATAATCATGAGCAATAGCCCCTGGTAGAATATATGCACCAAGGATCTAAGGCCCCTATCCGAGTCACCCCATCTCCCTTACCACAGGACCTATCTAGCTCTTATTCTCTGGCCATATGTGAGGCTGATAGAGTGTGCCTGAAAAGTACTCCAGGCTCACATATGTGGAAATAACATCAAATGGGAATACAAGGAAAACCTTATCCCACAAGAATTATGGGAGAGAGCAGAATCAGAGTATGTCAAAGGATACCAACCGAAGAGTATCTTCCAAAACAAATGTACATAATAGCCAGATCTGGAATAATAACTCTTATCCCTCTACACAATCTCCAAACTACAATTTTAATGTAGATACAGCGCATGCAAACTTTCCAACAGATGGCCAATTGGTATGGAGGTTCAATATTACAGCCATTAGAACCCGAGAGAGTCTTTGTTACTAGGCTTGCCCCGAACACACAGGTGAATGACATAAAGGCCATGTTTGCTCAAGGATTCGAAGTCCACACAGAAGTAAGACAGCTGAAAACAAGGCATTCTTCATATGTGTCATTTGTGCTCACATGCTCCCCTGATGACCTAAATCTAATTTTTTTTTTTTTTTTTTTTTTTTTGTAGTTGTTGGCACATCAGCTTCTGTGACCATAATGCACCTCCCAAGGTTTTTGCAGTACTTTGATCCAAGCCTGAGGTGGGATTCGAACCCACGACCTTTGGGTTGGCAGGCAGGCACTTGCCTACTCCTTGAAGGAGTAAGCACTATGTGTATAGTGGAGACTTGGCTAAATTATAACAGGCAACTGGATCTGCTGGTACAATCCTCTAGTTACAGATTTAATTGGGACAGCAGAATAGATAAGCAGGGTGGAGGAGTTGCAATCCTTTATCACGAAAGTTTACATCCTACAAGAATTAAACAAAGTCAATCTGAAAACTTTGAAGCCATATCCGTGTCTTTCAGGAGGAAGGCTCAAGAAATCCAAGTCTGCCTTATCTATCTTCCACTGGAACACAGTGCAGATACCAGGACCGAGCTTCTTGTGTGGATTTCAGAGAATCTTGGCACTGATATTCCCATGATTGTAACTGGCGACTTTAATATGCCTAGCCCAAAGCAATCAAGTTAAAGAATACCTTGATGCAACCCTCCAAAGCTTAGGACTGACCCTAGTTGACACTCTTCCGACTAGGGTAAAGCAGCATTTAGATTTATTATATCATAATCTGATAAACATAAAAAAATGTCACCCCCTCAAACTAAATTCCAGTCAGATCACAACCCAATATGTTGTGAAATTTCCCTATCCAATAGTGCAGGTGAGCAATGCATTGATGAGCAAACCTGTCAAACCAAGAAGATATACTCTCTTAAGTTCATTAGATCTGAGATTATTTTAAAACATCTCAAGACCTACAACTGGAATGCTGTATACAATAAACTGGTGGAAAAAGCTATCAACTTGATTGAGAAAGAGCTCCTATTTATTGCTGACCTGGGTGCCTCAAAAGAGGTAAGGGTCACTGACAAAATTAAACCATGGTTCAACAAGTATTTAAAACAGGCATTTGTGGCCGAGCAAAAGACTTACAGGAAATGGAAAAATTCAGGATTGAAGACCTCATGGACTACAAGAAAAAAAAAACCCCATTTTCTTGAAAAAGAAATGACATTCACACTACAAAGAGGTTATTAGAAAGCTTCGACATTCGAAAAGAATTGTGAGCAAAAAAGGCTGCTAAATTTGATAAGGAAGAAACCACATTCAGACACTAGGCTAAGGAGTGCTTTGAAAGGTTGCCAGTTGAAGGTAAAGCAAAAAATGTCCAAGGATATCAGCTGGAGGATATGGCATAACATATTTTAGCAGGAGGAGGTGTTTGTGAGAATGCTTTATCCACAGTCACTATTTAAATAAATAAAATAAATTTTCTGTTTATACTCCGGGACGACCAAATGGTCAGAGGAGTTCACAAGATAGACAGAATACAAGAAACAGCACTGTATTCAGTAGTCACGGGCTTGAACCCTGGTCACTCAAGGCATGTGTACTTATGCATCCGCGCGCCTGACCACTAGGCTACGGCGGCCTAATTTCTAGAAAGATCTCATCAATGCCATTAATTCCTTGCCTAACAAATCTATGATTGGCCTCAACGGGTTCCCTATCTTTATTTTAAAAATATGCAGCACCTATATTGTTGATGTGTTGTTGCACATTTTTCAAAACATCCTGAAAGATGGGGTTCTCCCCAAGAGATGGAATCACTACTTTGTGCAGCTGGTGCCAAAAAAGAACCCTAAGGCCTCTTCAGACCTTCAATCTGTATCCATCAGTTGTTCTCTTTTAAAACTTTTTGAAAAAACCATCCTTCCTGCTTTAACCCAACGGTGTTTTGCACATAGCCCACCCCACCTCCATACCAAGATGATCCACTACTACTAATCTGTTGGAGACTCTCTTCAGAAAGCAACATGCATTAAATGAAAAATGCCCAAATTGACATCATATTCCTTGACATTAAGGCAGCTTTTGATAATGTTTCCTTATCTGCCCTTGAAAATATTTTGTTAGTTTACTTCAGCACTGAAGGAAAACTATCACAGATTATCAAGACCATCTTGAAGCCAAGGCACCTAATTGTACATCAAGAATTCCGTGCAGAATATACCCTCACTTGGGGCATCCCTCAGGGATGTGTTTTATCAGCTTTGCCATTCGCTGCTGCCCCTGGAGCTTTTTTAGCGTGGAACCAGAATTTTATTTCCTATGCCAATGATAAAAAATATTTTGTTGTCTCTAACGAAGGATCTCTGGTGTCTGATGTCAATTTCCATGCCAACGCTAAGTTGTATGAACTGGAGACATACCTACATAAAATCGGTTTATGGCTAAACTCAGACAAGTCAGCACAACTGACAATAACTAATAAGAAGATAAAAAATCAAATCAAGTTATCTATTAATGGAACACAGATTAAGAAAGTCAGCTCATACACCGACCTAGGAGTGACGTGGAATGAGGGCCTTACCTTCCAAAGGCACTTTCAGAACATGAGATCAAAAAACTCTTGCTGCCATATGGCTGCAAGACAGGAAATAACTGGGATTCGAAACGCAACTAGTGACCCAATACATCCAAAGATGTATCGTTCCAGTATCCTTATATGCTTTGACAATTTGGTCCTCTGCTCCAAATACTTATATTAGAAAATTTCTCAGCTTGGAATACCAGTTGTTCCAGTAGTTGAATAGGATTGCTGGGAAGCCCTTCACAATTTCAAAATCTATACTGTATGCAAACTTGAACACAGCTCCATGGATTCAGATGATCACAATACGTAACATCTGCACTCTAGCACAACTTCTGACTGGGAGTTTAGATGCCCCTCAAATTGAAAATCTTGTGGTCAGGCCCCGCCCTGGAACCTGCCTCCACAACCCTCATAGTCTCTGAAGTGCTCTCCATAATGGATTAAGACGGATGTTTCCTGCCAATACTCTGGAGCTCTTTAGAGGCTTCAAAATAGACTTACAGGAAGCTCATTGCAGCAGATCAGTATACGAAACTACAAATGTGATTAGCATTAGTAGAGGCATTTGATGCAAGAAAGCAAGCTTATGCAGCATCAGCCAAAAAAAAAAAAATAAATAAATAATAAATAAATAAATAAATAAATAAAAAATAACCACTTCCACTTCACCCCTCTGTTCGTTCGAAATACCTGTCCAGCTGAGCCTTAAACTTATTTAGGCTATCAACTTCCACAACAAGGGATGGAAGTTTATTCCACCAACCAACCACCCGCTGGCTAAAGGCAAATTTCCTCACGTCTATCCTACATCTGTCTTTCCTCAATTTGAACTTATGCCCTCTCAGGTGATTATTCTGAGCAAGAAGAAGAATCCCATCAGCATTGAGCATACTCAAACCATTCAAGGCTTTATACACCTCTATCAGATCACCTCGCCGGTGCCTAGTCTCCAGACACTGTAATTTGCAAAACTTAAGCCTTTCTTCGTAAGAGCACCCCTTTGTTCCATTCACTAATCTTGTTGCCCTTCTCTGTACTCGTTCCAGCATCTCTACATCCTTCTTGAAATGAGGCCTCCAGACCTGTATACAGTACTCTAGGTATGGTCTGACCATTGCCTTATACAATGGAATAATCACCTCCTTATCCCTGCTAGAAAAATTCCTATATATCATCGACAATACACCATGAACTACTCTTGCAGCCCGTCTGCACTGCTCAGAAAACTTCATATCTGCCTGCACAACCACCCCCAGGTCCCTTTCATTCTCTACCACTGTCAGTGTAGTACCACAGAGTTGATACGTTGCTCTGGGGTTGCTGTTTCCCATATGTAGTACTTTACATTTGTCAATGTTAAACTTCATTTGCCACCTCGAAGCCCATCTGCTCAACCTCTCCAGATCCTGTTGCAGTAGCATAGTGTCAGTAGTGTCCTTGACAACCCTGCCAACCTTCGTATCGTCTGCAAACTTGGACATTAAGCTTGATATACCATCATCGATATCATTTATAAATACAGAAAACAATAATGGACCCAATACTGAACCCTGAGGGACTCCACTAATAACATTAGTCCACGATGAGCAGTGTCCATTGATTACCACTCTGTCTCCTCCCCCTCAACCACCCCTTTATCCACAGCAGCAATTTGCCTCCAATGCCACACTACTCCAATTTGTGCAGCAGTCTTCCATGTGCAACACTATCAAAAGCCTTTCTAAGATCCAAGTATATAACATCAAAGTTATTCCCTGCATCCAGTTGTTTTGTGACTACATCATAGTATCCAATCAAATTGGTCAGGCAAGACTTCCCCTTAACAAAACCATGCTGTGTCTGAGCTATGACTGAAGTCTTGTCTAGATGATCCTGCAGTGCTTCTTTAACCAGTGCCCCCACTATTAATTTCACAGAAGTTAAACTAACAGGTCTATAATTATTTGTGTCGCCCTTTGATCCTCCTTTGTGAATTGGGGTTACATTTGCACATCTCCCGTCCATGGGTACTTCCCCTGAGTCCAAGGAAGCTCTCATAATTATGGCTAAGGATTTGCTTACTTCCTTTGCTGCTTCCTTTAATATAACTGGATAGATCCCATCCACCCCAGATGCCCTTCTTGTATTTATCTTCAACAATTTCTCCTCCACTTTACTCTCAGTTATTACAAAATTCTCTAGCTTACTACCAGAGTTGAATACACCTCTGGTATTCCCCTCGCTGAATAACTCCTCAAGTGTGAATGTCGATGCAAAATATTCATTCAGTTTGTTAGCTACCTGAGCAGGATCATCAACAGTTGACCCATCGATATCAAGTGGACCAATCTGATTCATCCCCTTCCTTCTAGAGTTTACATAAGTAAAGAACTCTTTGCTGTTTTTCTTTGCATCCCTTGCCAAAGATTTCTCGTAATCTGCCTTCGCCTGCCTAACCTCCTTTGTAACTTGGTTACAGATCAACTTATATCTATCATAAGCTTCTGTATCACGTGTTAATTTGTATGTATCCCATGCATTTTTCTTCTCTGCCATATGTCTCATTAGTTCATCTGACATCCACTTAGGACTAAACCTTGAACAATATTTCTTAGTTGGTATGTAAAGCCTAGTAGCTTCCAAGATACGTTCTTTGAATGCTTCCCATTTTGAATTTGCTGTTGGTAACATCATCAGTTGGTCCCACTGTATAGAATTTAAATACTGTCTCAGTCCATCGTAGTTGCCTTTACGAAAGCAAAAACCCCTCCCTTTACCCCTAATGGTAGTTACCTCTTTGAGTAAATCCCACTTCAGCATACTGTGATCACTGCCACCTAGTGGTTCATTTACATGCAGATTCTTAATGCATGAAGAATCACTACTGATAATCAAATCAAGAGTATTACTCTCTCTAGTTGCCTCCCAAACATACTGATGTAGAAAACAATCATCCAATAAATCCACAAAAGCCTTGCTAGTGTGTGAGTGACCACTCCCCAAATTCCAGTCAATATCTGGGAAATTAAAATCCCCCATTATAAGACTCTCTGATTTACTGGCCCACTCTATTTCCCTGTACAGTTTCTTATTATACTCATCAGAGTCATTAGGCCTATAGCACACTCCTACTCTCAATTTTGATCTCCCAATGCTTATGTCACACCAAACTGACTCGACACTGCACTGTCCAGCAATGTCGACTGGCTTCACTTCCTTGGATTTTATGCATTTCTTAATTAATAGCATAACCCCTCCTCCCTTCCTACCCTGTCTATCCTTTCTGTAGACATGTACTCCCCAAATTCCAGTTCTGCATTCCTTATATCTGTGTGACACCAAGTCTGTGAAATCCCCACAATATCTGCCTTTGATGTTTTGAGCAATACCTCAAATTCATCAAATTTATTTACTAAACTCCTAACATTGGTGTACACGCAAGTATACATGCACCTGTTCTTTTTCTTAGCTACCCTAACACAACCTATGTGTTTATTTGTACCCCAATGATTCCCAGCAGTCTCTGAACTATCCTGCATCTTATTTTCCAGGTTGCGGCTCATTCCAATAGAAGCAGTGCAAGAATCACTTTCACCTCTGCCAGTGGCTACTGTTAATCTGTTAGTCCTTGTATCCCCCCAATCTAGCAGTTTTCCGACCCACCTAACACTGCCTCGATAGCATCAGCAAACATTCTTGCACCCATTCTATTTAAGTGTATCCCATCCCTGTAGAAGCAGTCTCTCCTGTTAACAAGTAAAAGATGATGAAGACCATAATTCAAGAAAGACTTCAAGTGCCCTCGAACACACAAAAATCTGAAATGAACAATTTATAGTGTCTTCAAAAGACTCTTATAGGACTGAGGGTATTCCTTTTTGTTCAACAGAATGACAATCAGAATCAATTCATAGTGTAAATGATGATGTCATTTTTCTAGGTATGTATAATGTTTTGTAATTTTTATATGAATGTACGATTTCTATATCATATGTAATTTTATCTCTATATTTATTTATTTTATATATTTTCTGATATTTTATTCTATGTTACACTCTAAAAAGTTTAGTTGGATGTATATATGAGCCACCTTCCTAGATAATTTCTGTACAGGGGTGTTTGTTAAATAAACTGATAATAATAATAATACAGAAAAATGTAATAGAAAAAAAAACTGTAAATACAAAATTCTTCTTGAAAACTTTGTTTATATTCTTTAAAAACAAAATAAACTGTAAATCATGAATTAAATTTGTCAAAAAAAAAAAATGATATAAAACTATATATATACAGTATATATAAAACTATATATATACACAGATCATAGTCACAGATTAAAACATTGGTTTTGTAAAAAAAAAAAAAAAAAAAAAAAAAAAAAGAACATCAAGAGTAATAAATATAACAGTGTAAAATGACTGGTTTGAATCCCATATTTTTTTCCATATAAAATATACAACTAGGGATAAAATCAACTTCAAAACTCAAAATATAAATTCCTCTCTACATAAAATGTTAACATTAGCAAAGGATGCAAGCTTCTATAGCAAAAGCAAAAAAAAAAAAAAAGCCAACACTTTCCCATATCACCTGTATTTCAACACTTTCCCATATCACAATTTATTTAAGCCATCCCTCTGCAACACCTGATCGGAGTTTGTTCCAACAATCAACCACCCACTAACTGAAGACAAATCTCAGCAACATCTACTCTGCAACTATCCCTCCTCAGTTTGGATTTGTCTTTCCCCCCATTTTGTAGTCTGAGTAAGAGGAAGGATACCATCAGCATTGATGCTTACTCAATTAATTTAGGGCCTTAACACCTCATTATCAGATCTCCTCGCAAATGCCTAATATCCAAACAAACTAGCAAAATGAGGAATTCTTTAGGAGAGGGGTTGCCAGAACTTTATCAAACTCTAACAAGGAGCTAAATGACTATGATAACTGAAAGGAAAATTTACAGAATATACAAAGGTTGGCAGGGTAGTTAATGACAGTAATCAGGGTGAGCTATTGCAACAAGATCTAGGAAAATTAGATTGATGGACTGAGAAATGGCAATTGAAGTTTAACATTGACAAATGCAAGGTACTCCATACAAGTAGCAGTAATCCCAAAGTAATTAATCAACTGTGTGGTACTACACTCAGGGTAGTGGAAAATGAAAAATACCTGGAGGTAATTGTGCCATTGGTTGTGAATTTCTGAGCAGTGCAGGCGTGCATCAAGGGCAGCTCATGGGATTTTGTCAAAGATATACAGAAACTTTTCTAGCAAGGATAAGGAGGTGACTATTACTTTTTACAAAGCCATGGTTAGGCTACATCACGGGTTCTGATACAGGTCTGGAGGCCTCACCTTAGAAGGATGTAGGTTTGCTGGAATAGGTGCAGAGATGGGCAACCCAATTGGTGAAGGGAACAAAAGAGTGCTCTAACTTATAAAGGCTTCGGTTCTGCAAATTGCAGCATCTGGGGACTAGACACCTGTGAGGAGATCAGATTGAGGTGTTTAAGGCCTTGAATGGATTGAATAAGCTAAATGTTAATGGCATTCTTGATCTTGCTAAGACTACTCACTTGAAGGAGCATAAATTCAAGTTATGGTTTTAGGATAGATGTGTGGAAGTTTGCCTTTGGCCAGTGGATAGTTGGAACAAGCTTGCATCTGTCGTTGTGGAAGTGGTTGATTTAAATTAATTCAAGGAAGAACTAGACAAATTCTTGGAAGGTATGGATGGGTGAAGTTGTTACTGTTATTTGGTTTTTAGGAGCATTAGCAACTAAGGCCAAATTGCTCGGGGATATGCGATGGTCATTCCCTGACCTTTCCGCATCCTCCGTATTTGGTGGTGACGGGCGCGAACTTCGGTCTAATCAAGGAGCGTGTGCTACACACTGCTGCTCCTTTGCACCTGGCTACAGAGGTACCAGGATGGGTGTAGTGTGTAGTGTTTTTTGGCAGATGTTGTATAAGCTTGCTTGCAGTATTTCTCACTACTACTATACATAGGACAAACCTCATTTTAGGAAGGATGTTGGAATTGGGATATGTAAGTTTCTTCCAATAATCCTTATTAATTCTTTTCCCCGAGATGGGGTGAACAAGAAAACGTACAGTTTCGTCCAGACAATTTTCTACCTGAGACTATTGGGGGGGGGGGGGAAACATTTGTCTGTCAAAAGGTAAATTATTGTCCATACATTGACCCAGTGATATATTTTTAATGACAGAATGTATAATTTCGATTACTCTGTTAAATACAATATGTGGTTTTCATGGATATTAACTTGCATCTACTGTTAATAGCAGATGGAAAACCTAGCTTAATCAATAAATTAAACTGTTGAATAATGATTAGCAATTATCTTTTTTTGATTGTGTGATAAAATATATTAGATATTTACACAGAGAAATGTGACATAGAAAGCAACAGAATCAAAGCAGCAGAATCAGAACAGAATCACTTAAAAAAAAAAAAAAAAAAAGGAATTTATTTACGACCTATAATTGACATTTTTAATTAAAACATGGCTATTTCTTTGTTTTTGTACTGATTAATTTTATCCTTAAGATATTCTTCTCCATTTTGAGTAGCAACACTTAGGATGTGGGATTTATGTACACTTTGCAACTTGAGCTTGAAATGTTTGCTATTTCCATTTATTTAAACCCATAGATAACAAATTCAAGTTACGTGGGGAAATGTTTAGATTGGACTGCAGGAAGTTTTATTTTAGCCAGCGAGTTATAAATTACTGGAATAAGTTGCCTTCATGGGTGGTAGAGGCCGACAGTTTGGGGAAATTCAAAGGTCATCTGGATAGTACTTTCGGGTAAGGGAAGCGCATAGGATGATAGGATTAATTTCCTTTTTATTTAATTTTTAATTTCATTTTATTATTTTTATTTATTTATTAATTATTATTATTTATTTATTTAATTTTTGTTTTTATCATTGTTTTGTTCGGATTTTTTTTTTTTTTTTTTTTTTTTTTTGGCTGGTGCAGCATAAGCCATAGGCTTTCTTGCACCATACGGCCGTTACTAATACTAATACTAATATCAGTAAAGCTGTATTTCAAGTTATTAAGAGCACTTTCCCAGGTTACTAACACTTTTCTGCAGTCAACTTTTTCCACATTTTGTTAAGCAATGGACTAAATATGAAACACCACTGAACTACTAAACCTACAGTATGCAATACACTTAAATTTAAACAGAGTGGCAGTAAATCGCACCTCTCTCTCAAACTATTCACCTTAAGAGGATTTCCTAATCTGGACTAAACTGAAACCTAAACTATCACCTGCCAAACTGACCTATATGAAACTAAGTTGCATAAAATAATTTAAGCAAATTTTTTTAATTGGATGAAACTACAATTTCCCATTGCCCTTCTCTGCACTCGTTACAAGTGCAATGAGACTAGTGAAAGGCTTCAGTTCTGCAAATTTTGATGTCTGGAAACTCGACACCAGCAATGAGATCTGAATTATGTTGTTTAGGACTTTGAATGGAGTGAAAAATTAAATGCTGATGGCATCCTTCCTCTTGCTCAGAAAACATATGAGGGGACCTAAATTCAACTTGAGGATGGATGTTTGCAGGCTATATATGTGGGAATTTTGCTTTCAGCCAGCAGGCAATTGAATGTTGGAACAAATTTCCATCTAGTGCTGTGGAAGTGAGTATTATAAATAAATTTAAGGAGGATCAAGACAAATTACTAAAGGGGTCAGGTGATGTGGGAAGTGTTCTGAATGTGTACAAAGCTTGCTTTCTTGCATATTTACCACTACTAATACTAATGTTATAAGTGGGATACCACAGGGTTCAGTGTCAGGTCCCCAAAGCTGTTTTTAATATTTATTAATATTGATGTAGACATTTCAAGTTTAATGCACAAGTCAGTCAATGATACAAAGGTGGGCAAGGGTGGTTAATGACATTAATCAGTGTATGTCACTACAAATGTCTGGACAAACTAGATGAGCTGGAAAATGGCAACTGAGGTTTAACACTGTTAACCGAAAGATAGGCAGTTGTCAGAGTTAAACCTGGGCTAACTGTACTGAATGACAATTTTTTGAACAGTGAAAACAAGCTACTAGAACAGCTCATGAGTTCCTGTCATTGATATGCAGGAATTATGTCACTGAGGCAAGGATATCACTATCCTATTGTATAAGGTAATGGTTAAACCACTTCTGGAATACTGCATACAAGTTTGGAAACCCCATTTTAGGAAGGGCATAGATCTGTTGGAAAGAGTGCAGAGAAGGGCAACAAGCTTAGCTGATGGGCACAAAAGAAAATTCTGTACTTGTCTATTATCCTCCTACCAGTAGTTAAAATGTCACCACTCTAGCAGTGTAACCTTTGTTCTAAGTAAATATACATATGCATAAATAAATATGCAATGGTTGAGTTAGACTTCCTTGTACCTTACACTGGCAGGAGGATGGATAACAGACAAGTACCACACATTCTTACCAGGGAAGACTAGAGTTCTATAAATTGCAATCTCCGGGAGGTTTCTGCATAGCAAATGCATAAGGCTTTAAAAGGGTTCACTAAACTAAATACGATGGCACATTTGCCCAAGACAACCACAAGGTGGCATAAATTTAAATTGAAAAAAGGATGGATACAAAATAGATGTGGAGAAATATGCATTCATTGAGAGAGTGATTGTTGGAATAAACTTCCACCTCGAGTTGTGGAAGTGGATAGTTTGAAAAAATTTGCAGAAAGTTCACAAATTATTAGAATTATTTTTTTTTCTGCCTGGTGCTGTATAAGCTTTGCTTCCTTGCATGATGCTGCCAATACTAATAATGATTAAGTTTATTAACCATGATGTTGTATTATAAACAATAAATTCAAAAATTGCAGTAGTCACTAACTGCACCAAATGATAACATCAGCATACACACAGCCTCTTTAATTGATCAATCAGTTTCTTTTTTTAGGAGGGGAGGAGGGAAGAGCAAGAAATAGTTTAAATATTTAATCTGATACTATATTGTATAATATGATCCAAAAATATAATTTAAAATAATCTTGTTACCTAAAAAAATTATTTTCAAATTATACAACCAAAATCAGAGTGGCTAACAAAAGAAGGAAACCAAGATTCCATGTTAAGTTTCCATAGCAAGAGCATTTTTTGAAAGACATGGTGCAGTAAAAAAATTTTTTTACAACTGAACTTTTCCAATTAAAAATAATGATAGAAATCAAAAGTGAATATCATATTGGAGGAATACTAAAATTCACACTTATGTGATTCTAATAGTTATTTAAATTCATAAGTTTTATTTCTTTATTTTCTGGTGTATCAAATATAACAGGGTGACAGCTAGAGGATTAAGAAACAAATTGCTTGTTGAAGATAGGGCATCTTTATTCATATATGGCAATGAAATTTCTACATTATTTAGCTGGTGTCATGCCACTACATTTCTTGTAGTATAGTTTAATTTTAAGATGATCAAATACTAATTAAATTAAAGGTAAACTTTTAGCTTAAACTTAGCTTAAACTTTTAACTTAGCTCTCAAATGCTTTAGGCATTTGAGAGCTAATGTTATTAACTTTCATCTATGTAAAACTTTGGCTCTAAATTTACACAAGCTGTGAAATTTAATTTCATTCCATTTAAGTAAGCTTGCTTCAAGATGTCGCTTGGGCAATCAACTCATATTCATCTTAAACTTAATTTGCAATCTACTTCTAAAACATGTTAGTAGATTCAAACTAATTAACATTAAAAATTAAAAACAAGTTCAACACAGTGACCCACCAGTCAACTTAAATGAAACAAACAAACAAGTTATGAGAGCTTGGCCATTTGGCCTCACAGTCATAACGGGCACATAAATCACATCCCTCTACAAGTTTCCATCTCCACTACAAGGAGGCAGGCCTCTACTATCTGGCTGCTCTCCTTTGGCCCTTAAGCTCACAAAGAGCATCATCATAAAGAACAAGAGTTGCTAGTTCTAAGTGAGCATAAAGGTGGACAGTGTAACATAATATGGAGGTGTCTCCAGTTTGCCAAATGCATAAAGTTCTGATTTGGCTAACCCCAACTGATAAACTTTATCAGTTGGGGTTAGCCACATTGATAAAGTAGACGGACACCAGGCACGGTCTACAGTTAGAACAGAGTGCATAAAAGCACAAATGTGTTTTCCCTTCTCAGAATTAGTCCATTGCTACTGCCATATGATTATTAATTCATCATCAACATGTCTCTGTTCTGATTTCAAAGTCAGGCAACTTACCCAACTAAGCACAACTGGATGCCCATGACCTCCATGGAGATGCCCTGCCTGAGAGCATACCTAAAACAGGATCTCATTATAAGCAAATCTGCCAGCACCTTGTTAGCTACTACAGTCAAATCCCTCCAAAGAGACTGTCCTAAAAGTTCTGAAATAACATCCTATGACATATCTCATATTGTGGAAATATTTCATCACTGGATTATCCGGTCCTTCACTAATGATGCCCAGTTACCCACCTATGAGGAAACGATCTCTAAAACGGCCATCTGAATGTTAGCACACACTACTCTCATGAACAGCATGTGCAATTAAACAGCTAGGATCTTCTCCTTAAAGGACAGTGCTGTTTATATCAGTGCCAGATGGAGGCAAGCTGTAGTTATATGTTTCAAAATATAGACAAATTTTGTTGTAAACTTAGTTTGCTACACGTAGCTATGGCCATAACTGTACAGAGAAGGGCAATAAGATTGGCGAGGGGAACAAAGGGGTCCTCTTACCAAGGAAGACATAAGTTCTGCAAATTGCAGTGGCTGGAGATAGGAACTGGCAAGGGTGATCTCATTGAGGTGCATAAGGCCTTGAATGGTTTGAACAGGCTCAATGCTGCTTGCTTCATTCTTCCGCTTGCTCAGATTATGAACCTGAGAGGGCATAAATTGAAGAAAATAACGTGAATTCTACAACTAATTAATTGCTGGAAAAAACTTTCATCTGTCGTTGTGGAAGTTGATAGCTTAAATAAGCTCAAGGAAGTACTGGACAAATATTTAGAGGGAATGGATGTGCAAAAAAAAATTTTTTCCCTCTATGGCTGATGCTACATAAGTTCCTATATACTTGCTTTCTTGCATATGATGCAAGGAAGGAAGCATAAGCAACTATTACGACAACTCACATACACAATATTATCAATCTATAAAATCTCACCCTTATTTCCCAGCAAATGGTTTCTAACTCATCCTTTTCAGTAAGTAAAGTTGGGCCTTTAATAAGTGTGAAGCCCATAAAGCCCAAAAGAGGTGTTCCGCAAAATCCACTGCGAGAAGACTGTTGGGCAGCACTTCTTCTCAGGGTGGCTGCTAATGAATTTGACACCCATTTTGACACAATTCGCTTGACAAGAGATCGCAGGGTAGCACCCGCAGGAAACACATTTCTTAGGGATCTTACGTTACGAACTTCACGAGCAGAAAGATTCTCCAATTTAGTCGACTGGCAATCAAACCGCAAAGAAGTTGAATCCCCACAGCCATATTCAAACTTCTTCCGACGAAATAAGGCACGCAAAATCAAGCGGCCACGAATTAATGTTCGTTCAGCAACAGCTTTCAAAGACAAACTTCTAGTATCAGTTGCCCTCTGGACATTGAATGAACCAAATGGCCTAATGAATAATTTCATCATTTTTAATTGATTTATATCAGCATCCAGCAATAACTTCTATAGTCATTTTGACAGAAACCAAAACATAAACCAGCTGCGCATTTTATCATTCTTCGTTCGCCCTCTGGTTTCAAATTTGAGATTAAAAAGAAATCAGATTTCAATCTCAAATTTGAGATTGAAAAGAAATCAGATTTCTATTTATTCTCAGCTACAACCAAATGGAACCAGAGAGAGTTCATGATATCATCGAAACGAGGGACAGGAACAGGCCTCACATATAGGAAATCTGTGGGAATGGACCGAAGCAACGTTCTGATTTTCCACATGCATCGGTAATGGTATGTGTATACTTGATTATTAAAAAAAGAAGTCATTTTTATTAACGAGCATACCCTTTCGTAAAATTTTCCTTTTTCAACCCCTGTTCATAATCGCATTATGGCGCCTGAAACACCAGGCACAGAGTATGTATTTACTCAGTTATAACGATCGCAACAGTAAACAATGGGCGATACTTTTGTAGGAAGATACTTGCTTAATTTTTCAATGGGCATACTGCTGTCCACAGTGCTGTCCTGGTATGGTATTAAATAATACCATATTAAATAATACCATTATTATTTAATACCATTATATTAAACAATATAATGGTATTAAATATATATACGAGGGACAGGGACATTTTTATCTTCACAATAAATGGTGAGTCTAACATCGACCTGACTCTCACAACTGCAAACACCACTAACAAAATATCAAACTGGGCTGTGATTGAGGATCTAACATGTAGTGACTACCGTGCAATTTCATTTAAACTAACCACAAATTTACAAAATCGGAGGTTACCTCCTCAAGACTTGAGAAGATTTGCTATAAAGCATATAGAATGGCCACTGTTCTCGGAATCAGTTAAACATGACTTCCGTGATGAAATTTTAGATTCAAATTTTATCAGCTTAATGCCGAAGAACAAGCCTTCTATATTCAAACTTCCTTACTACGAGCAACTGAATGCTCGACTGAGAGAATAGCTCCAAAGAAATCATCTGTTCCCCGGTGGAATCCCTAGCTAACGGTTTTAAAAAGCCGTGTTCACAGGACAAGGAAACTGTATCAAAGACGACGCTCTTGGCCTCCCAATGAAGTACAAAGACTCAGAAATGAATACAGAACCATAAAACATCAGTATCATCTTGAAATCTCAAAACAAAAAATGATCACTGTCAAGCTGAGCTTCTTCAGAGAAACCTAGATAGACTCTAGAAATGGTCAGAAAAATGGCAGCTATGCTTTAATCCAACAAAGTGTAAGGTATTACACTTGGGAAACAGTAATCTCAAAATAACTTATTCACTTGGTGGAGTTCAACTAAACCCAGTACTGGAGGAAAGGGACTTGGGTGTTACGATACGGTCAGACATGAAATTCTCTGAGCATTGTAAACAGGTTGCAAGGAAGGCCCATGGTGTCCTATCGATGGTCTATCGAACTTTTGCAAGTAGAGATAGGGACGTGATAATCCCATTATATAAGGCTTAGGTACTACACTTACAGTGGTAGAGAATGAAAGGAACCTGGGGGTGGTTGTGCAGGCAGATATGAAGTTTTCTGAGCAGTGCAGACGGGCTGCAAGAGTAGCTCATGGTGTGTTGTCAATGATATATAGGAATTTTTCTAGCAGGGATAAGGAGGTGATTATTCCCTTGTATAAGGCAATGGTCAGGCCACACCTAGAGTACTGTATACAGGCCTGAAGACCTAATTTCAAGAAGGATGTAGAGCTGCTGGAACGAGTACAGAGAAGGGCAATAAGATTAGTGAATGGAACAAGGGGTACTCTTACGAAGAAAGGCTTAAGTTTTGCGAATTACAGTGTCTGGAGACTAGGCACCAGCAAGGTGATCTGATAGAGGTGTACAAAGCCTAGAATGGTTTGAGCATGCTCAATGCTAATGGGATTCTTCCTCTTGCTCAGAATAATCACCTGAGAGGGCATAAATTCAAATTGAGGAAAGATAGATGTAGGATAGATGTGCGGAAATTTGCCTTTAGCCAGCGGGTGGTTGGTAGGTGGAACAGACTTCCATCCCTTGTCGTGGAAGTTGATAGCCTAAATAAGTTTAAGGCTCGGCTGAACAGGTATTTCGAACGAACAGAGGGGTGAAGTGGAAGTGGTTATTTTTTATTTATTTATTTTACTTTAATTTTTTTGGCTGATGCTGCATAAGCTTGCTTTCTTGCATCAAATGCCTCTACTAATGCTAATGCTAATGCTAATGTTAGACCACACTTGGAATACTGTGTTCAAGTATGGAGACCGCACCTAAAGAAAGACATCGAGATTCTTGAAAGGGTGCCAATACGGGTAACTCGCCTGGTGAGATCGGCAAAAGGGCGTCCTTATGAAGAAAGACTTCGAATATGTGGGTTGTAGAGTTTGGAAACTAGACGCCTTAGAGGAGATTTGATTGAGGTGTTTAAGGATCTGAGAGGTATCAGTAAAATGAATGAGGACAAAATTTTCAAGATTATAAATGGTGCTAAAACTAGGGAACATAAATTCAAGTTACTGGGGGAAATGTTTAGATTGGACTGCAGGAAGTTTTATTTTAGCCAGCGAGTTATAAGTTACTGGAATAAGTTGCCTACGTGGGTGGTAGAGGCTGACAATTTGGGGAAATTCAAAGGTCATCTGGATAGTAGGTCCCTTGGGTGACAGAAGGGCATAGGATGATAGGTTTAATTTCCTTTTCTTTTATTAATTATTATTATTATTTATTTATTTTTATTTTTTTTATCATTGTTATATTCGGGTTTTTTTGGCTGGTGCAGCATAAGGCTTTCTTGCACCATGCGGCCGTTACTAATACTAATACTACTAATACCTCGGAAAGACGGAGGAAGGGCCGTGATAGACCTGATAGAGCAACAGAAAACAGCGATAGTTAACCTGAAGGATTACTTCGAGAACAACACAGCACCACTCCACCAGGCCTTAAGAAAGATAGATAAGTGGTATACCCCACTCAACCTAAGCGAGGAACCCGCACCCACCCAGACGGCACAAGAAACGAAGATAGAAAAATGGGCAAAGAAGACACTCCATGGCAGACACTACAATGACCTCCATCAAGATCATATCGATAACGTTGCTTTCAATGCATGGCTCACAAGTGGGACGCATTGCCCCTAGACTGAAGGAGTCATGCTGGCCATCCAAGACCAGGTAATCAACACGAGAAACTATAGGAAATACATCGCAAAGGAGCCCGGAATGTCAGATGACACATGTCGACGATGCCACCTGACCTCAAAAACGATCCAACACATCACCGCGGATTGGAAGGTGATCACCCAGACTGAGTACACTCATAGACACGACCAGGCATCCAGGATAATACATCAGAGGCTAGCGAGGAAATACCAATTGACCAAAGAAAGTGTACCGTATTACAAGTACGAACCCCAGACAATACTAGAGACCCGAACCCACAAGCTGTACTGGGACCGCGCCATAATAACGGAGAAGACCATCCCGCACAACAGACCGGACATAACCCTTGTGGACAAGATGAGAAAGGCTACCTACCTGATTGACATAGCGGTGCCCAAAACTAGCAATATCCAGAAAAACCCATGAGAAAAAAATTAGGAAATACACGAACCCGAGACATGAAGTCAAAGAGATGTGGCATATGCAAGAAGTATCGACCATCCCGATCATTGTGTCAAACACCAGTATGGTGGCAAAGACTCTACATATCAGTCTAGCAGCAATAGGTCTCCTAGAGAACACCTACAAGGAACTCCAGAAAGTCGTAATCCTGAACACCTGTAGGATAGTCAGAGATTTCCTCAAACAACAGTAACACCAGACATTACAACCACCCTGTGTACTTGGTAGCAGTACCCGTCACGGAGTGGAATCCCCCAATCAGGGAGAAATAATATAAGAGCAACAACAATAATAATAATCAATAATAATAATAATAATAATAAATATAGTGCTTATGACAGAAAAAACTGACTCACTCAACATTGCACTTTTTACCCATTTCGACTGGATGTGCTAACTTATATTTAAGATGCTTCTTAACTGAGAGTATATCCCATCCTCCCTCCTGTTCTTTCTCTACACATTGTATTCCACAAATTCATATTCTGTAGCCATTATGGCTGAGCGACACCATGTTTCCGATATCCCTACGCTGTCTGCATTTGATGACTTAATTATTACTTCACGTTCATAAAATGTATTTATTATGCCTCTAACATTACATGCAAGTATAGATACGCATCTTAGTAGTAGTAGTAGTAGTAGTGGCACATGATGCAAGAAAGCAAGTGTAGGAGCTTATGCAGCATCAGCCAAAAAAAAAAAAAAAAAAAATCACACCATTCCCTCCAAATGCCTGTCCAGTTCCTCCTTAAATTTATTTAACCTATCAACTTCCACAACGACAGATGGAAGTTTGTTCCAGCAATTAACCACCCGCTGGCTAAAGGCAAATTTCCGCACATCTATTCTACATCTGTCCTTTCTTAATTTGAACTTATGTCCCCGTAGGTTCGTAATCTGAACAAGTGGAAGGATCCCATCAGAATTCAGCGTGCTCAACCCATTCAAGGCCTTATAGACCTCAATCAAATCACAGCGCAGATGCCTAGTCTCCAGCCACTGCAATTTGCAGAACTTAAGCCTCTCTTGGTAAGAGAATCCCTTCATTCCCCTCACCAATCGTGTTGCTCTTCTCTGTACACGCTCAAGCAAATCTACATCCTTCCTAAAATGAGGCCTCCAGACCTGTACGCATACTCAAGGCGTGGCCTGACCATTGCCTTATACAGAGGGACAATCACCTCCTTTTCCCTGCTAGCAAAATTCCTATATATCATTGACAAAACCCCATGACCTGCCCTAGCAGCCTGTCTGCATTGCTCAGAAAACTTCATATCTGACTGCACAATTACTCCCAGGTCTTTTTCATTTTCTACCACCTTAAGTGTAGTACCACACAGTTGGTACGTTTCTCTGGGGTTACTTCTACCCATATGCAGTACTTTGCATTTGTCAAGGTTAAACTTCAGTTGCCACTTCTTAGCCCATCTGCCCAAATTATCTAGATCCTGTTGCAGTAGCACACTGCCATTACTGTCATTAACAACCCTGCCAAACTTTGTGTCATCTGCAAACTTCGACTTTAAGCCTGATATACCTTCATCAATATCATTGATAAATACACAAAACAACAGTGGACCCAACACCGAACCCTGTGGGACTCCACTAATAACATTAGTCCACGAAGAGCAGCACCCATTGATTACCACCCTCTGTCTTCTCCCACTTAACCATCCTTTTATCCATTGTAGCAACTTACCCTTAATACCATTCTGCTCCAATTTGTACAATAGTCTTCCATGCGCAACAGTGTCAAAAGCTTTCCTGAAATCCAAGTATATGATATCAAAATTATTTTTTGCATCCAGTTCCTTTGTGACCACATCATAATAACCAATCAAATTTGTCAGACAAGACTTTCCCTTAACAAACCCATGCTGTGTTTGAATTATTGCTGCAGTCTTGTCTAGATGATCCTGCAATGCATCTTTAACCAGTGACTCCATTATTTTACCCGGAACAGAAGTTAAACTAACTGGTCTGTAATTACTCGTGTCACCCTTCGATCCACCTTTGTGAATTGGGGACACATTTGCACATCTCCAGTCCGTGGGAATCTCCCCTGAGTCCAAGGATGCGCTCATAATTATGGCTAAGGGTTTGCTTAGTTGCTTTGCCGCCTCCTTTAAAATAACTGGATAGATCCCATCCACCCCAGGTGCCTTTCTTATGTTTAACTTCAACAATTTCTCCTCCACTTTGCTCTCAGTTATTACAAAATCATTAAGCACACTGCTACAATTTGATAACCTTCTTCCATTTTCAAACTGTAATAATTCCTCACGTGTGAATGTAGATGCAAAATACTCATTCAGTTTGTTTGCTATCTGAGCAGGATCATCAACAGTCGAACCATCGATGTCAAGTGGACCAATCATATTCATCCCCTTCCTTTTAGAGTTTATATAAGTAAAGAAATCCTTGCTGTTTTTCTTAGCATCATTTGCCAAAGATTTCTCGTAATCCGCCTTCGCCTGCCGAACCTCCTTTGTGACCTGATTACAGACTAGCTTATATCTGCCACAGGCTTCTGCGTCACCTGATAATTTATATGCATCCCATGCATTTTTCTTCTCTGTCACGAGTCTCATTAGTCTTACTTACTCTAACATAGCCCATCTTTTACTTGTTCTATGATGTACCACAGCAGGGCTTGATATCATCGTCGCCTTACTTTTCTTGTTGCTGTGAGTTCCAGTAGAAGCAGTGCAAGAATCATTTTCTCTTCTACCTGCAGCTTTAGTGAATGTATTGGTCCCTGTACCTCCAACCCCAAGCTAACAGTTTACTGGCCCAATTAACATTGCTTCGATAAGTCAGCAAATATTCTCACACCTTTATATTTAAGCGTATTCTATAAATCAGTAAGAGTAGTTTATCGGGGGCAATCGCCTATTCTACTCTTGGACTGTAGTTGTTTGATCAAAAACTTTTTGTTGTTTATCAAACAACTGCATATAAACAACTTTTGTTGTTTATCTTTGCTGATAAACAACTTTTGTTGTTTATCAGCAAAAAAAGTTGTCAGGGTTCAAATTTTAGTGAAAGTGAAATTTTGTGAAGCCTTTAGGGAAATGAAAACCCACTGGCTGTATATGCCTAACGCTTGCTCTAGCTATGGAATACTGTAATGAAATGTCAAAAATAAGCAATATTTTTAAAAAATAATTAAAATACAGTATGCGTTTTCGTTTATAGGCTATACACGGCTACTGCAATAAATTTTAAGACTTTGTTCGCTCATATAAAGCTAGCACTGAATCAGCGGTCAGTGTACACTCAATTTTGTTCAGAAGCATTCTACCTTGCAAATAAACAATAGGACACGTGTGCCAATCAGCATATAGAGATACTGTAGAGAGAGAGAGAATGTTACCTCTTTAACGAAATATCACGTGTTACTAAGTACGCATATGTTTTGTTTTTGGCTAGTTTTAGAACAGAATCTCGCGATCAGTGAAAAAAAAAAAAAATAATAATAATAATAGTTTATTTGTATCCATGCAAGTTCTCTTCAAATTATTAAACCTTCGGTTTAAAGTAAGATAGATTTAAAATTATTAAAATGTAACGACAATATATAGGTTCAAAGCTTTGAAAAGTATGTACAGTTTTAAAAATTTGGGCAGTATGGATTATCAGTAAATACGCTATAATATTTGAATATTGTTACATTTTTTTTATTAATTAATTAATGATCATATTTTCATTACATTGGCAACATGTGGAAAGCGATGGTTTACACACAGGAATCGAAATGGAAAATTTTGCAAAACAGATTCTCAATAAAAGATACTTGATTATCGAATATGTACACGATATTACAGATTGGTGTGAAACCGAAATGATCTTTCCGGTTCCTCACATGGCTATAACATATTTGCTGTTTACTGCTGTTTTTTTTTTTTTTAATGTAACAGGGTCCCCGACCCGAGCATTATGCAATATAATATTTCTTCCTTTCCAAAAGCATGCTGTTTGTTGGGTTTGGTAGAACACAGGAGTTTATTTAATTTTTTGAATAAATTTGGTTAATCAACGTAACGGTGTTATGGAAGAGATATTGCAATCTACTATATTTTTTACAAAGCCTGTGGTACCGCTGTGGATATATGTAAATTTAAAAATGACCAATTAACGATTAATAGAAAGTAATATGCATAATGAGGAAACAGGTTAAACCTGTTACCTCATTAAGATTAAGAAATACTGTTCAAGGTTTAGGCTGAAATGGATGTCAGATGAACTAATGAGACTCGTGGCAGAGAAAAAAAATGCATATAAATTATCAGGTGACACAGAAGCCTATGGTAGATATGTTAAGTCTGACCAACTGAATGAGTATTTTGCATCCACAATCACACATGAGGAATTCTGTAGGGAAGTGGAGGATAGAAGCTTATTAAATTCTAACAGGGAGCTTAAGGATTTCGTAAAAACAGAGCCGAGTGGAGGAGAAATTGTTGAAGTTAAACCTAAGGAAGGCACCTGGGATGGATGGGATCTATCCAGTTATATTAAATGAGGCGACAAAGAAACTAAGCAAACCCTTAGCCATAATTATGAAAGCATCCTTGGACTCAGTGGAGGTCCCCATTGAGATGTGGAAATGTATCTCCAATTCACAAATGGTGATACGAGTAATTACAGACCTGTTAGTTTAACTTCTGTTCTGGTGAAAATAGTGGAGTCACTGGTTAAAGATGCATTGCAGGATCATCTAGACAAGACTGCAGTAATAATTCAGACACAGCATGGGTTTGTTAAAGGAAAGTCTTGTCTGACAAATTTGATTGGATAATATGGTGTGGTTACTGGATGCAAAAAATAATTTTGATATCATATACTTGGATTTCAGAAAAGCTTTTGATACTGTTGCAAATGGAAGACTGCTGTACAAATTGGAGCAGTTGCACATGGAAGACTGCTGTACAAATTGGAGCAATTGCACATGGAAGACTGCTGTACAAATTGGAGCAGTATGTTATCAAGGGTGAGTTGCTACAATGGATAAAAGGGTGGTTGAGTGGGAGAAGACAGAGAGTGGTAATCAATGTACACTGCTGTTCATGGACTAAAGTGGAGTCCCCAGGGTTTAATGTTGGGCCCATTGTTTTGTACATTTATCAGTAATATTGATGAAGGTATATCAGCCTTAATGTCCAAGTATGCAGGTAATACAAAGTTTGGCAGGGTTGTTAGTGACAGTAATGGCAGTGTGCTACTACAACAGGATCTAGAAAAGCTGGGCAGATAGGCTGAGAAGTGGGAACTGAATAATAACATTGACAAATGCAAAGTACTGCATATGGGTAGAAGGAACCCCAGAGAAATGTACCAACTGTGGTACTACACTCAGGGTAGTGGAGAATGAAAAAAAAAAGGGGGGGGGTAATTGTGCAGTCAAATATGAAGGTTTCTGAGCAGTGCAGGCAGGCTGCCAGAGTAAGTCATGGGATCTTGTCAATGATATACAGGAATTTTGCTAGTAGGGAAAAGGAGATGATTATCCTTTTGTATAAGGCAATGGTCAGGCCACGTCTTGAGCACTGTGTACAGGCCTAGAGGCCTCATTTTAGGAAGGATGTAAAGTTGCTTGAGCAAGTACAAAGAAGGACAACAAGATTGGGGTGGAATGAGGGGCCCCTCTTACCATGAAAGGCTTAATTTCTGCAAATTGCAGCATCTGGAGACTAGGCACCTTGCAGGTGCCTAGTCTCCAGATTGAGATGTATTAGGCCTTGAATATGTTGAGCAGGCTTAATTCTGATGGGATTCTTCCTTTTGCTCAGATTATGAACCTGAGGGGTCATAAATTGAAATTTATGTAAGACAGTTGTAGAATAGATGTACTGATATTTGCCTTTAGCCAGCGGGTAGTTGATTGTTGGAACAACTTTGATCTATCATTGTGGAAGTTGATAAATTCAAGGAGGAACTGGACAAACTTTTAGAGGGAATGGATGTGCGAAATGTTTTTTTTTTTTTTTTGTCTGATGCTACATAAGCTTGCTTTCTTGCATCACATGCCGCTACTACTTCTGCTACTACCTCATTATGTATGTTAATGTTTGACATAATAAGGTCAACAGGCAGTTGATCTAATTATGCAGTTTAACTGCTTGCCAGCTCTTTTTTTACGTAAATATTGTGAAGGTAATAGTAGTGCCAGTAAGAGCATTTCCGCAGGAAATGAAACATGTTATCAGTTCTTTCTGTATGTGGCATAATAAAAATTGCTTCTCAAAAAATCACAGGTTGACTGTGTTATTATGATAACAACTTGGTTACCTGTGCAGCATACTGAAATTGCACAGAATGTTGACTTTGAACCTTTCTTGTAATAATAACTTGTTGCTAGTGTCAAACTGAAAATGTAGATGTCAGCATATCAATAACTCAGTTTATTGCCAAGAATATAGGTTGCCTTATCCTGATAGAACCAATCCAGTGATAAGAGGGGTTTAAACAAAATATAAAAAAAGGTATGTTAGGAAGGAAAAAAAAAAAGGATTAACAGAAAATACTTGTGATGTACAGTATACAATGTATAGTAATGCATTTTAGAATAGGAATAAGATATATATATATATATATATATATATATATATATATATATATATATGGAAATTTAAGTAATACTTTTTAATAGATTTTTTTTATTTCTACCACACACATTACTGTAACAGCCCAAAATCCCTTAAATCCTAGGATTTATCAGTTTTCATTGGTAAAAGCCTTAAATTTTAAGACTTTTGACTTTATTTCTGACTTTTACCACTCTAATATGGTAAACCAACAATTTAAAATAGCAATGTTATTTCTTTTTTATTTATTTTATTTTTTTTAAGAGTAGCACACGCTTCTTGATTAGACTGGGGTTTGAGCCCGTGACCACCAAATACGGACGATATGGAAAGGTCAGGGAATGACCACCGCATATCCCCGGAGCAATATGGCCTTAGTTGCTAATGCTCCTAAAAATCAAATAACAAACAAACATCTTTTTTAAGAAATAACATTGCTATTTTACGAATTCAAGTATAGAAACAAAAACCATAAACAGATATGACTGAATACCTTAATATGCTGAATAACGAATATAGTGAATATGTTACCCAGGCAACTTTTAAAGATAGCAGATATGTTCTTGTTATGCCGTTATCTAAAAATTGGAAAAGCGAATGATGCAGAAAATTATAATTTCTTCTCTTCTTGTATTGTGCCTAGTGGAATATGTCTGCTGTCTCCACGAGGTTATTTGGATAACATATTCACTCTGTTTGGGGTACCCAATATGCAGTACTTAAGTTATAATGGAAAAGAATCAGTGGTGTGTTATACCTTCATGGGGCCCAAGGCAAAATGGAATTTGGGGGCCCCATCTAAAGAAAAACTAATGATCATTTTCAATTTCATTTTATTGTGACAACAAAAGAAACAAATTATATGACATAAGAACTAAATATAAAATTTCATCAAAATCAGTAAAACCATTTTTGTAAAAAACGTAATTTTCAACTTAATCTTCAAGTAAAGTTCACTTTGGCAGGTAGAATGTTCAATCAAATTAATGTTCAAGTAAAGTTCATTGACTTTGGCAGGTAGAAAGTTCAGTTTCCAATAAAATTCACTTAAAAATATTATAAAAAACAGCAATGAGTTTTTGAAACAGTGATTTTGGGGCCCCCCTCTGATCGGGACTATCAAGCAAGTTTTTACAAATACAAATTGTTAAATATGTATTGAATATCAGAGCAGTAACAGTGTGAAATAATGTGAAATGTGTTGATATTTGGACTTTTACCAAAAAACTTTGGTAATAATAGTTTAAGTTTTAAAATTTTAAATGTTGAAATCTGGTAAATCCTAGGAGTCACTGGATTTTGGGCTTTTATAATAACCTCTTTCCCTCCACACACATTATAAAATAAACAGTCTAATAAGCAGTTTTCTTGCAAGCTCACAAATTGTCTATTGAGAGAAATGCTACATTTGGACAATTCTGGAAAAGCAACGGTTAAGATCTTTAAGTTAATAAGATCATTATGGTATAATAAACTGACCTGTAAGATTGACATCTGTTCAGGGGAATATTATCTAGTCACTGTTAAAGAATTAATACAGGACCATAGGAATGCAGCTATACTGTGGTTACAGCATGGATTTATTAAGGGGTAACATGATATAAGGGGTAAAAATAATAGAGGGTGTGATATAATATTGCTTTGCAAAGTCAATTCCCCCCCCCCCCACATACACACTTACGTTTTTTTGCCGTTCTGGCTAGCATAGTGGTGATTGCTATTTTTCACACCAAATGACAAAAGTGTGGATTTCAATTCAGTTAAGATAGAAGGGATTTAATATTAGCAGTGGCAAATGATGCAAGGAAACAAGTTTATACAGCAACACACATGCTTCCCATATTACATATCTAATTCCTCTAATCATTTATTCAAACTACCAAGTTCAACAATAAATGATGGAAGTTTGTTTCAACAATCAACCACTCTGACTGAAGGCAACTTTCCATACAACTATCCTCAATTTGAATTTATGCCCCCTCATAGTAGTAGTAGTAGTAATAATAGTGGCATGTGATGCAAGAAAGCAAGTGTATGAGCTTATGCAGCATCAGCCAAAAAAAAAAAAAAAAATCACACCATTCCCTCTAAATGCCTGTCCAGTTCCTCCTTAAATTTATTCAACCTATCAACTTCCACAATGACAGATGGAAGTTTGTTCCAGCAATTAACCACCCGCTGGCTTCCGCACATTTATTCTACATCTGTCCTTTCTTAATTTGAATTATGCTCCCTTAGGTTTGTAATCTGAACAAGTGGAAGGATCCCATCAGAATTCAGTGTGCTCAACCCATTCAAGGCCTTATACACCTCAATCAGATCACTGTGCAGGTGTCTAGTCTCTAGCCACTGCAATTTGCAGAACTTAAGCCTCTCTTGGTAAGAGGATCCCTTCATTCCCCTCACCAACCTTGTTGCCCTTCACTGTACACGCTCAAGCAAATCTACATCCTTCCTAAAATGAGGCCTCCAGACCTGTACGCAGTACTCAAGGCATGGCCTGACCATTGCCTTATACAGAGGGACAGTCACCTCCTTTTCCCTGCTAGCAAAATTCCTATATATCATTGACAAAACCCCATGACCTGCCCCAGCAGCCTGTCTGCATTGGTCAGAAAACTTCATATCTGACTGCACAATTACTCCCAGGTCTTTTTTATTTTCTACCACCTTAAGTGTAGTACAACACAACGACACAGTTGGGACGTTTCTGTGGGGTTACTTCTACCCATATGCAGTACTTTGCATTTGTCAATGTTATAATTCAGTTCCTACTTCTCACCCATCTGCCCAAATTATCTAGATCCTGTTGCAGTAGCACACTGTCATTAACAACCTGCCAACCTTTGTATCATCTGCAAACTTCGACATTAAGCCTGATATACCTTCATCAATATCATTGATAAATATACAAAACAACAGTGGACCCAACACCGAACCCTGTGGGACTCCACTAATAACATTAGTCCATGAAGAGCAGCACCCATTGATTACCACCGTCTGTCTTCTCCCACTTAACCATCCTTTTATCCATTCTAGCAACTTACCCTTAATACCATTCTTCTCCAATTTGTACAATAGTCTTCTATGCGCAACAGTGTCAAAAGCTTTCCTGAAATCCAAATATATAACATCAAAATTATTTTTTTGCATCCAGTTCCTTTGTAACCACATCATAATATCCTATCAAATATGTTAGACAAGACTTTCCCTTAATAAACCCATGCTGTGTCTGAATTATTGCTGCAGTCTTGGCTAGATGATCCTGCAATGCATCTTTAACCAGTGACTCCATTATTTTACCCAGAACAGAAGTTAAACTAACTGGTCTGTAATTACTCGTGTCACCCTTCGCTCTCCCCTTTGTGAATTGGGGATACATTTGCACATCTCCAAACCGTGGGAACCTCCCCCGAGTCCAAGGATGCTCTCATAATTATGGGTAAGGGTTTGCTTAGTTGCTTTGCCGCCTCATTTAATATAACTGGATAGATCCCATCCACCCCAGGTGCTTTTCTTATGTTTAACTTCAAAAGTTTCTCTTGCACTTTGCTCTCAGTTATTACAAAATCATTAAGTATCCTGCTACAATTTGATTACCTTCTGCCATTTTCAAACCTTAATAATTCCTCATGTGTGAATGTAGATGCAAAATACTCATTTAGTTTGTTTGCTATCTGAGGATCATCAACAGTCGAACCATCAATGCCAAGTGGACCAATTAGATTCATCCCGTTTCTTTTAGAGTTTATATAAGTAAAGAAATCCTTGCTGTTTTTCTTAGCATCTTTTGCCAAGGATTTCTCGTAAGCTGCCTTCGCCTGCCTAACCTCCTTTGTGACCAAATTACAGACTAGTTTATATCTGCCATAGGCTTCTGAGTCGCTGGATAATTTATATGCATCCCATGTATTTTTCTTCTCTGTTATGAGTCTCATTAGTTCATTAGATAACCATTTAGGCCTAAACCTTGAACAATAATAGGTATGAAACTTTTATTAGCATCCACGATTAATTCCTTGAATGCTTCCCACTTAGAATTTACTGTTGGTAACGTCGTCAGTTGATCCCACTGTGCAGAATTTAAAAACTTTCTGAGACCACTGTACTCACCTTTACAGAAGCAAAAACCCTTTCCTTTATCCCTGATGGTAATTAAATCTTTAAGTAAATCCCACATCAATACACTGTGATCACTGCCACCTAGTTTTTCCTTTATCTGCAAATTCTTAATACAGGAATGATCACTGCTGATAACCAGATCAAGAGTATTACTCTCTCTGGTTGCCTCTCGAACATGCTGCTGCAGAAAACAATCATCCAATAAATCCACAAAAGTCTGACTAGTGTGTGAGTGACCAACCCACAAGTTCCAGTCAATATCTGGGAAGTTAAAATCCCCCATTATAAGACATTCTGATTTACTATCCCACTCTATTTCTCTGTACAATTTTTCATTGTACTCGTTTGAGTCATTAGGCCTATAACACACTGCTACTCTTATTTTTGCTTTCGCAGTGCTTATGTCACACCAAACTGACTCAACAGTGCACTGTTCATCTATATCAACTGGGTGCACTTCTTTTGATTTTATGTTTTTCTTAATTAACAGCATAATACCTCCTCCCTTTCTATCCTGTCTATCCTTTCTGTACACATTGTACTCCCCAAATTCCAGTTCTGCATTCTTTATATCTGTGTGACACCACGTCTCTGCTATCCCAACAATATCTGCCTTTGATGTCTTGACCAACACTTCAAATTCATCAAATTTATTTACTATACTTCTAGCATTGGTGTACATGCAAGCATACATGCTCCTATTCCTAGTTACCCTAACACATCCCATATACCCACCTATTTCACGATGACTGCCATCCAACACTCCTCGCTCCAGGTCGCTACTTATTCTAATAGAAGTTGTGCAAGAATCACCTTCACCTCTGCCTGCGGCTACTGTTAAACTATTAGTCCTTGTATCCCCCCTAAGCTAGCAGTTTTCTGACCCACCTAACACTGCCTCGATAGCATCAGCAAATATTCTTGCTGATGTCTGTAACTAAGTAAAGAAAGATGCCATAAGCATTGAGCTTACTCAGTTGATTTCATCACATATATCTAGTCTCCTGATGCTGTAATTTGCAGAACTGAAGCCTTCCTGGTAAGAAAACCCTCACTATTCTCATTACTCTTCTCTGCACTTAAAATGAGGCCTCCAGACCCATATGCAGTACTCAAGAACAGCCTGACCATTGCCTCATACAATGGGATAATCACTTTATCCCTTCTAGCAAAATTTCCTGTATATCATTAACAAAACCCCACGAGCTGTCCAGCCTTTCTGCACTGCTTAGAGAACTTCATGTCTAACTGCACAATTACCTCAGGTCTTTTTCATTTTCCATTATGCTGAGTTAGATAGTATGAATCAGAGCTGTACTACTCAATATATTCTACGTTGATAATATTAGTAAAAAGTATTTTTACTAATATTATTATCAACGTAGAACATATTGAGTACCGGTAAGTTGTCGATTTTTTCGTTTTTTCCGTTTTAATTTCTGGAAGGTATCATACGGAAGTGTTCTACACACTATATTGAGGTAAACTCCTCTTATTTTTTTACTAATATTATGCTGAGTGTAGTACCACATAGTTGTTACATTAATCTGGGATTACTGCTACCCATATGCAGTACACTGCATTTGTCAATTTTAAACTTCAGTGCCATTTCTCAGCCCATCTGCCTAATTTTTATAGATTTTGTTGCAGTAGCTTATTTTGATTACTGTCATTAACTACCCTGGGCATCTAATGGCATTTTTGTATCATCTGTAAACTTATATAGCCTGATATACCTTCATCAGTATCATTAATAAATGTAGAAAAGAACCCTTGGTGAACTCTGTTAATAACGTTAGTCCAAGAAGAGCAGTGCCCATTGGTAACTAATCCCTATCTTCTCCCACTCCACCACCTCTTTATCCATAGCAGTAGCTTGTCCTTAATGCCACTCTGTGACAATTTGTTTAGCAGTATTTTATGTGCAATACTATCAAAAGCTTTTCTGAAATCTAAGTGTATTATGTCAAAATTATTTTTTGTTTCCAGTTCCTTTGTTACTGCATCATACTATCCAGCCAGATTGGTCTGCAAGAATATCCCTTAACAAATGCATACTGAGACTGCAGTAAAACTGCTTTCTTGTTTATATGATCCTGCATTACTTCAAACAGTGATTTCTTTATGTTGTGACCAGGGTAGTTTACCATGACTTATTCAGTGTAACTGTGTAATTTTTCTTACTGAAACATGAGTTTTTCATTCTGCAAAATTGTCAAGCTGATCAGATGATTTACAGAAAATACACTGACACTTTTTTTTTTTTTTTAATTTATTTGTTATTCATTAACATTATTGGTGATGAGTTTTAGACATGGCTAACAAAATTAATTGGGAGTTCCCACTAATCTCTTCTGATTTTCACATATTTCTTTAGCATTAGCATTAGCAAGGGCACATGATGCAAGAAAGCAAGCTTATATAGCATCAGCCAAAAAAATCTCCTTATTTCACCCATCCCCTCACTCCAAATGTTTGTAAAGTTCTGCCTTGAATCTATTTAAGCTATCAACTTCTACAACGACAGATGGAAGTTTCTTCCAGCAATCAACCACCTGCTGGCTAAAGTCAAACTTCCGCACATCTATCCTACAACCGTTTTTCCTCAGTTTGAATTTGTGCCCTCTCAGGTGATTATTCTGAGCAAGAGGAAGAATCCCATCAGCATTGAGCATGCACAAACCATTCAAGGCTTTATACACCTCAATCAGATCACCTCGCTGATGCCTAGTCTCCAGACACTGTAATTTGCAAAACTTAAGCCTTTCTTCGTAAGAGCACCCCTTTGTTCCATTCACTAATCTTGTTGCCCTTCTCTGTACTCGTTCCAGCAGCTCTACATCCTTCTTGAAATGAGGCCTCCAGACCTGTATACAGTACTCTAGGTGTGGCCTGACCATTGCCTTATATAAGGGAATAATCACCTCCTTATCCCTGCCAGAAAAATTCCTGTATATCATTGACAAGACACCATGAGCTACTCTTGCAGACCATCTGCACTGCTCAGAAAACTTCATATCTGCTTGCACAATTACCCCCAGGTCCTTTTCATTCTCTACCACTGTCAGTGTGGTACCACAGAGTTGATACGTTACTCTGGGATTATTGCTTCCCATATGTAGTACTTTACATTTGTCAATGTTAAACTTCATTTGCCACCTCTCAGCCTGTCTGCTCAACTTTTCTAGATAATGTTGCAGCAGGTGGTAGATGACTTTCATCAACCGGTGAAATAGCACCACTTTGTTTATTGGAGGCTTGAAGTGGCGAAACCCATGTTTAGACTCTAGAGCAAAGTTTCCGGCATCCCCCCCCCATACTTCTCCTTCAACCCATGCATGGTACTAAGTACTATAGGTTTTGATACCTTCGTGTTTGGGATTATCATAAAAAAAAAAAAAAAAAAAAAGCAGTGCACTGTCATTAACAACCCTGCCAACCTTCGTATTGTCTGCAAACTTGGACATTAAGCCTGATATACCATCATCATTATCATTTATAAATACAGAAAACAACAATGGGTCCAACACTGAACCTTGAGGGACTCCACTAATAATATTAGTTCACGAAGAGCAGTGTCCATTGATTACCACTCTCTGTCTTCTCCCACTAAATCATCCCTTTATCCATAGCAGCAATTTTCCTTCAATGCCACACTTCTCCAATTTGTGCAGCAGCTTCCATATGCAACAGTATCAAAGGTCTTTCTAAGATCCAAATATATGATATCAAAGTTATTCTTTGCATCCAGTTCCTTTGTGACTACATCATAGTATCCAATCAAATTAGTTAGACAAGACTTCCCCTTAACATAACCATGCTGTGTCCGAGCTATAACTGAAGTCTTGTCTAGATGCTCCTGCAGTGCTTCTTTAACCAGTGCCTCCATTAATTTTCCTGGAATAGAAGTTAAACTAACAGGTCTGTAATTACCTGTGTCTCCCTTTGATCCTCCTTTGTGGATTGGGGTGACATTTGCACATCTCCAGTCCATGGGTACCTCCCCTGAGTCCAGGGAAGCTCTCATAATTATGGGTAAGGGTTTGCTTACTTCCTTTGCCACCTCCTTTAATATAACTGGATAGATTCCATCCACCCCAGGTGCCTTTCTTATGTTTATCTTCAACAATTTCTCCTCCACTTTACTCTCAGTTATTACATGATTATCTAGCTTACTGCCAGATTTGAATACACCTCTGGCATTTCTCTTCCTGAATAACTCATGTGTGAATGTAGATGCAGAATATTCATTTAGTTTGTTAGCTACCTGAGCAGGATCATCAACAGTTGCACCATCGATATCAAGTGGACCAATCTGATTCATCCCCTTCCTTCTAGAGTTTACATAAGTAAAGAACTCATTGTTGCTTTTCTTTGCATCCTTTGCCAAAGATTTCTCGTAATCTGCCTTCGCCTCCCTAACCTCCTTTGTAACTTGGTTACAGACCGGCTTATACCTATCATAGGCTTCTGTGTCACATGTTAATTTATATGTATCCCATGCATTTTTCTTCTCTGTCACATGTCTAATTAGCATTAGCATTAGTAGAGGCATTTGATGCAAGAAAGCAAGCTTATGCAGCATCAGCCAAAAAAAAAAAAAAAAAAAAACCAACTTCCACTTCACCCCTCTGTTCGTTCAAAATACCTGTCCAGCTGAGCCTTAAACTTATTTAAGCTATCAACCTCCACCACAAGGGATGGAAGTCTGTTCCACCAACCAACCACCCGCTGGCTAAAGGCAAATTTCCGCACGTCTATCCTACATCTGTCTTTCCTCAATTTGAATTTATGCCCTCTCAGGTGATTTTTCTGAGCTAGAGGAAGAATCCCATCAGCATTGAGCATGCTTAAACCATTCAAGGCTTTATACACCTCTATCAGATCACCTCGCTGGTGCCTAGTCTCCAGACACTGTAATTTGCAAAACTTAAGCCTTTCTTCGTAAGAGCACCCCTTTGTTCCATTCACTAATCTTGTTGCCCTTCTCTGTACTCGTTCTAGCAGCTCTACATCCTTCTTGAAATGAGGCCTCCAGACCTGTATACAGTACTCTAGGTGTGGCCTGACCATTGCCTTATACAATGGAATAATCACCTCCTTATCCCTGCTGGAAAAATTCCTGTATATCATTGACAATACTCCATGAGCTACTCTTGCAGCCCGTCTGCACTTCTCAGAGAACTTCATATCTGCCTGCACAACAACCCCCAAGTCCCTTTCATTCTCTACCACTGTCAGTGTAGTACCACAGAGTTGATACGTTGCTCTGGGGTTGCTGTTTCCCATGTGTAGTACTTTACATTTGTCAATGTTAAACTTCATTTGCCACCTCTCAGCCCATCTGCTCAACCTTTCCAGATCCTGTTGCAGCAGCATAGTGTCAGTAGTGTCCTTGACAACCCTGCCAACCTTTGTATCGTCTGCAAACTTGGACATTAAGCTTGATATACCATCATCAATATCATTTATAAATACAGAAAACAATAATGGACCCAACACTGAGCCCTGAGGGACTCCACTAATAACATTAGTCCACGATGAGCAGTGTCCATTGATTACCACTCTCTGTCTTCTCCCCCTCAACCACCCCTTTATCCATAGCAGCAATTTGCCTCCAATGTCACACTGCTCCAATTTGTGTAGCAGTCTTCCATGTGCAAAAGTATCAAAAGCCTTTCTAAGATCCAAGTATATAATATCAAAGTTATTCCCTGCATCCAGTTCTTTTGTGACTGCATCATAGTATCCAATCAAGTTGGTCAGGCAAGACTTCCCCTTAACAAAACCATTCTGTGTCTGAGCTATAACTGAAGTCTTGTCTAAATGATCCTACAGTGCTTCTTTAACCAGTGCCTCCATTAATTTTCCTGGAAGAGAAGTTAAGCTTACAGGTCTATAATTACTTGTGTCAGCCTTTGATCCTCCTTTGTGAATTGGGGTCACATTTGCACATTTCCAGTCTATGGGTACCTCCCCTGAGTCCAAGGAAGCTCTCATAATTATGGCTAAGGGTTTGCTTACTTCCTTTGCTGCCTCCTTTAATATAACTGGATAGATCCCATCCACCCGGGTGTCTTTCTTGTGTTTATCTTCAACAGTTTCTCCTCCACTTTACTTCCAGTTATTTCAAGATTCTGTAGCTTACTGCTAGAGTTGAATACACCTCTGGCATTCCCCTTGCTGTATAACTCCTCATGTGTGAATGTCGATGCAAAATATTCATTTAGTTTGTTAGCTACCTGAGAAGGATCATCAACAGTTGACCCATCAATATCAAGTGGACCAATCTGATTCATCCCCTTCCTTCTAGAGTTTACATAAGTAAAGAACTCTTTGCTGTTTTTCTTTGCATCCCTTGCCAAGCATTTCTCGTAATCTGCCTTCGCCTGCCTAACCTCCTTTGTAACTTGGTTGCATATCAACTTGTGTCTATCATAGGCTTCTGTGTCATGTGTTAATTTGTAAGTATCCCATGCATTTTCTTCTCTGCCATATGCCTCATTAGTTCATCTGCCATCCATTTTGGCCTAAACCTTGAACAATATTTCTTAGTTGGTATGTAAATCCTAGTAGCTTCCAAGATAAGTTCTTTGAATGCTTCCCATTTTGAATTTGCTGTTGGTAACATCATCAGTTGGTCCCACTGTATAGAATTTAAATACTGTCTCAGTCCATCGTAGTTGCCTTTACGGAAGCAATAACCCTTCCCTTTACCCCTAATGGTAGTTACCTCTTTGAGTAAATCCCACTTCAGCACACTGTGATCACTGCCACCTAGTGGTTCATTTATCTGCATATTCTTAATGCATGAAGAATCACTGCTGATAATCAAATCAAGAGTATTACTCCCTCTAGTTGCCTCCCGAACATGCTGATGTAGAAAACAATCATCCAATAAATCCACAAAAGCCCTGCTAGTGCGTGAGTAACCAGCCCCCAAATTCCAGTCAATATCTGGGAAATTAAAATCTCCCATTATAAGACTCTCTGATTTACTGGCCCACTCTATTTCCCTGTACGGTTCCTTATTATACTCATCAGAGTCATTAGGCCTATAGCACACTCCTACTCTCAATTTTGATCTCCCAATGCTTATGTCACACCAAACTGACTCAACACTGCACTGTCCAGCGATGTCGACTGGCTTCACTTCCTTGGTTTTTATGTGTTTCTTAACTAATAGCATAACCCCTCCCCCCTTCCTATCCTGTCTATCCTTTCTGTAGACGTTGTACTCCCCAAATTGCAGTTCTGCATCCCTTATATCTATGTGACACCACGTCTCTGATATCCCAACAATATCTTCCTTTGATGTTTTGAGCAATACCTCAAATTCATCAAATTTATTTACTAAACTCCTAGCATTGGTGTACACACAAGTATACCTGCACCTGTTTCTATTCTTAGCTACCCTAACACAACCCATGTGTTTACTTGTACCGCAATGGCTCCCAGCAGTCTCTGAAATACCATGCATCTTGTTTTTCAGGCTTCTGCTCATTCTAATAGAAGCAGTGCAAGAATTTCTTTCACCTCTGCCAGTGGCTACTGTCAATCTATTGGTCTTTGTCTCCCCCCAAGCTAGCAGTTTTCCGACCCACTTAACACTGCCTCGATAGCATCACCAAATATTCTTGCACCCTTTCTATTTAAGTGTATCCCATCCCTGTAGAAGCAATCTCTCCTGTTAACAAGTACAGTCCAGGCTGAAAAAAATTCTACCCCTTGAGCCTTGCACAATCTTTCCAGGGCCGAATTGATCGACAAGGCTCTCATCATATACTCCCTCCTATCGCGTCTGGGCAGAATTGCAGACACTTTCAAATTCAACCCTAATTCTCGGGTTTTGTTCAGCAGTGACCTGTACTTGTTAAGTAATTCTGCCGGTCTCCTACTCTTAATATTATTAGTGCCATTGTGTACAACTATATCACCTTTTGTGCCCTTAATTAGATAATTAGTTCATCTGACATCCATTTAGGCTTAAATCTTGAACAATATTTCTTAATTCTTAATTAACCATTTTTAATTAACCATTCTTAATTCATCATTCTTTTATTCTTAATTATTTAATTAATCATTTAATTAATTATTCATTCTTTTATTCTTAATTATTTAATTAATCATTTAATTAATTATTCATTATTTTATTCTTAATTAACCATTTTATTAAAACAATATTTACAGAGTACTGATAATAAAGGAGGTTATCTGGGGTCTGACAATATTTTTATTATAGCGAATAGTACATAGTTAAAATGGTATTTATTATAATAGCATTTTACTGTGAATGGTTTGTGCTTTTATGGCATGTACAGTCATTGTATATATGTGTGTTTGTGTGAGTGGGTGATTGTGATGGAACTTTTTTTTAACTAGGAGTAGGAGGGGCCTACTCTTAGTTTAATATTAACTTATTTTAGTCTATTTCATAGGAAACTAAACTTCACATTATCTTTAAACCAAAAATAAAGTTAAAATTCTACGAATGAAAGGAGACCAAACTTCTCACTAGGACTGAACACTAATTTGAGGTTTTTGGCTCCAAATTATCTAAAACAAAAATGAAACTCATTATATTTAAATTTGAGAATTCCTGGTGCCCTATACAGAATTTACCAACATTTATGATTCAACTGAAATAAATTAGATGATTTATTTCAATTGAATATAAATTAGATGATCAAAGTTATTTTACTGAAAATACTTTCAAGGTCTTTTCTATTAGACTAAAATAATCATTATTGTGCTTAAACAAAACAGCTGATATTTATCACTGCTGTATTGATGGTACTATTTCTTGTTAATTAATTTTATAAGTTGTGTGCAGCTGAAAAAAGTTAAAATTGTAATTGTTTCTGAAATAACTTTAGTTGTTGATAAAATATTTTAATTTAAAATAGATATGATTATTTTATTTTTTTTATTGTTTTTATATTTTTGTTGACAGAAATTAACAACTAGACAACGTGTGCAACTTTTCTTCACCATGGCAGAGAATAGGTACTGTGTGGATTATGATAAACGAGGACAAGCTGGGTGTAAAAATTGTAAACAAAAGATTGAAAAGGGAAGTGTGCGGATTGGAAAAATTACTCCCAATCCTTTTACAGAGAGCGGAGGAGATATGAAACAGTGGTATCATGTTGAATGTATATTTGAACAATTATCCAGAGCAAGGGCAACCACAAAGAAAATAGAAGATGCTGATGATTTAGAAGGTTGGAATGATATTGAAGAAAAAGATCAGAAGAGGATTTTACAGTGCATAAAAGGTGAACTTAACATTAAGTGTGACACCACGTCTATTTTTTATGGAATTCTTCATTTATCAAAATTTCTATTCTTTTAATTCTCGGCACCTTTTTCTACCACAATCTCTATACATGAATATCATGATTTATTTTTGATTTACCAATTGGTCTGTAGAAAGAACTTTCCTTCAGATATATATAGTTTAGGGCTATTAATTCTGTACTGCCACTAAAGTTAGTGTAAGATTTCTTTAGGTATCCTCTATTTTGTTGCCTGATTTTAGTGCCTGATTAGAAAGTAGAAATATTGCTGCATTGGAAAAAAAAAAGTAATTGAGAGTTTATTTTTTTATAATTTTTTAAATTGTTTTTATATTTATAATTTTTTAACAATTAAAAGTTTTTTACAATTTATTTTTACTTTTTTTTACTGAAATTTGATTTGGATTTTATTTTTTACAGTAATAATCTTGCTCTAATGTTTCCCTGATAATAGAGTTGTTATCAATGGACATTGCTCTTTGTTTACTGATGTTATTAGTATAGTCCCCCAGGGTTCAGTGCTGGGCCCATTATTGTTTTCTATATTTATTAATGATATTGATGAAGGTATATTAGGCATAATGTTCAAGTTTGCAGATGATACAAAGTTGGCAGGGTGGTTAATGACAGTAATGATGGTATGCTACTGCAGTATAATCTAGAAAAATTAGACAGAGGGGGGCTGAGAAATGACAGTTGAAGTTTAACATTGACAAAAGCAAAATACTGCATATGGGTAGCAGCAACCCCAGAGTAACGTTCCAAATGTGTGGTACTATACTCAGGTTACTGGAAAATGAAAAAGACCTGGGAGTACTTGTGCAGTCAGATATGAAGTTCTCTGAGCAGTGCAGACATGCGGCCAGTACAGCCCATGGGATTTTGTCAATGATATACAGGAATATTACTATTAGGGATAAGTAGGTGATTATTCCATTGTATAAGGCAGGGGTGGCCAACAAATTGATCACGACCTACCAGTCGATCGCGGCTTTAATTTTGGTCAATCACGACAAATTTTAAATATATATAAAAATATATTAGTTAAAATCTAAATATTATTATTATGCTCCCCACCGCATTATTGTGCTGGTTATTACAAATACGTTGAACCACATGACTACTCTTGTTGGTGCGCAGCCACTAGGCTTGTCTAGTGAAAATGCATGCAGTTACGTTGTGGGGAACATAGTGTATGTGTCAAATTCTTATTTAGCTTACTTAATATTAATAACTGGACAGTACTTATATGTTAATTTAATAACCTTTGATTTAAAATTAATACTATGAAAAAGAGCAAAACGTATCATTTTCATCGAGAATGGGAACTAGAATACTTTTTTGTAATGATAAAAGAAAAATGTTGTTGTTTGATTTGCAATGCTTCCTTGGCTGTACCAAAAAAAAAAGGAAATTTAGAAAGGCACTTCAATTCTCTGATTAGTATTATTTCTGCATATAAATATCAATTTTTGGCAATGGCTAAGAATCTCAAAGAAATCTGATCATTTGCAAATATGCACGGTCATTTGCAAAAATATCCTGTTTTTGAATTTAATAGTGAGAAATATGTTTCTGAAATTGAGAAAGTTGGGGATGATTTTGAAACCAGATTCGGTGATTTTAAAATAATTGAAGACATTGTTCAGTATATTTCTTATCCATTTAATGTTGACTTAGATACAAAACAAATCGCAGAAAAAAATCGCTGAGATTTTTCACACGGAGAAAATATTACTTGAAAATGAAATTATTACATTGCGAAATGACATCTTCCTAAAAACCAGATCAGAAAAAGACTTGGAAATATATTTGCTGAGAAAAGTACCCAAATGTAAAAAAATGCAGCGAACTTTTAAATTCCTGTTTTGGTTCCACATATATATGTAAATCACCCTTTTCGTATTTGAAACAAAACAAAGACGAAGAATCGCTCTACTCTTACGGACTTGCATACAGAAGATTCTTTACGGTTGGCCTTATTATAGTATATCCCCGATTTTGAAAGCTTGGCAGATGACATGAAGACACAAACTTAGCATAAATTAAAATTTTAAATATGTATGAATTTAAAATAAGAATTCTGAATTGTATTTAATTTTAAAATTTACAAACAACATTTTTCAATATGTGTTAATTAACTTTTTTAATCATGTGCAATGAAATTCTTGAGATGGTAGATTGCGGCACATTTTGAGGAAAAAAAGTCGATCGCATCACAAATTAAGTTGGCCACCCCTGGTATAAGGCAATGGTCAGGCCACATCTTGAGTACTGCATACAGGTCTGGAGGCCTCATTTTAGGATGTTTGTTTGTTATTTGGTTTTTAGGAGCATTAGCAACTAAGGCCATATTGCTCCGGGAATGTGCGGTGGGCATTCCCTGACCTTTCCGCATCCTCCGTATTTGGTGGTGATGGGCTCGAACCCTGGTCTAATCAAGAAGTGTGTGCTACGCACTGCTGTTCCTTCCCACCTGGCTACGGAGGCGCCCTCATTTTAGGAGGATGTAGAACTTCTGGAATGGATACACAAGGGCAACTAGATTGATGAGGGGAACAAAGAGTTCTCTTACTAAGAAAGGCTTTAGTTCTGCAAATTGCAGCATCTGGAGACTAGGCACCTGCGAGATGATCTTATTGAGGTGTTTCAGGCTTTGAATGGATTGAGCAAATTGAGGAAGGATGGTTGCAGAATAGATATGTGTAAGTTTGCCTTTAACCAGTGGGTAGTTGATTGTTGGAGCAAACTTTCATACGTTGTTGTGGAAGTGGATAGCTTAAATAAATTCAAGAAAGAACTAGACAAACTATTGGAGGGAATGGATTGGTGAAATGGGAAGATTTTTTTTTTGGCTGATGCTGTATAAAGCTTGCTTTCCTGCATAATTTGCTACTACTAATACTAAAATAATAAAAAATGGAAATTTAAATGTATTTACATATGTAGTTCTTAAATTTTTATAAATTTCCAAATTCCTCAGAAAAACCTACTCCATACATGCCGTCTGGGAAACTCAATAAAGAAGGGGTTAAGAATTCAGCCTGGCCTTAATGTCTTTCTCCCTGTGTTTTTTTTTATTTCCTCCTTCAGACTGCTGTTCCATAATTCACTTTAATCATGACCGAATAAGTCTTTAACTTTGTGTCAGTTATCCATCATGATTAATTATAATTACTTAACTTTTTATACCACATTTTATTGTGGTGTATACATTGTAAGTTATCACCATTGCTTGTGATGCTGATAACCCACATGAAGATAATGATTTGACAGAGTTATGATTAAAGCAGTTTGTTTCCATTCCAAATATTCTTTCAAATCCTTGTGACAGTTTTATTACAAATTAACATTAATTCAATTTGTTTTGAATTTTGAAAAATCTATCTAAAATTTTATACAATTTGCATATATGTGAAAATGCATGCCTTTATTTGCATAATGCAAGGGATACCAGTACAGTATTATGTTAGTTATTTTGAGTTTGTCCCAGTACGTTATAATCAGTATCTGTTCTTGCACCAGTTCACAATAATACTTTGTTTCTATCCTGAGAAATATTTGCATTATTTGAAATCATTTCTGAATTTTTGGATCCATTCCTAACTACATTTATTTAATTATACTAATGGTTCCTACTTTGCTAAAATTATATATTGTGGTACACATTACTTCCATAGGCCTATGTATAGGGTATGCTAGGTGTTCCCAGGCACACCCTAATGTCTAAAAAAATTGGCTTTGCATTTTAATTTAATTGCATGATACGTTCTTTTAGTTTTAAAGTATGGATTGTTATATTATGCAATAAGTGTTGAATTGCATAATATAGATCTTATTAGAAATGTATAGAAAACCCATGTCCACTCACATCATGCATTTCCACTATTGCAGTGCTACATTATCTTGTACACTGAATAAGAATTAACTTCATCAGTTAATTACAATAATGTGATTGAGGAATTTAAGTTGATAACACCTGGTGAGCAATGTCTGATTCTCTAGAACAGGATGATGATGTAACCTTAATTTGTTTTTGTCAATTTGGATTAGCTCATTATCTGGTTAAAGATAAAATCATGAAAATTGACTGTATCTTTGCATATGCCTAGTTATCACTACAGCCAAATTTGGTATGTGTGTCTTTTTTTTTTTTTTAAGTTTGCATTTTCTTAATTAATATGGTTCCAAGAAACAAAAGGACTAAAATCAATAATTGATTATGTGATTATTAAACAGCAAAGCATGATTTTTGTCTGTGATGTTAGGACCCGGAGAGGAGCATATTGTGGCTCTGATCACTTTTTGGTGAAGGCTATGTTGTCATTCCCATGGATGTGCCAAAAAAGGAAGGAGAAAAGGAAGAAAGACCTTGAGAGGAGTGAACAACTTGACACCGAAAGTGTCAAATTGTTCGTTTTAGTGTGGATTCACCAAAAGATGAGAGCACTAGGGGCTTGTATCAATGAAGATTAGACCAAGAATTAGATGAAACCTATGGGGAGAGTGCAAAAGATATATATGAATACCTAAAGAAACAGTGAAGAAAATTGCTGGAGAGGCAATAGGAAAATCTCAAAAGATGAAACAAAATGATAGGCTGAACATGGAAATTAAGGAATTAATTAAGGAGAAAAGGGAAGCATCCCAAAGATGGCTAAGCTCAAAAAGTGAAGTTTGCAGAAAAATATATAAAGAAAAAAAATAAAGAAGTGAAAGTGGATGTCATCAAGGCAAAGAATGAGTCTTGGGATAGAATATGTGCCGAGGTGAACAGCAAACTAGGATGTACAAGATCTGCAGAGACGTGGAGAATATTGAAGAGTTTAAGGAAACCTCATACGCAAAATGCTAGACAGAAAGTTACTAGAGAAACATAAAACATGGGGACTGACAGTTAATTTTAATAGGACAGAGTACATGAATCAAAGTGGGGAGATTCTGGATTTAGATGGAATACAGGTGAAAACTGTACAGCAATTTAAATACCTGGGTGCAATTATCCAAGCTGATGGATCATCTGCACAGGAAATTGAGAGAAGACTGGGTGAAGGTAGAAAGGTCATAGGAATGCTTAATTCTGTGCTATGGAATAAAAATATTATTAACAAAACTAAACATCAAATATATAATGCAATATTACAAAGTGTTTTATTATATGGATTGGAGATTTGGACCTTAACTGAAAGACAAAAAAATTAAACTACTGGCCGTTGAAATAGATTTTTGGCGAAGATCGGGAAGAAAGTCTAGGACTGAAAAAGTTAGAAATGACGTCATAAGGAATATAATGAATGTCCAAAAAACCATCATTAATAAAATAGAGGAGAAAAGATTGGAGTGGTTTTGCCATGTGAAGAGAATGGAGGATGACAGATTGCCCAGAGAAGCCATGGAATGGATGCCATGGAGATGGAAAAAGAGAGGAAGACCAAGAAGGACGTGGATAGAAGGTGTGAGAGCAGCCATGAATAGAAGAGGACTGGTGGACGGAGATTGGGAAGATAGAAGAAAATGGAAAAAAAGAATAAAGGAATGATTTTTCAATGTTAGGTTGAGGAGAACCATTGTAATAACAGAATAAAACCTAGGAAGAAGAAGATTTTCTTAAGTAAAGTTTAGTTTGGTTAATGTAAAAAAAAAGTTTAGTTAAATTTGGTTTCTTAGTTTGTTTGATGAATAAAAATAGTGTCCTTTATGATTGAGTATTCAATAAATGTTCTCCTTTAAAAAAATAAAAAATAAAATTCCTTGTGTACGCACCCATGCCTATGATTACTTCTTAATTGTTTCCAGAATGGGAATAACTTTACAGTTTAAATTTTGTTTTTTCACTTTTCAGTTCCTTTTTTTGGAAAATGGTTGTATTCTCACTTTCTTTTAGTATATAAATGGATTAAATAAACTTAATGAGTGAAAATTTGCTTTCAGCCAGAGAGTAATTGATTGTCAGAATAAACTACCATCTGGTATTGTAAAAGCAGGTAGCTTGAATAAATTTAAGGAGGAACTAGACAAATAATTAAAGCTTGCTTCCTTGCATAATTTTCCAGTACACAAATAGAAATAATTATAATGGGAATTTCCCTTTTTCCAGTACTCCCTTATATATCTACTGTATGATTATGAGATGTAGTATTATGAGATGTAACAAGTGATGCAAGAAAGCAAGTTTATACAACATCACCAAAAAAAAAAAAAGGAGAAAGAAGAAGAATTTATTCAAACTACCCACTTTTACAAAACACCCAATGGAAGTTTGTTTGAAAGTTTCCATCCTGCAACCATGCAGTGTATACGATGCCTACTTTGTTCCTGCCTATGTTGATGACTGCTTGGAGAACAAAAAGTTGTAGCATAAGTAAAACTGTTTGAACTTGGCATTCTTGCAAACCAGAATGTTTTTGTCTTTATATATAGTGCATTGTTGATGGATAGTCAATTTGTTTAGCTCATTGCTTTGATTTGAGCTATTCTTATATGTGAAATTATACATTGCTAGACTTACATTTATTTTTAACAAAGATAGGCATTTCTCCAGTGAAGTTTTCAAAATAGTCAAATAAAAAAATGCATAAGGATATCTATCATTTAAATAGTATGATTTCCTTTATTATAATTTAAACATTTCTCTGAGAACAATTTGTTCCTTAATTAATTTATTTTTTAAAATTATTCTTTTAGCCTTCAAATCAAAAACAAATGCACAGAAAAAAACTCCCCAAAAAAAGAAAGTCCAAGGAACGAGTTCTCCAAAATCAGGTAGTAATTGCTTTAAATTATTTATGTTATATAAACTCTTGATTATAAGATAATTTCTTTTGTTTTATGTCCCCCACCCACACAGCAAGTCCCTGGGGCATCCCTATTAAATTACTCAAGAATTAAAACACATTGTTCGGAAGTGATCTTTTAGATAAAACAGGTATTCTCTGAACTTATTCGTGATCTTTACAATGGTTATGCCTATCAGCGTTGAGGCCATGAATTCTTAACTTTAAAACCCAGCATTTAGACATCAGTTTACAATTAAAAAATCTAAAGCATGCCATCATTATCCTAAAAAAAAAGTTTCACAACTTTTTCAGAAAAAAAAGTGACTAAAACATAATCAGTATACAGCAGAAAAGTTGACTGGCTATGTGATCAGTAGCAGTTTCAGTAATTAAAAGGAGCAGATTTCTACTGAATTTTCAGTACTCCTCCGTTTTCAGTAGAAAATGGAGGAGTACTGGAAGAGTCCATAATTGGAACAGGTTTATTCATTCATAATTGGGGTTCTGGCAAGGGTAAGTCTATACATACATTCAGTTACCACTTCTCCATATATCCCTATCCTTGTCCTCTGCTCATCTTTCCATATCCACCATCCCTTCTCAGTTCATTTATCAATCTTTTTCCTCAATCTTCCTCTGAGCCTCTTCCTTTCACCATTTCTCTCCATCACATCCTTAATGAATCCCTTATCTTGCAACACATGTCTGTTTCTCTTCCACCATCTAAAACAAATAACTCTTCTCAAAACCTCCTCATTTGTTACTTTATTCATCCATTTTATTTTTTCTGTACTCCTACATACCCACACCTCAGAACATTGTGATCTGCTAATAACTCTCATTCTCAATGGCTATGTGTCTGCTCCATAAGGTACATTATAAACATTATCACACCCCATACCAGACATCATACCAGTCTCTTCCTTAAACCAGTTACTAATCTCCCACATATTATTCTTTGCTTTTAAAAAAAAAATTTATGTATGTCTATTGGTATTCTTATTTTTCTGCTGCTCCTTGCTTTTTCCATTAGGCTTTCCAAATGCCTTACTTGCTCACCTGTTCTATATCTTTTCTCCCATTTCAGTATTTAATTCAGATTCTTAATGCATGAAGAATCACTGCTGATAACCAGGTGAAGAGTATTGCTTCCTCTTGTTGTCTCTCTAACATTCTGCTGTAAAAAAACAAGTCATCCAAGAAATCCACAAAAATCTTGCTTTTGTATGAGTGACCAACCCACAAATTCCATTGTAGGAATAGTGGAGTGAGAACATGGTGTCTGAGTGACACCACGTCTTTGCTACTTGTACACTGTCTGCATTCTGTGACATAATCAGTAGGTCAAATTCATCAAATTTATTTTCTATGCTCCTAGCTTTAGTGTACATGCACATGGCCTTACTCTTAGTTATCATTACGCAGCCCATGAATTCACTTGTTCCATGATGACCCCCACAGCTGGTCCTGATATCCCCAACACCTTGCTATCCAGGCTGCTGCATTTTCCAATAGAAGCAGTGTAAGAATCATCTTTACCTCTGCCTGCGGCTCTAATTAAAATATTAGTCTGTTTATCCCCACCAAGATAGCAGTTTTATCCCCACCAAGATAGCAGTTTTCCGACCCACCTATCACTTCCTCAACAGCATCAGCAAATATTCTTGCACCAATTCTATTGAAGTGTATTCCATCCCTGTAAAAACAGTCTCTCCTTTTAATAAGCATAGACCACTTGAGTAAAATTCTACTCCCTGAGCCTTGCACATTCTCTCCTAGGCTGAATTGATTGACAAGGCTCTCAACATGTATTCCCTCCTATCATGTCTGGGCAGAATTGTAGACACTTTCGAATTCAATCCTAACTCACAGCTATTTCCCAACATTGCCCTGTATTTGTTAAATAAGTCCTCAGATCTCCTACTGTTAATATCATTAGTGCCAATATGTACATCAATTACCTTTTGTGTCCTTAAAGATGATATTTGTTCTACAATGTCATCTACTTTTGCCTCTTGCAGATATACCCTGTCCTATTCCAGTCCTAGTCTTATATGTTTATACGAGCACAAAATTCTGCATCCTGGCACTTATAAGTCAACCATAATATGACTTTTGCATTTGTTTGTCCATTGTGTCTGCATGTAGAGACGGCATACTCTTTGCAATATTCTGGTCTGTAGATTACTCCCACCACTTGCATTATACTTTTTCTTCCAACTAATTCATGCCACACAGATTCTGTGCTGACAGATGTAACTTCACACTTAGCAAAAGTTCTTTTTGTGTTTAGGCTTCTTTTGATAAGAAGCATGACTCCTTCGCCTTTTCTATCTTCACTATCTTTCCTAAATATTTTATACATACTGTAGTGGAATTCATCTTCCCCATTTTCCTGGTGGCACCATGTTTCTGTTAGCCCTATTATGTCAGCATTAGTTTTCTTAACCAGCAGTTCAAATTCAGCCATTTTATTGACAATACTCTTGATAGTACTGTAGGCACAGTTGAGACTAAGTAATCTTCTATAGTTTTCTACCCTGGCACACCCATCGAAGTTATTTAGGTTTGTATCCCATGCTTTTTTCTTCCCCCTCATTTGAAATGTTGCTACCTTCAGAACATCTTATCAACGTCAGCTGTTGTGCCAACCAACAAAAATTCTTGAGGTGAATGCAAGCATTACTTTGACCCATATCATGAGATAAACATGGATCTAAATTACCCTTCTCATCCCTAACTAGCAGTTTTCTTGAACCTTTAATGTATCCTCAATGATACTGGCAAAAATCTTCGTACCATCTTTGTTTAAATGAATATCATTTCTACAAAATAGATTCCTTCTACCTACAGTGGGGGCGCCTCCGTAGCCAGGTGGGAAGGAGCAGCAGTGCGTAGCACACGCTTCTTGATTAGACCGGGGTTCGAGCCCGTTACCACCAAATACGGAGGATGTGGAAAGGTCAGGGAATGACCACCGCATATCCCCGGAGCAATATGGCCTTAGTTGCTAATGCTCCTAAAAACCAAATAACAAACAAACAAACCTACAGTGGGCCACACCGATAAAAATTCTCCCCCCACCAGAGCCTTGCAGATTCCCTCAAGTGTTGAGTTAATCCACAAGACTTTCAGCTTATAATCCCTCCTATTTTGTCTGAGTAGAATTGAAGACAAATACACTTTCCGATCTAACTCGCGACATTTTTTCAGCATGGTCCTGTATTTATCCAACAGATGGTCAGGTCATGCAAGTTTAATATCGTTAGTTCCCACATGAATAATAATGCTGTCCTTACCTCCTTTAAAATCTGACAGTCTGTTGGTAACCTCATCAGTTGTTGCACCTGCCAAACATACACTGGTTCTGGACTACTTATCTTTATTACAAAAAATGTTGCCCATTTCCTCGACAATAGATTCTTCAATAAAACTAGATCGCCTTCCACCAGAGCAGTCTGCACTTGACTGTTATTTTCTGGGACCTGAATTGGGGATCCATCACTTGGCAGGTCATGAGATATTGAGTCCCTGACAAGCACCCAATTACATTTGTTTCTAGGGCAAGAACTCATTTCTTCAGTGACTCAAATTCTTCTCATAATGCACCAGCTTCTAATATGAGATTGATAGATTCCTTACATTGGTTGGAAAGAAAAGAATTGTAGTTGAGCTGGGTCTGTCTAGACCAGCTTATAATACGTGCCACAGGTTATACAAATGATAAAGTTGCGACTCACACCAGAAATGCCTGCAGAAATTTCCATCTGAACCACAATATCCTAGGACTTTTTATTGTAAGTGGATCTTGTAGCAACCATTATTTAAATAGAATTTGAACTTTAGACAGATTATGAAATTTAAATTTACAATATCAGTAAGTCCCTGACATACATAAGAGATACGTTCCAGGACTTCTTATGTAAGTTGAGTTTTATGTTACCCGGGATTGACTAATAAATATTGCTGCTATATCCCGGATATGCCAAAATTACAAAAACCACATAATATCCTCAGAAGAATAAAGAAAAATAGTTATATATTTTTCAATTAATTAGTTATACTGTATATATAGAAAAATAGTTATATATTTTTAATTAGTTCAATTAAAAACTTTATCTAGGGACAGGGGTGAAGTAACCGGAGTGGCACATAAGAAAAGAAAACATAAAAGGAAGAAAAAATGCATGTTATTGTACTGTAAAAACTGATATGTATTTCGTAGAATGTTATAGTTGACTTCATTTGTGCTGATCCCTTCACTGCTTCTCTTATTCTGTTTTTGTCCTTTATTATTGTGTTCACTGTTGACACTGACAAATTTAAAGGTTAAAACTTAATGATGGGTACCCCAGCAGCCTCTGTAGCCGAGTGGTCATGAGCATGAGTGCAATAGCACACGCTCTTTGAGTAGACCAGGGTTCAAACCTCTGACTGCTAAATACGGTCTATCTGCCAACCCGCACTGTACCAGCGTGGCAAATTATGGTCTATTTCCCTCAATATGGATTGTTGAGGAGGCTTCCATCCTGCAGGGGATTAATAATGGCTGCTGCTTGTTTACTTACTTACTTTTTACCCCCTTCCAAAATGGCAGTGATTGACATGCCTAACCTGCTATGGTTAGTGTTAGTTAGAGTGTTTATCCCTCCTCCTCCTGTTGCTGTTTTAAAATCAGGAATTCATTTTACTTTGGTCATGCTCGTGGATGTTAGGCTTAGTTAATCATATTTAGCCTTGATTGTTAAAGTTGACTTCATTTGTGCTGATCCCTTCACCGCTTCTCTTATTTTGTCTTTGTTCTTTATTATTGTGTTCACCGTTGACACTGACAAATCTAAAGGTTAAAATTTAGTGATGGGTACCACCTTCCAAAATGGCTGTGATCGACATGCCTAATCCGCTATGATTAGTGTTAGTTAGGGTGTTTATCCCTCCCCCGCCACTGTTTTAAAATCGGGAACTCGTTTTCCTATGGTCATGCTCGTGGATGTTAGGCTTATTTGATCATATTTATGCCTAATAAAATGAAGACTTTTTAATGGAGAATATACATAATTAATGAGGGTTAAAATAGGGTGTTTATCTATCCCCTGCTGTTTTAAAATAGGAAAACGAGTTCCCGATTTTAAAACAGCATCGGGGGAATATAAACACCCTAACTAATACTAACTATAGCGGGGTAGGAATGCCAATCGCTGCCATTTTGGAAAGGGGTACCCTTCACTAAATTTTAACCGATCTAAATTCCGTGGGATACTTGTTAATGTTTGACCATTTTCAAACATCCTTGTTATTTTAATTTTCTGATCCAAATTGATCGCTTTCCTTTTCTTGGTAGAATTACTAGTACTGCTGTCACTTATTCTCTTGGTGGTGACGGGCTCGAACCCCAGTCTAAGCACACGCTTCTTGATTAGACCGGGGTTTGAGCCCATCACCACCAAATATGGAGGATGCGGAAAAGTCAGGGAGTGACCACCGCATATCCCGGAGCAATATGGCCTTAGTTGCTAATGCTCCTAAAAACCAAATAACAAACAAACAAACAACTTATTCTGTTAGTTGGCACTATGATAACGGCTAAAATGAAATTTTCTGTAAAGAACTTCACAGAGTTAAGCAGAAACACACTATTATCACCTCATATGAGCCCATGCCCATGTGCTCACGTTTATTAAAGCACATTTCTCTAGGTCACTACCATAAAACAATAAAAGCAATTTGCTGTTTCCAGTTTATTCGGCTTTTCTGTTAGTGCAAACAAGAATAAATGGGTAGTAAACTCGATCTTATTGCGTTTGTGATAATACCGATAGCTGGAATTCTGTGGATTTTTATGTTATTGTGGTGAAATGTGTGTCCCTTTCACTGAAATGATCATCCTTATAAAAAAAAGATAAATTTTCAGAATCTAGTCTTCATTCCTATTTAAGCTTTGGAAACTTGTTACTCTGTATCTCACTTGTGTGCAGTTTGTGCGGGCCGTGTTCGTTGTTATTGATTGCTTTTTTTTTTTTTTTTAGTTTTAAATTTTACAATCCTAAAAAAAAATTTTACCTAAGTTCGAAATTACGTAACTCGGGCTTATGTAAGTCGGAGAGACTTATTGTATTACAGAATATATGTTAACAAAATATTACCATAATTAAACTGTTTACAAAACTTTAACCACTAAAAAGGTTAAATTTAAGCTACTAAATGAAAGTTATGAAGTTCCACCAGAATATCGATAACAAAGGCTGTCTGAATATTAAGCTATAGCTTTCCAAATACAGGCACTCCCAGGCTTACATAATACTCGACTTACGGAAATTCAACTTTACGTAAGTTTTTGCTGGCTGGTGTAAACTTAAAAAAATCATGGAAATGTATTTTGCATCCCGTAGGAATAAATGGAGGTATCGTGAAAATGTAATACGAACCCAATAACATTATTTTTTTTTGTAATTTGTTCCAAGACCTCGGAAGTTTAAATTTTCACTATATAACTAAGCTATTTATCTCTCTCTAAAAGGCCATTTTTATAATGGAAATTACACTACACTTTCATCGTTGTCATATGTTCCATTATAAGAATCAATTTTGAATGACTTTGATTTTTTTCTAAAACACATTTCTGGAGGTCACTACCATAAAACAATAAAAACAGTTTAGGTTAGGTTAGACCGGGGGCATTAGAAAATAGTAATAGTAAAATATTACTATTTTCTAATGCCCTTGAAATTTAACACATTACATTCATTATCTAACTTGTAATTATTTGAATTCACTCAAAAGTTTGGATCACTTAAAATCATGACCTGAGATCAGAACCCTGTGAACCCATGCTTAAAGAAGACATTGTAGATGCTTCTTCCTTTTGAGTTAAAGATGTCTGCAGAAGAGGAATTCTTGAAAAGATTTAGGGCTAAAGCCTCAACTTATGGAAAATTCACTAAATGTAACAGGTTAGTGTATTAGCATCATGTTTGTACGTAGTGAATTACTGAAAATGGTAAAATGGCATTGTTTTAATCATATTGTGAATATGATTATCATATTGTGAATACCTTCACAATGAGTTGCCTGATATTGCGCTACCTCAAATAAGTAACGTTTCACCATTAGACGTGACTATTGTTAGTTAATCTCAGTGGATACTACCATTCAGACGGCTGTTTGAATAATAGCTCTACTATAGTTTGAAGAATAGGAAGTGGATAATAACTCTGTTATTCACTTGCCCCTATTAGACCTAGAAAAGCAAAAAGTAGAGGAAAGTAATAGTGGGAGAGGAAGAAGAAGAAAAATAGCATAGAAGAACGAAAGGGACAGTAACACCTCCAACTCACACCACTCAAACTCCTTGAATAGGCAACGCTTCCCCAGTAGGGAAGACTTGTTACCTGCTAAGTTTTCATTTATATTTAGTCGTTTTATTGACGTAATTGTTATACTGAATTATTTTCTATAAGTAGCTTTATAGTTCCAGCCAAGCTCCATGGTTTATTTTGAATTTAAAGAGCAATTTTGAAAGTTAATACTTAGTGTCCATAGATTTTAGGCGCCTCCGTAGCCAGGTGGGCAGGAGTGGCAGTGCGTAGCACACGCTTCTTGATTAGACTGGGGTTCGAGCCCATGACCACCAAATACAGAGGATGTGGAAAGGTCAGGGAATGACCACTGCATATCCGCAAAGCAATATGGCCTTAGTTGCTAATGCAGATTTTACTTTCATAACTTGCCGCCATTGTTATATGATATGGAATACCATATAACAATGGTATTATGTTATACCATAAGGTTTAACATAAAACTAGATAGCGAAATATGTAGCATTGAATTAGAAATCTGTTGGATAGGTATAGTATTATCAAAAACATTTATTAATCTTATTAAATTTCATTGTTAATTAAATTATACTTAAACAGAATCATGACCCAGACTAGAGCAGCAAAGCAGTGTTCACAGAATAGCCAGAGTGCTGTGGCTCGTGGGAGAACCAAAGGGGGATGATTCTCCCACACATCAGTAAAAAACAATGCAAAATGTGAAATGTTTGCAGACCTGTCTAGAACAGGACATGAGCTTGCCAAGGAGGATGTCTTTGAGTGCACTAGGTGCAGAGACTGTGAAGAAATTAGGTGCCATCTCAGTGTTCTGATGGGCTTCGAGGGTAAATGCCCTCGAAGAAATTAATATGAGGGGCCCATCAAGCTCTCAGCTGCTCAACTCAACGCCAGAGCTCACTCCTGTGCATCAGGTAACACAGCAGCAATCTCCAAGGCAGAATGCACTGGTCCTACAGGAACTAGTTATTGTCGGTGACTCTATCGTCATGGAGATGGGGAATATAGTATGCAAAAAGGATAGATGGAACAGGACCAGGGTATGTCTGCCGGGGGCAAAAGTTGATGACGTAGAGCAGATATCATCTTTTAAGAGCACAAAAGATGATATTGTTGTACACATTGGCACTAATGACTTTAACAGTAAGAGATCTGCATATTTACTTAACATGTACAGGTCAATGCTGAATAAAAGTTGCAAGTTAGGGTTAAATTTGAAAGTGTCTCCAATTCTGCCCAGACACAATAGAAGGGAGTATATGATGAGAGCCTTGTCAATCAGTTCATCCCTGGAGAGATTGTGCAAGGCTCATGGGGTAGAATTTTTTTCAGCGTGGTCTGTGCTTGCTAACAGGAGAGACTGCTTCTATAGGGATGAGATATACTTAAATAGAAAGGGTGCAAGATTATTTGCTGATGCTATCGAGGCAGTGTTAGGTTAGTCGGAAAACTGCTAGTTTGGGGGGATTCACAGACTAAAAGATTAACGGTAGCTGCAGGCAGAAATGAAAGTGATTCTTGCACTGCTTCTATTTATAATAATCAGCAGCCTAGAGAGAGCAAGTTGCTGGGGATTTCAAGAGCTGCTGGGAGTCATCATGGAAGAAGTAAATACATGGGTGTTAGGGTAACTAAGAGTAAGAACAAGTGCATGTATAATTGCATGTAAACTAATGCTAGAAGTGTAGTAAATAAAATCGATGAATTTGAAGTGCTGATCAAGACATCAAAGGCCGATATTCTTGGAAACTCTGGGTCACTGCTCATATCTGTGTGATGTCACACAGATATGAGCAGTGAAGAATTGGAATTTGGGGAGTACAATGTGTACAGAAAGGACAGACAAGGTAGGAAGGGAGGAGGGGTTATGCTGTTAGTTAAGAAACACATAAAATCTAAGGAAGTGCATCCAGTTGACACAGGTGGACAGTGCAATGTTGTGTCTGTTTGGTGTGACAAACACTGGGAAAGGGAAAATGAGAGTAGGAGTATGTTATCAGCCTAATGATGCTGATGAGTACAACGAACAGTTGTGCAGAGAAATAGAATGGGCCAGTAAATCAGAATGTCTTGTATTGGGGGATTTTAACTTTCCAGATATTGACTGGAACTTGTGGATTGGTCAGTCGCATGCTAGAAAGATTTTGTGGATTTATTAGAGGATTGTTTTCTACAGCAACATGTTTGAGGGGCAATCACAGGGAGCAATACCCTTGATCTGATTACCAGCAGCGATGACACATACATTAGGAATTTGCAAATAAAGGAACCACTAGGTGACAGTGATCACAGTGTACTGATGTGGGATTTACTTAAAGATGTAACTACGATCAAGGGTAAAGGGAAGGGTTTTTGTTTTCATAAAGGTGACTACAGAGATCTCAGACAGATTTTAAATTATATTGAGTGGGATAAACTGATGTTGTTACCACTGAAATCCAATAGTGAATTCTAAATGGGAAGCCTTCAGGGACTTAATATTGGAGGCTACTAGGCTTTTCATACCAACTAAGAAATACTGTTCAAAGTTCAGGCCTAAATGGATGTTGGATGAATTAATGAGGCTCGTGGTAGAGAAGAAAAATCAATGGATGCATATAAATTATCAGGTGACACAGAAGCCTCTGACAGATATAAGCTAGTCTGTAATCAAGTCACAAAGGAGATTAGGCAGGAGAAGGCAGATTATGAGAAATCTTTGGCAAAGGATGAAAAGAAAAACAGCAAAGAGTTTTTTACTTATGTAAACTGTAGAAGGAAGGGGATGAATCAGATTGGCTTAATTAACATAGATGATTCGATTATTTATGATCCTGCTCAAGTAGCTGATAAACTGAATGAGTATTTTGCATCTACATTCACACATGAGGAGTTATTCAAGGAGGGGAATGCCAGAAGTTTATCAAACTTGAACAGGGAACTAAGTGATTTTGTGATAACTCAGAGCAAAGTGGAGGAGAAATTGTTGAAGTTAAACATAAAAAAAGCACCTGGGGCAGATGGAATCTATCCAGTTATGGCCCTGGGTGCCAAGCGTATTTCGAGGCCAAGCTATATTCTTGTGATTCATAAAGTGCTCTTGATAAGCGACTGAAATTATATTTTACGTTCACATTTCTTTCAAAAGTCTTACTTTAAAAACAGTTCTATACTTGAAAAGTAACAAGTAGAACACAGAAAGGAAATACATCTTTCTTTACATTTTCCTCTATTTATATTTTTACTAATTAACTAACACTTCAACCTCCGCTTGAAGTGTTAGTTAATTAGTAAAAATAATCCCCGCTTGGCCTCCAAGTGGCACTGCTCCTGCCTCTCCGTGGCGGGGCCGGTAACCTGGAGGAAAAGTTATCCTCCAGGGCGAAAAGGAGTAACGATGGATATAAATGACTATCCACCACTAGAGCCTTCAAATTCAAGGCCAGACAAACCAAATGATGATGACCTGAACCAACCAAAAAGGCTCCGAAGAGAAGTGCAGTGCAATGAGATGCCAAACTTCCTTGTAATATATTCGCTCTCCAACCAGCCTGTCAGCAAATTATCACCATTTGTCATCCAAAGATTTTTGGAATCCATTGCTGGAACACCGAAAATGGTTAAATGACTGCAATCTGGAGACCTCCTAATCGAAACAGCCTCCTCAAAACATTCAGAATGGCTGCTTAAAACAACAACTTTTGCTGGGCTACCGGTATCTATCACTCCCCACAATATGTTAAACTTGTCAAAAGGTGTCATCATAGAGCGGGGCCTGATTACAGTATCTGAAGAGGAATTAGTGCAGGAACTGGGCAATCAAAAAGTAATTAGTGCAAAACGTATAAAGACCAAAAAAGATGGAAATCTTGTTCCAACCCGATTCATAATTTTAACATTCAGCACCCCAGATTTACCATCCTCAGTAAAAGCTGGCTATTTAAACTGACGAATACGGCGTTATATACCTAATCCCCTACGTTGCTTTAAATGCCAAAAATATGGACACTCGCAACAAGCATGTAGAGGTGATGCCATTTGTCCAATTTGTGGTTCCAAGGAGCATACACAAACCGACTGTTCAGCCTCAAATCCCATTTGCCCCAACTGCAAAGAAAGTCACCCAACCTTTTCCAAATCTTGTGAAATGTGGAAAACAGGGAAGAAAAATATAAAATAGAGCACAAAGTTACGTACCCCGAGGCATGCAGACAGGTTATGTCGACCATGCCCAGTCGTTCATATGCATCTCACACTCGAAGCTTTAATTCAACAGCAGCTCAAACAGATGTATCAATACCTCCCAGCACATCTCTAGCTAACTGGGTTAAAAACACATTATCAAACTCTGTAAAAGACACACATCAAATTAAAATCAGTGAGTTGACCAACACTCCAATTAGTATCCCAGTTGAGACTCGGACAGTCCCACATGAGAAAGAAAAACTAAAAACTAATAAAAACAACAAACCTGAATCATCCACCAGTAGTATGGAAGTAGATGTAAACCCAGATCATGAAGAACCATTACTAGAACTTCACGCAAACGATACTATGGATACTGGACGCCCTACCTTCCCGAAAAAAGACCGAAAAAATCCTCCTCAAACAAAAAACAGTCAGATGAATCATCCTCAACTAAACCAAAATGAACCACAGCATCTTACAATGGAATTGCAGAGGCTTTCGTTCCAACATAGACGATATTCAATACCTAATTAACCAATATTCTCCGGTTGCCTTTTGTTTACAGGAAACTTACCTAACCACACAAATTTCTCCTTCGATAAAGAACTATTGCATTTATCGAAGAGATCGAAATACCACTAATGCTGCCTATGGTGGTGTGGCAATCGTAGTAAATTCAAAGATCCCAACTAAACATATCCCACTCCAAACTAAAATAGAAGCTGTTGCTGTTCGTATAATTCTCCATAGTGCAATAACACTGGTCTCAATGTACCTACCACCAAACCGTAGTACCTCTTTAAAAGATCTTGAAGACCTTTTTACAGATACCTCCACCTCTCTGTATATTGGGGGACTTTAATGGGCACCACCCATTATGGGGCTCTCCTAAATTGGATAGACGGGGCCGACTAATTGAAAGTTTTTTGGAGGCACTAAATCTCACTATACTCAATACAGGTGCACCGACACACGTACAGCTCCCAACAGGACACACCTCAGCACTAGATCTCTCAATTTGTTCACCAGTACTAGTCCCAGCCATAGAGTGGTATGTAATAAACGATCCCACGGGCAGTGACCACTTTCCAATAGTATGCAACTTTCAGAAAGCAAAGACTCCTTCAATTCAACCCTGCAGAAAGTGGAAATTTGTCCGAGCAGACTGGGCAAAATTTCAATCATCAATCGATCTTGATGAGGAAAAAATCCGCCTCCAGCATATCGATGATGTGACAGATTACATCACGTCGCATCTTCTAAATGTGGCTAAAGACACAATACCACTATCAAATCCCCCGGACCGAAAACATTATAATTACTGGTGGAATGACAAATGCACCACAGCAAAGAGAGCAAAAAATAAAGCCTGGAATTTGTTTCGGTAATGTCCGAGCATAGTCAATCTCATTAATTATAAGAAATTAAGGGTAAAAGCACGCTTCATACAAAAGCAAGCAAATAAAGAATCCTGGACCCGTTTTGCATCCAGTTTTCACAGAAATACTGATCCCAAAATAATATGGAAAAAAATTAGACAGCTGTCTGGTAAGTTTCCTGCCATGCCTTCTCCAATCCTCTCCTGGAATGGGAAAGATCTCTCGAATCCTGTAGATATAGCTAATGCCTTAGGCAATACTTTTGCAAGAAAACTCAGCAACGTCAGCCTATACTACCTCATTCCAAAGAATTAAAAACACTAAAGAAAAGCATGCTATTCATTTTCAAACTGCACGTCTTCTCCCATATAACAAACCTCTGCAATATTCTGAACTTTTACATGTCATTAGAACAGCTCGCAATGATGCTGCTGGGCCAGATGGGATTTATTATGTAATGCTACAACATCTTGATGACAAAGCTTTGCGTCGCCTCCTCGTCTTTTACAATCGCATATTTATAGAAAATGTTTTTCCAGCATCTTGGCATCACTCTACAATTTTGGCATTCCTGAAGCCTAGAAGAGATCCATCCAACCCGAATAGCTATAGACCCATATCTTTCTCAAGCTGCCTCAGTAAAATCCTTGAGAAAATTATCCACAGAAGACTCATCTGGATCATTGAGTGGGAACAGCTAATGAGCCATAGTCAATATGGCTTTCGTCAAAACAGGTCATGCTTAGATCTTATGGTCAAGGCCGAATTTGCCATCCGTAATGCTTTTGTCAAACATGAACATCTAGTAATGGTTTCAATAGACATAGAGAAAGCTTTTGATACCACCTGGCGGTATGGTATACTTAGTGATCTTTACCTTCTCGGACTACGAGGCAACCTTCCTATATTCATTCAGAACTTTTTACATACTAGATCATTTCAAGTTCGATACCAGCATGCCCTTTCCGCAACTTTCATCCAGGAAGAAGGTGTTCCACAGGGATCAGTACTGAGTGCCACTCTTTTTGCTCTGAGAGTAGATTCTATCACTAAGCAGCTTCGAAATACAGTTGAGACTTATGCAGATGACCTTTCAATCTCCTGTCATTCTCAAAACATGAGGTCTATTGAAAGACAGCTTCAGATATCACTTAATAAAATTCGACAATGGGCGAGCCTCAACGGCTATCGGCTCTCGCAGCAGAAAACAGTTGCTATCCATTTCTTTAGACAATGCAAACTTCATCCAGATCCTGAACTTCAAATTTCTAACGTCTTTGTCCCGGTCACTAGCAACATCCGATTTCTAGGATTAATCCTTGACAATAAGTTAAATTTCCTAGATCATATTAAAATGTACGGACTTCATGTCTAAAAAAGTTAAACATGCTCAGAGCTTTATCTGCCCAAACATGGAGTGCACATTCTACCTCCCTTCTTCGGTTATACAGGGCATTAATCAGATCCCATCTCGATTATGGTGCTCCAATCTATGATTCTGCCAGAAAGAGTGCATTACGCTGGCTTGATCCTATTCAACACAGTGCTTTGAGAATTGCAGTTAGTGCATTCAGAACGTCGCCAGCACATAGTCTCTACATCGATGCTCACGAGCCCTCACTAACTTTATGCAGGAAAACACTGTTACTGAAATATGCTGGCAAGATACAAAGTTGTGCCTCTCATCCCGTTCAGTCATACCTTTTTAGCCCACCGTTAGAAATCTTATACAGAAACAAGCCTAGTATAGTAAAACCAGCTGGTCTTTGCCTTTTTGAACTGGTGCAAGTTTGGAATATTTCCATCCATTCCGTAAAGCAGGTAGCAACTTGTACTCAACCACCATGGACTCCTCCTTCTCTTCCAATCTGTGACACTTACCTCTGTCAATGGAGAAAGAATTCTTTGCAAGCATCAAATGTCAACCAAATTCATGCAGTTCACACTCAAAGATATACTGATTTCTCCCCAATTTATACAGATGGCTCTAAATCTAATTCAAATGTTGGAGCAGCTGCAGTGTTTCCGAATACAACTGTATCAGCTTCCCTTCCATCAGAATTTAGTATATTTACTGCTGAATTATACGCAATCAAACTAGCTTTAGAAAGTCTCTATTCTGACTGTTCCTTAAAATCTGTTATTTACACTGATTCCCTCAGCTCAATCATGTCGTTATGTAATTCCTCAGATAAAGTTCACCCTGTTCTAGATGAAATCAGAAGCTTATTACTGCAAATTAAAGAACGCAATCAACAGGTTACTTTTTGCTGGATTCCAGCACATTCTGGTATTTTAGGCAATGAACCTTAGATTTAACCAACATCCCTGTTCCAGCATCAGATTATGCACTAACCGTTCATGCTGCTTGCCTATCACAATGGACAGCACTCTGGCACTCTCAGACTAATAATAAACTCTTTCAGTTTAAACAAGACTCGAAAATTTGGCGCTCCAGTGTCCGTACATCAAGATGAGAAGTAGTCCTTTCAAGGACAAGAATAGGTTATACCTATCTGACCCACCTTCATTTACTCACTGGAGGTGATTCACCACAATGTACACATTGTTCTAACAATTTGACTGTATAACATATTCTTATTGGCTGCCCTTATTATAAACAAGACAGAACTTTATCCTTGATCTCACTGGTTAATCTTCATAAACCAATAACTCTTGAAAAATCTGATTGGTGATAAGGCAAATATTTCTGAATTTTTTGACTTTCTCAGACAAACTGGGCTTTTTAATTATTTCTGATTTATGGAAAACTCATGTTTAATATAATAAGTGAATAGGCACATAGCAGCTTATGTGCCATTAAGCCTCCATTATGTGCCATTAACCCAACAACAATATGGAGTTATAATGAAGGCGACAGCAAGGGAAGTAAACAAACCCTTAGCCATTAATATGAGAGCATCTTTAAAGTCAGGAGAGGTTCCCACGGACTGGAGAATTGCAAATGTATCTCCAATTCGCAAAGGCGGTTCAAAGGGTGACACAAATAATTATAGACCTGTTAGTTTAAGTTCTGTTCTGGGCAAAATAATGGAGTCACCGGTTAAAGAGGTGATACATGATCACCTAGACAAGAGAGCTGCAATGGTTCAGACACAGCATGGGTTTGTTAAGGGGAAGTCTTGTCTGACCAATTGGATTGGATACTACGATGTGGCCACAAAGGAACTGGATGCCAAAAAATAATTTTGATATCATATACTTGGATTTCAGAAAAGCTATTGATACTGTTGCACATGGAAGACTACTCTGTTGTCTTCCATGTGCAACAGTATTTGTCTTCCATGTTGCACGTGGAAGACAAATTGGAGCGGTATGATATTAAGGGCGAGTCACTGCAAAGGATAAAGGGATGGTCGATTGAGAGATGGGAGAGACTGGTAATAAATGGACCCTGCTCTACGTGGACTAATGTTATTAGCGGAGTCCCCCAGGGTTGGTTCTTAGGCTGTTGTTGTTTTGTGTATATATCAGTGATATCGATGAAGGTATATCAGGCTTAATGTCCAAGTTTGCAAAATGATACTAAGGATGGCAGGGTTGTTAATGACACTAAGGCGCCTCCGTAGCCAGGTGGGAAGGAGTAGCAGTGAGCAGCACACGCTTCTTGATTAGACCGGGGTTCGAGCCCATCACCACCAAATACGGAGGATGCAGAACGGTCAGGGAATGACCACTGCATATTCACGGAGCAATATGGCCTTAGTTGCTAATGCCCCTAAAAACCAAATAACAAACAAACAAAATAACAAATGACACTAAAGACAGTATACTACTGCAACAGGATCTAGAAAAGTTAGGCAGATGGGCTGAGAAGTGGCAACTGAAGTTTAACATTGACAAATGCAAAGTACTGCATATGGGTAGCAGTAATGCAAGAGAAACGTATCAACTCCGTGGTACTACACTGAGGGAGGTGGAGAATGAAAAATAGACCTGTAGTAATTGTGCAGTCAGATATGAACTTCTCTGAGCAGTGCAGACAGGCTGCCAGAGCGGGTCATGGAGTTTTGTCTATGATATATAGGAATTTTTCCTAGTGGATATAAGGACGTGATTATCACTTTGTATAAGGCAATGGTCAGACCACACCTTGAGTACTGTATACAAGTCTGGAGGCCTCATTTTTTGGAAGGAAGGATGTAGAGTTGCTAGAATGTGTACAGAGAAGGGCAACAAGATTGGTGAGAGGAACAAAGGGGTGCACTTATGAAGAAAGGCTTAAGTTCTGCAAGTTGCAACATCTGGAGACTAGGTACCTGCGAGGTAATCTGATTGAGGTGTATAAGGGCTTGAATGGTTTGAGCAGGCTTAATGCTGATGGGATACTTCCACTTCATCAGACTAAGAACCTGAGGAGGCAGATTCAAATTGAGGAAAGATGCTTGAAGAATAGATGTGCGGACGTTTGTCTTTAGCCAATGGGTAGTAGTAGCAGTAGTAGTGGCATGTGATGCAAGAAAGCAAGTGTATGAGCACCAGCCAAAAAAAAAAAAAAAAAATCACACCATTCCCTCCAAATGCCTGTCCAGTTCCTCCTTAAATTTATTTAACCTATCAACTTCCACGACAGATGGAAGTTTGTTCCAGCAATTAACCACCCGCTGGCTAAAGGCAAATTTCTGCACATCTATTCTACATCTGTCTTCCTTGATTTGAATTTATGCCCCCTTAGGTTCGTAATCTGAACAAGTGAAAGGATCCCATCAGAATTAAGCGTGCTGAACCCATTCAAAGCCTTATAAACCTCAGTCAGATCACCGCACAGGTGCCTAGTCTCCAGCCACTGCAATTTGCAGAACTGAAGCCTCTCTTGGTAAGAGGATCCCTTCATTCCCCTCACCAATCTTGTTGCCCTTCTCTGTACACGCTCAAGGCTGTCTACATCCTTCCTAAAATGAGACCTCCAGACCTGTACACAGTACTCAAGGCGTGGCCTGACCATTGCCTTATACAGAGGGACAATCACCTCCTTTTCCCTGCTAGCAAAATTCCTATATATCATTGACAAAACCTCATGACCTGCCCTGGCAGCCTGTCTGCATTGCTCAGAAAACTCCATATCTGACTGCACAATTACTCCCAGGTCTTTTTCATTTTCTACCACCTTAAGTGTAGTACCACACAGTTGGTACGTTTCTCTGGGGTTACTTCTACCCGTATGCAGTACTTTGCATTTGTCAAGGTTAGACTTCAGTTGCCACTTCTTAGCCCATCTGCCCAAATTATCTAGATCTTGTTGCAGTAGCACACTGCCATTACTGTCATTAATAACCCTGCCAACCTTTGTATCATCTGCAAACTTCGACATTAAGCCTGATATACCTTCATCAATATCATTGATAAATATACAAAACAACAGAGGACCCAACACCGAAACCTGTGGGACTCCACTAATAACATTAGTCCACGAAGAGCAGCACCCATTAATTACCACCCTCTGTCTTCTCCCACTCAACCATCCTTTTATCCATTGTAGCAACTTACCCTTAATACCATTCTGCTCCAATTTGTACAATAGTCTTCCATGCGCAACAGTGTCAAAAGCTTTCCTGAAATCCAAATATATGATATCAAAATTATGCATCCAGTTCCTTTGTAACCATATCATAATATCCTATCAAATATGTCAGACAAGACTTTCCCTTAACAAACCCATGCTGTGTCTGAATTATTGCTGCAGTCTTGTCTAGATGACCCTGCAATGCGTCTTTAACCAGTGACTCTATTATTTTACCCGGAACAAAAGTTAAACTAACTGGTCTGTAATTACTCGTGTCACCCTTCAATCCCCCCTTTGTGAATTGGGGATACATTTGTACATCTCCAGTCCGTGGGGACCTCCCTTGAGTCCAAGGATGCTCTCATAATTATGGCTAAGAGTTTGCTTAGTTGCTTTGCCATCTTCTTTAATATAACTGGATAGATCTCATCCACCCCAGGTGCCTTTCTTATGTTTAATTTCAACAATTTTTTCTTCCACTTTGCTCTCAGTTATTACAAAATCATTATGCACCCTGCTACAATTTGATAACCTTCTGCCATTTTCAAACCTTAATAACTCCTCATGTGTGAATGTAGGTGCAAAATACTCATTCAGTTTGTTTGCTATCTGAGCAGGATCATCAAAAGTCGAACCATCGATATCAAGTGGACCAATCAGATTCATTCCCTTCCTTTTAGAGTTTATATAAGTAAAGAAATCCTTGCTGTTTTTCTTAGCATCTTTTGCCAAAGATTTCTCGTAATCTGCCTTCGCCTGCCTAACCTCCTTTGTGACCTGATTTTAGACTAGCTTATATCTGCCATAGGCTTCTGAGTCGCTTGATAATTTATATGCATCCCATGCATTTTTCTTCTCTGTGACGAGTCTCATTAGTTCATTTGATAACCATTTAGGCCTAAACCTTGAACAGTATTTCTTAATAGGTATGAAACTTTTAGTAGCATCCACGATTAATTTCTTAAATGCTTCCCACTTAGAATTTACTGTTGGTAACATCGTCAGTTGATCCCACTGTACAGAATTTAAAAACTGTCTGAGATCACTGTACTCACCTTTATGGAAGCAAAAACCCTTTCCTTTACCCCTGAAGGTAATTATATCTTTAAGTAAATCCCACATCAGTACACTGTTTTTGTTTGTCTTTAGCCAATGGGTAGTTGATTGTTGGAACAGACATCTATTGCCGTGGGAGTAGATAGCTTAAATAAATTTAAGGCTGAACTAGACAAACATTTGGAGTGACCGGATGGGTGAAATGGGAAGGGTTTTTTTTGGCTGATGCTGTATAAGCTTGCTTTCTTGCATCATATGCCTCAACTAATGCTATTCTTAGAAACTCTGGGCAGCATCAAGCTCCCCCAGATGGCTCCTTTTTAAGGATATTTGGCCCCTCTTCAGTGAGTGGACAGGTGCTATGGTGTTGCAATAATGCATCCCAGTTATGAAGTATAACTTCACAATATGAGAGATGCCAGACGGTGTTCAACAGTATAAACTGAAAATATTTAGGGCTAAAGCCTCAGTTTATGGAAAATTCACCAGACTTATTCATATTTTAAAATTTTTATCTCTTTTTATCATTTTTATCAAAATTTTTTATCATTTTTATCAAATTTTTTATCATTTTTATTATATTTTTTATCGTATTTATAATTTTATTCACTGAGAATAAGTAACAATAGCCTTCTAAACTGGTGAAGCATTACTTATTCGAGGTAGTGCATATTAGGCAACTTATATTCACAATATGAGATATCATAAAAACGATGCCATTTTCTGTAATTCACTACATATAAACATGATATGAAGGCACTAACATGTTATGTTTAGCGAATTTTCTGTAAGTTGAGGCTTTAGCCCTAAATCTTTTCGGTTTATACTGTCGTACACCATCTGGTGTCTCTCACGTTGTGAAGTTATACTTATTTTATCACTTATTGCAACATCAGGGTATCTCCCAACCCACCGACAAGAGGACAGATAGCCTTTAAACAGAGCCATTTGGGGGAGCTGGAGCTTGATGATGTCTGGAGTTACTGAGAATAGGTTTGTATATGTGTAGGGTAATAGAAATATTATCCTACGCATGTACAAACAGCCTTGAAATGAAAATCTGGGTGGTGGTATCCACCGAGAATTAGTAACAGTAGTATTCTTCACAGTGAAGCATTAGTTATTCGAGGTAGTGCAATATCCGGCAACTCATTGTGAAAGTATTCATAATATGAGATATGATAAAAATTATGCCTTTTTTACCATTTTCGGTAATTCACTACGTATATATAAGAGCTTTTTAATTGAGACTGTAATTAACTGATCTCAGACATAGGGAGCAGGGTTTCCCACTGAGTTCCAGGTTTTTCAACTTGCAACAGTTTTGTATGTATGATGACAAATTTTTACATACACAACACACTATATGAACTGGTATGCTATTGCCTGGATTGGCGACACACTAAAATTTTTAAATGCAAGAACATACCTGGAGCAACAGTTATAAATTAACATCTTAACTACCAAAAAATGTGATGATTTTAAAGTTAAATATTCTAAACTGTTGGGAGGAAGAGTGCTAAGATAAAAATAATAGATAGAACTTTCTAAATCTCTTAGTTGAAGAATAGTGCTTAGTGTAGAATCTTAACATTAGTTTAATCTTAACATTATTTAAATAAACTAAAATTAGTTTAGTTTGTTTAAATACTAATTTATTTAAACAAATATAGTGTAAATTGGGTTAACTAATGCTTCCTAAGACCAATGGGAGAGAAGACAAGAACAGAGAAATTTAAATGTATATTTGGTTATTATTGATATCTGTTGACAATAAAGTATGTGTAACATTTTGCATTTAATTTAGGTAAAATTTGTAGACATATTCTATTTATTTATTTTTGAGGCTGTTGATGTAGATTTACAATTAAATTTTCTGTTGTCATAAAGATAGGATTTGCAGTCAAACTGTAATAGAAGAACAATACATTAATCATTAGTTTTATTGCAAGCAACTTATTTGCTTTTGATAAAATGTGAAGTTTGTTAGTATGATTGTTAAAAGTAATTAGTTGATAACATAGAAATCACAATTTACTTATTAAAACTTACAAGTGTTGGCTTATATCAATGTTTGACATAATTTAGCAGATAACAAGTTTCATTTGTATGTCTCTGTATGTATATATTTTTAAAGATACATCAGATAATCGATCTATAAAGAGTGCAAGACCTGGTCATTTTAGAGATGATAGTTTACGTGAATTTCGTCGTCTCTGTGCCAGTGTGGCTGACACTTCCAGCTATCTTGAAAAAACAAAAGTGATTTCAGAATTTATTCAGAAAGGTCCTGGTGGAGGTAAGTTGAATTGAAACTTTGTGCTGCCATATAATGAAACTAGTATAAAATCTTTCTTAAAAAAAAATACACACACACACATGGACTTTATTATACAAATATTTTTTATTATTACTATTACTTATTTTTACTATGAAATAATCCTATTTATTATGGATTGTTAGGAATGTGCTATTGATATGTGGCATTAATGCTGTTGTTACAGTTAACAATTATACATTACACGCACATGATTTGACTTTATTTCTTTAAATTGGATCCTGTATAATTTATTATGGATTTAATTTTGTGGAGCGAATGAAAGTATAATGTTGAATTTCAGGCATTTTTAGCCAAATGGTGCTGACTAATAATTTGTGTTAATAGCAACGTATAATTTAATCACCAATGCTAAATATATGCTGATCTAGACACTTAAAACTAAACTACTTAGAATTAACAAAAAGAAAAGAAAAAAGGAAAAGAAAGAGCAAATAAAAGAAAAAAGAAAGAAAGATCCATTCATCCACATGGTCATCTCTCTGCTACTCATTAGGAGCTTTGAATGGATAGATAGCCAAACGAAATGAATGGCTTATGCATACCCATTTCTCTTGTCCCAATAATATTTTTAGTAAATAATTTTAATTAATTTCATATTTAATGTAGTCAGAAATATAAATTTATGATAATTTGTGACTGAATGTTAATTTTTTCTTAACATATAATTGGTATTTACAGCACACTGGGATTGGAACCCAAAGTTCTATGGGTATGCATCAGCTAATTCAATAAAACACAGTACAGGCAACCCCTGTATAATACAGTACTTCAACAACACGGTTTCGCTCTAACACGATTGATAAATTGCGGAAATCCTTGCACAACACGGTACTTCTACAACAAGGTTTCGCTCTAACACGATTGATAAATTGCGGAAATCCTTGCACAACACGGTACTTCTACAACAAGGTTTCGCTCTAACATGGTTTGAGAATTGCTGGAAATCTTGCATAACACAGTATTTTTGAACTTTTTTGCTGGGGAAACCCTGCTGTTATGTTAGATGTAATTTTCAATGTTTTCATTCCTTTTTGTGAATCCTGCTGTTGACTTGCTAGTTGTTATTGCCTTCGTGATATTTTTCTGAAGCCCATTTCTGGAGGTCACTACCATAAAATAATAAAAACAATTTATAGTTTTCCAGTTTTATGGTCTTTTCTGTTAGTGTAATCAGTTATAAATGGGTAGTAAACTCAATCTTCTTGCATTTGCTATAGTACCGATAGCTGGAATTCTGTGGGTTTTCACGTTATTATGGTGAAATGTGTTTCCACTTCCATGAAACATTCAGTCATATAAAAAACATAAATAAATTTTCAGAAACTCATTACTCTGTATCTCACTTGTGTGTTTGTTGCAACTTGTGAGTCCCATGTTCTTTGTTATTAATTGCTTATTACTGTTTTAAATTTTACAACAAAAAAAAAAAAAAAAATTCAATTAACAGAAATATCAATTAGCATGTACATATTACAGTACGTATTAATTAAGCTATGTATGTAAGCATAAATTTATTTTTATTTTGCTAACTGGAAAATATTCTTCCGATTTTCACATACCATTTAAAGCGGGAGTTCACTGTATTTTGTTGGGAGATCCCTGGGTTAGTTTCTGTGCTGTTGAACTTGTGCTTGTTTGAGACCATAAAAAATAATTGTGACTTTTAAAGACAGCAGAAGGTACACGAAATCTAGATGCTGCAGAAGAGATTGTGCTTAGCAGCACTCTACGTTATTCCACATTAGCAGCACTAACTTGTTACTCCACGCAAATTGTGTTAGTTGAAATTTGTGTGTGCCGTTAAAAAATGCTTATTCATGCAATCATGAAATTTCTAATTAAAAGAGAAGATTATCTTGGAAACAAACGCCTCTTGAAACATTTCTGAAGAAGACGACTCCTTGCGCAACAAACCAACGAGTGCCGAGCCAATAATTAGTGATCAACGAGTGTGCATTTAGTCGATGATGACGAAGAATTAACATTCTTTAACATTTGTAAATAATTTCTCTAGTATTATAATTTGCTTGATTTTACAGGCTATGTTTTAATTTCTTTTGATAAATCAATCATTGTTTAAACATAAACTAATTAGCTAAGTAATTTCATTGTTGAGAACGTAACCCCTGTTTTTAACCTTATGTTTATGGGAAATAAATTCCAGCTTTATGAGTTTTCGCTTTACGAGCGCACGCTAGGAACGAATTAACTTGTAAAGTCGAGAATTGCCTGTATTATAATTCTGCAAGCTAGTACACCATGTTAAATTCTTTGAACTGTTAGATACGTTGTTTCCGTATCTTTTCTCCGTACAGGAGCACAAATATATATTGCAATAAAATAAAACAAAATAAGAACCCATAATGAGTAAGAAGTTAAATCAGAAAACATTTAAATTTAAACATTTAGATTCAAACATTTTTCATTATTATTTTTTTACATTGAATTATAATAAAATTGTTTTTTTTAAATTTGTTATTAAAACATTTTACTTTTTAAATAAAAAGTACCTTATTTGTTAAATTTAGTGTGTTTATGTATATGTGTTGGAATTTTCATTTTTCAGTTAAAAAATATAACACTAGACAATATAAAATTTTTTCAATGTTTGTTGCACAAATTATCATTAAATCAATGTAATGTTAAATTATGCAGTTCATTTCTGCTCTGGATTGCTTAAGTCACATTTATAAGCTTAAGTCACATTTATAAATAACAGAAAATTTTATAATATTGTGAAGTATTACACTTCCTTACCCAGCTATTTCATAATGCCACCCAGCTGGAAAAATTTTCTGGGGAGAACACTGTCTGCACTAAACTAACTCCTCATTGTACTGGCTACCAATGTTCACTACATGCACTTCCTTTGATTTTATGTGATACCTAACTAAGAGCATAGTTCCTTCCCTTGTGTCCTGTGTTTTCTTTCTCTGTACACATTCTACAACCAATATTCAAATTCTGAATCCTTTATATCTGATAACCCCACAATGTCCATTTGATGACTTTACCAATACTTTAAATTCATCCAATTTGTTAACTGTGCTCCTAGTATTAGTGTACATTCAACTGTTTCTACGCCTAGTAATCGTAGGGTTACAAAGCATAGTAACCCTAAGGTTACTAAGCATTACAAATAAGCAAATTACACAGCCCATGTAATTTGCTTATTTGATTAGATCCATTGTTTCAGCCATTAATTTAAAAATTTACTAATTATGCATTTGTGTATATTAATTTTTTATGTTCTGTAAGATATTGGGTTTTTTTTAAATCTTATTTTTGTCTTTTGTTGTTTGCACTGTTGAGTTTAAATTAAATGTTGGATTACTTTTTTTATGTTGTTATACATTATAATTGGGATTTTTCCCTGTTTCATACGAATAAAAAAATAAAAATAAATGTATCTAACTATTTTTTAATGTACTCTAAAGCACACATTTTACTTTTAATTTATTTGTTTATTTATTTTTTGACATTACAAATAATTGATCAATGTTTTCAGGCAAATTTCAAGGGGATTTATACCTCTGGATCAAAATGCTATTACCAGGTATAAATAAACGGATATACAACTTGCAGAGTAAACAGCTGGTGAAGCTTTTCAGCCAGGTACATATCCTTCTAACTGCACTGTTTCTGTATGTACTAATATAGTTTTTTTTCCAATAATATATTTATATATATGTGCATTATGACTAATCAAAAAGTATACAAATGAAGAATGACAAATAAGCTTGTACTCAGGTTTTATAGACATTTACATGTTAACTCAAGGCAAAATGAATAAATAGAATATGAATATACAGTAGAGTGTTGAAAATTTGAACATCAATAATTCGAAACGTCAGTAATCTGAATGAGCCAGCATTTATTTATTTGTTATGCTGGTGCCATAAAATAATAAGGCGCCTCCGTAGCCAGGTGGGAAGGAGCAGCAGTGCGTAGCACACACTTCTTATTTAGACCGGGGTTCGAACCCGTCACCACCAAATACGGAGGATGCGGAAAGGTCAGGGAATGACCACTGCATATTCTTGGAGCAATATGGCCTTAGTTGCTAATGCTCCTAAAAACCAAAAAAAAAAAAAAAAAAAAAAAAAGCCATAAAATAATTACAGTAAGTGCCAGTTATTGTGATCACGTTTGCAAATTGAATTTTGATTCTATTAAACAGCAATTCTAATAAGTGAAAATCGGAGGAGAAAATCCAGAGGCTATAAAAGTGAAAATATAAAGCACAAATTTGCACTTTTATTACCTTGCCAATTAACAAAATTAAATGATACTTGAAAATCGACAAACAAACTGAATGCTGTCCAACTCAACTACTCTTGCTGAAAAGAGTGAGAGCTCTGGCGGCAAAGAAACAAAGTTCGAAAATGGTGCAGAAAAAAATAAGTAATTATTTTTGTTAAAGGCCTATACATATGTTCTTGTTTATGATCTGGCACAACCACCAGTTCAGTGGAGTATACAATAAATCATCAATACAAACGTTAGTTGTATTTAGTAGTCACAGGCTCAAATCCTGGTCCACTCAAACAGCACGTGCTACTGTACTCTCACTCCTACCCACTCAGCTACGTCAGGCCTAATATGTATCATTGTGTCTGATAAAAATAATTAAGTACAACTTAGTGTTTTTATTTCTAAACTTATTAAATCTTTCTTTTTTAGTCTCCGGAACAGTATTTTTGAAAACTTCGAAAATCCAAACAAATTGGATACCAATTAGTTCAAATTATCGATGCTCTACTGTAACTGCATCAGTTTATCTTTATCTTTGCTTCCCTGTGCAAGACAAGACATGGTAGTCTGTGACACTGAATGTATGCAGGACACATAATTTAGACATATTGATGTGTGTGTGTGTGTACACTTACATATATAGGGGACTTCACAAACTGGCGAGTGCAATGAGTAGAGAGTTTCGGGAGGGATTGTCTTATATTATTTAAGGGTCTGGTATCTAAGAGGAGTTTTGGAATTAATTTCTTTTATCTTTCTATTAATTAATCTTTAATGTGCATCCTATAATTACTTAGTAAGTGGTGGTACGTAGTGGGTAGAAACACTTGCTGTTTCTAGTTGCTAAAGAAGGTCAATTAATTTATCTTCCATTTAATGGTATGCCTTATTTTGCTTAACTGCTCAGTCTTATCTGCTCATCAATGATCTGACATTCCTATTTAGATAGATATCTGTGTGATAGCAGGTACAACTTTGTATTTCTTTTGGTTCCATATTCTGGAAATTATCATTGAAGGAAAATGCATTTATGATGTAGTTATTAATAGTTCAGTCTGTCTGAATATTTTAGCAAAATATTTAGGAGTAGTAATATCAAAATAAATTCATTCACTTTTTAACTTACTTGTGACATGATTTTAATGCACAATCTAAATAAGATTGTGCCTTAAAATCATTACTATTTCTTACTAACATAGCCCACTGTTGATTACTCCTGTACTGTAGACTTGAAATGGCATGTTCTGGGTAACTATTTTTTACGGTGCAGGATCTGAGTGTGAGGTGTTTTATTTCTTTTCTAATGAACCAGAAACAAGGAAGAATGCATTGTATAGATTATATTGCGGAAACAGAATAATCTAACCTACTTGCTAACTAAAAAAAAGAATGGGCACCTAAATAGGGAACAAAAAAAAAATAAGTCATACAAGGAGGAAAGGAGAATAATAGCAGTTATAAACATGACTCATAGAAGTTATGTTTATAACTGCTACCAGATTGGATTCTTGGTAGAAAAATGTTTTACATGTTCCCCCCCTCTTCTTTTGGATTTTATATATTCCTCTTCCCTCTATTAAAAAAATATATTTTTTAATATTTGTCAAATTTAACCCTGAGCTGGGAGCATAGGGCCAATGAGCATCCAGACAATATTTCAGCAATTCATGCTCTTTTTATCTACTCTGTCTACACAGCTAAAACTCCTACTAGCTATTTTTAAAAATGTTTTCATTTATTTCTCCACAGAAAATTCCAGAAACCTCTGTTAGTTATCACGGAACTAGGGAAATTTAGGGACCAGGTTAGGCCTAATTTTTTTGCACATGCTGAGTGGCATGTGTCATCACGTACAATTATTGATACTGAGCTGTCTTTATTGACATTCACTTTCCTTTAATTGGTAATACGCTCTGACTTCATACCATTGAAACATCAAATTATTGGAATGCTCTTAGCATTAGCATTAGTAGGGCATATGATGGAAGAAAGCAAGCTTATATAGCATCAGCCAGAAAAACACCCTTCCCATTTCACCCATCCATTCACTCCAAATGTTTGTCTAGTTCTGTCTTGAAGTTGCTGACCTCCACTACAACAGATGAAAGTTTGTTCCAACTATCAACCACCCACTGGCTAAAGATGAATTTCTGCACATCTATTCTACAATTGTGTTTCCTCAGTTTGAAAATGTTTTCATTTATTTCTCCACAGAAAATTCCAGAAACCTCTGTTACTTATCACGGAACTAGGGAAAATTAGGGACCAGGTTAGGCCTAATTTTTTTGCACATGCTGAGTGGCATGTGTCATCACGTACAATTATTGATACTGAGCTGTCTTTATTGACATTCACTTTCCTTTAATTGGTAATACGCTCTGACTTCATACCATTGAAACATCAAATTATTGGAATGCTCTTAGCATTAGCATTAGTAGGGCATATGATGGAAGAAAGCAAGCTTATATAGCATCAGCCAGAAAAACACCCTTCCCATTTCACCCATCCATTCACTCCAAATGTTTGTCTAGTTCTGTCTTGAAGTTGCTGACCTCCACTACAACAGATGAAAGTTTGTTCCAACTATCAACCACCCGCTGGCTAAAGATGAATTTCTGCACATCTATTCTACAATTGTGTTTCCTCAGTTTGAATTTATTCCCCCTCAGGTGATTAATCTGGGGGGCATAAATTCTGAGGGGGCAAGAGGAAGAATCAATTTTGCTTTGAGCTTGCTCAATCCATTCAAGGCCTTATACACCTCAATTAGATCACCTCGTAGGTGCCTAGTCTCCAGAAGCTGCAAGTTGCAGAACTTAAACCTTTCTTGGTAACACCAACCCTTTGTTCTCCTCACCAATCTCGTTGCCCTTCTCTGTACTTGTTCCAGCAGCTCTACATCTTTCCTAAAATGAGGCCTCCAGACTTGTATACAGTACTCAAGATGTGACAAGAGGACAACCACCTTCCTATCTCTGCTAGCAAAATTTCTGTATATCATTGACAAGATATCATGAACTACTCTTGCAGCCTTTTTGCACTGCTCAGAAAACTTCATATCTGACTGCACAATTACCCCCAGGTCCTTTCCATTCTCTCTCAACTACCCTGAGTGTAGTACCGCCCAATTGATATGTTACTCTGGGGTTACTGCTACCCATATGCAGTATTTTACATTTGTCAATGATAAACTTCAGTTGCCACCTCTCAGCCCATTTGCTCAACTTTTCCAGATCCTGTTGCAGTGGTGTAATATCATTACTGTCATTAACAACTCTGCCAACCTTCGTATCATCTGCAAACTTAGACTTTAACCCCGATACACCTTCATCAATATCGTTGATAAATACCGAAAACAACAATGGGCCCAAAACCGAACCCCTGGGGACTCCACTAATAACATTAGTCCATGAAGTGCAGTGTCCATTGATAACCACTCTTTGTCTTCTTCCACTCACTCAACCATTCTTTTATCCATTGTAGCAACTTGCACTTAATGCCATACTGCTCCAATTTGTACAGTAGTCTTCCATGTGCCACAGTATTAAAATCTTTCGTAAAATCTAAGTATATGATATCAGAATTCTTTGCTTCCAATTCCTTTGTGACCACATCATAATATCCAATCAAATTTGTCAGACAAGACTTCCCCTTAACAAACCCATGCTGTGTCTGAACTATAACTGCAGCCTTGTCTAGATGATTCTACATCTCTTCCTTAACCAGTGACTCCATTATTTTCCTGGTTATTTTAACAAGTTTGTAATTACCCGTGTCACCATGTGATCTGTTGTGAATTGGGGACACCTTTTCACATCCCCAGTTCATGGGGACCTCCCCTGAGTCCAAGGAAGCTTTCATAATTATGGCTGAGGGGTTGCTTACTTCCTTTGCTGCCTCCTTTAATATAACTGGATAGATCCCATCCAACCCCAGTTGCCTTCTTTATGTTTAACTTCAACAATTTCTCTTCCACTTTGCTCTCAGTTATTACAAAATCAGTTAGCTCCCTGTTAGAGTTTGGTAAACTTCTGGAATTTCCCTCCTTGAATAACTCCTCATGTGTGAATGTAGATGCAATATAATCATTCAGTTTATCAGCTACCTGAGCATGATAATCAATTGTCAAACCAGCTATGTTAAGTTGACCAATCTGATTCATCCCTTTCCTTCTATCTAGAGTTTACATAAGTAAAGAACTCTTCACTGTTTTACTTTGCATCCTTTGCCAAAGATTTCTCATAATCTGCTTTCGCTCGCCTAACCTCCTTTGTGACTTCATTACAGACTAGCTTATATCTGTCATAGACTTCTGTGTTGCCTGATAATTTATATGCATCCCATGCATTTTTCTTCTCTGCCACAAGCCTCATTAATTCGTCTGACATCCATTTAGGCCTGAACCTTGAACAGTATTTCTTAGTTGGTATGAAAAGCCTAGTAGCCTCCAAGATTAAGTCCCTGAAGGCTTCCCATTTAGAATTCACCGTTGGTAACATCATCGGTTGATCCCACTCTATAGAATTTAAAAACTCTCTGAGACCTCTGTAGTCACTTGTATGAAAACAAAAGCTCTTCCCTTTGCCCTTGATCGTAGTTACATCTTAAAGTAAATCCGACATCAGTACACTGTGATCGCTGTCACCTAGTGGTTCCAGAGTATTACTCCCTCTGGTTGCCCCTCAAACATCTTGCTGTAGAAAACAGTCAACCAATAAATCCAAAAAAAGTCTTGCTAGTGTGCGAGTGACCAATTCACAAGTTCCAGTCAATATCTGGAAAGTTAATATACCCTGTTATAAGGAATTCTGATTTACTGGCCCACTCTATTTCTGTGCACAATTGTTTATTATATTTATCAGATTCATTAGGCCCATAACACACACCTACTCTCATTTTCCCTCCCCAGTGTTTATGTCACACCACATTGACTCAGCATTGCATTGTCCAGCAGTGTCAATTGGATGCACTTCCTTAGATTTTTTGTGTTTCTTAACTAACAGCATAACCCCTCTTGCCTTCCTGTCCTGTCTATCCTTTCTGTACACATTGTACTCCCCAAATTCCAATTCTGCATTCCTTATATCTGAATGACACGACATCTCTGATATCCCAACAATATCTGCCTTGGATGTCTTAACCAGCACTACAAATTCATGAAATTTATTTACTATACTGCTAGCATTGGTGTACATGCAAGTATACACACACCTATTCGTACTTTTAGTTACCCTAACAACCCATGTATTTACTTGTTTCACGATGACTCCCAGCTTGAAATATCCAGTACCTCGCTTTGCAGGCTGCTGCTCATTCTAATAGTAGCAGTGCAAGAATCACTTTCACCTCTGTCTTTGGCTACTGTTAATCCCCCCAAGCTAGCAGTTTTCCACCCACCAACACTGCCTTGATAGCATCAGCAAATATTCTCCTACCTTTTCTATTTAAGTTTATTCCATCCCTGTAGAAATAATCTCTCATGCTAACAAGCACTGACCATGCTGAGAAAAAGTTTACCCCACGAGCCTTGCACAATCTCTCCAGAGCCGAATTGATTAACAAGGTTTTCATCATATACTCCCTTCTATCATGTCTGTGCAGAATTGCACACACTTTCAAATTTAATCCTAACTTGTGACCTTTTTTCAACATTGACCTGTACTTGTTAAGTAAGTCCGCAGATCTCCTACTCTTAATGTCATTAGTGCCAATGTGTACAACAATATCACCCTTTGTGCCTTTAAAAGATGATATCTGCTCTACAACATCATCATCTTTTGACCCTGACAGGTATACTCTGGTCCTATTCCACCTATCCCTTTTGCACAATATATTTCCCATCTTCCTGACAATAGAGTCACCGACAATAACTAGCTCCTGTGGAACCAGCGCATTCTGCTGTGAAGGTTGCCGCTGTGTTACCTGATGATCAAGTGCAAGCTCTGGCATTGATGTGGGCAGCTGAGAGCTTGATGGGTCACCCAGTTTAAGTTCTTTAAGGGCATCTATCCCATCCTTCAAGCTCCCATGAAGGCTCATAACAATGCTGAGTTGGTGCCTAACTTCTTCACACTGCTTACATCATGCACACACAAAGACATCCCACTTGGCAGCAACATGTCTCTTCCCAGAAAACTCTGCAAATGTCTAACAAGTTGCACATTTCTTTAGGCTGTGAAGCATTGGAGAATCGTCCTCTTCAGTTCTCCCCTGAGCCACAGCACTCCTGTTACTTTGTGCATGTTGCTTTGCTGCTCTTGTCTGGGGCATGATATCCATTTAAATACAGTTTAATCAATTAACAATGAAAATTAATAAGGTTAATAAATTTAATTGAGTAATTACTAAACTATACTTGCATTTCTCTTTACATTTCCTTCAGCAGTGACAGTTATTGAAGGTTGACATCCAATAATACATGGTCATTGAAGCGTGTGGGTTTTTCAGTTTTTTCAGTTTGCATCTATGCCCCCTCAGGTTCATAATCTGAGCAAGAGGAAGAATCCCATTAGTATTAGTAGAGGCATATGATGCAAGAAAGCAAGCTTATTTAGCATCAGCCAAAAAAAACCCCAAAAAAAAAACTCTTCCTGTTTCACCCAATCCATTCACACCAAATGTTTGTCTAGTTCAGCCCTGAATTTATTTAAGCTGTCAACTTCCACAACAACAGATGGAAGTGTGTTCCAGCGATCAACCACCTGTTGGCTAAAGGCAAATTTCTGCACATCTGTTATACAACTGCCTTTCCTCAATTTGAATTTATGTCCTCTCAGGTGCAGAATCTGAGCAAGAGAAGAATCCCATCTGCATTAGCTTGCTCAAACCATTCTAGGCCTTATACACCTCAATAACATCACCTCGCAGGATGCCTAGTCTCCAGATGCTGCAGTTTGCAGAAGTTTAGCCTATCTTCATAACAGCAACCCTTTGTTCCCCTCACTAATCTCATTGCCCTTCTCTGTAGTCGTTCTGGTAGCTCAACATCTTTCCTAAAATGAGGCCTCCAGACCTGTATGCAGTACTCAAGGTGTGGCCTGACCATTGCCTTATATAAGGTAATAATCATCCCCTTATCCCTGCTAGCAAAATTCCTATATATCATTGACAAGACCCCATGAGCTACTCTTGCAGCCTGTCTGCGCTACTCAGAAAACTTCATATCTAACTGTTCGGCCCCGAGTGCCAAGCGAGTGACTATAGCGATTCCTAAGCGATTTTGAAAGCGATTTACTTAAAAGAGCGGTTGATTATAGAATAGTGTTATTTTTCTGAGCTTATTTAATTTTGCGCTTCTGAAGTAAAGAAGTTAGCGCACTTGACAGAAAGGCAAGACACCTTTCTTTTTGTATATAGGAATAACTTATTAACACACTAACAACTAATCTCTTTATCGCTTGGTCACTGGTGGCACCGCTCCTGCCTCCACGTGGCGGGGCTGGAAGTCTGGGAGAAGAAAACCACTCTCCCAGGGCTAAAAGGAGCAGTAATGGAAAACACAAAACAGTCTAGCCATGGATCTACTGATCCAGATGTAGATAGGCATGACCTAGATCATGACTTAAACCCATCCCATGCCAAGAGACAAAAAAAAGAAGGGACAGATTATTCTGCTCCTCTCTTTTTAATATTGCATTCCTCCACAGACCAACCACTGAGTAAGTTATCTCCATTTTTGATTCAGAAATGTCTCGAAAATGTGGCTGGCCCTCCAAAAATGGTTCGTCGATTAAGATCTGGAGATTTATTAGTGGAGATGAACGAACATAGACATGCAGAGAGACTCCTGAAAATTTCTACCTTTGGTGGAATTCCCACAAAGGTTACCCCACATGCCACCTTGAACTCCTCTAAAGGGGTAATATCAGAATGGGATCTCCTAAATGTATCGGAAGATGAACTTGTCCAGGAATTAAACAACCAAAATGTAATCCACGCCAAAAGAATTTTGATCAAAAGAGATGGAGAGCTTGTCCCTACTCGGACAGTTATACTGACTTTTAAAACACCAATTCTCCCCACAACTATAAAGGCTGGATACCTCAGATGTCATGTTAGACCATACATTCCCAATCCGGTACGGTGCTTCAAGTGCCAAAAATTTGGTCATTCACAAACGGTATGCAGAGGTGTAGTCACTTGTGCTGCTTGCGGTTCTAAAGAACACACACATACCGATTGTAACAAGGAAACTCAAAACTGTCCTAATTGCCATGGAAATCATTCTGCCTTCTCTAAGGACTGCGATCAATGGAAACGAGAGAAGAATATTCAGAAATATAAAATAGAGCATAAGGTGTCATATCAAGAGGCAAAAAAACAATTTACAACTCCTGTCAAATCATCTACGTATGCATCAATTACTCAACGACTACGCTCAATATCAACTCAAACTGACTGCTCAGTCCCTCCAAATATTTCTATATCTGGTTGGGCTAAATCAGTACTTTCTTCATCAAAGGAACACTCTCCCTCCAGATATGTAACAAAAGAAGTAAATACACCAGTAACAGTTCCTCCAGATAAGAATCCAAAACAGCAACAGAAAGAACAAATCAAGAGCTCTGAAAGAAGTGATAAATACAAACTCAGATCTGATACCATGGACATCGATGAAAAAGCAGGCGATGACGATACAATTCTTGAAATTCATCCAGAAGATGACATCGACACAGGCAGACCAGTATTCTCAAAGAAGGAAAAGGGGAAACTAGACAGGCGTAAGCAGACTACTTCACGGATGTTAGCAGACACCAGTTAAAACCAAACAATGAGTACAGTTATTCAGTGGAATTGCCGTGGGCTCCGTGGTAACGTAGATGACTTTTACGATCTATTAAGTAAATATAAGCCTGTTGCAGTGTGCCTTCAAGAAACCAATCTCACAAATACAGTGTCTATGACAATTAAACATTATACTATATATAGAAAAGATAGAAGTTCCTCTAACTCAGCTCATGGAGGAGTAGCAGTCATAGTGAACTCTGTAGTTCCCTGTAGACCTATCCCCATGCAAACATCTTTAGAGGCAGTTGCAGTTCGTGTCACCATTGGTATAACAGTAACATTAGTTTCGTTGTATCTATCGCCAAACCATTCATACAGCCTTGATGATTTAGATGATATAGTTAAGCAAATACCTGTTCCCTTTTGTATTATGGGTGACTGGAATGGCCATCACCCCCTATGGGGTTCCCAACATCTTGACTCTAGAGGACAGATAATAGAAAAATTTTTAGATAAACATAATCTAACTATTCTAAACACTGGTGATCACACATACATACACTCTCCATCTGGTTCAAGTTCAGCTATTGATCTTTCAATATGCTCCCCAACAATATTTCCTATCATAGACTGGACTGTTACTGACAACCCTTGTGGTAGCGATCACTTTCCTATCATCTGTACTTTTAGCTCAAGTTCTCCTCCCCAGAGAGAAATTAGGACAAGCTGGAAATTTGAAAAGGCTAACTGGACTAAATACCAGGAAATAGCTCGAATAGATACTGCCGTCATAACAACCCTCACAATTGATTCTGCAGTCAGGTATACTACACGAAAAATAATGAAAGCATCGGAGGCTGCTATTCCAAAATCTTCATCCAAAATCAGGCTTCATCCAAAAATGTGGTGGAATGAAGCATGTAACAATGCTAAAAAAGAAAGAAATAAGTACTGGAATCTGTTTCGAAAATATCCAACTACAGCCAACCTCCTACAGTTTAAGAGAGCCAGAGCTAAAGCTCGTCATATAAGACGAGAGAGTAAAAAAGAAGCATGGGCACGTTTCGCTTCCACCATAAACAGATCCACAGATACTTCTAAAATATGGAAAAAGATCAAACGAATTAATGGCAAATACACACAAACAATTTCTCCTATTCTACTCGTAAGAGGGAAGGAAATTTCTGAACCTCTGGAGATTGCCAATATCTTAGGTAATTCATTTGAAACACTTTCAGCTGTTGCCACATATGAACCAGCATTTCAATTGTTAAAATCCCGGACAGAAAAATACAAACTAAAATTTAATACTGCCGTCCCATATTCGTATAACCTACCTCTGACCATGATTGAATTGCGCAGTGCACTTTCCCAATTAAAGAATAGTGCTCCAGGCCCCGATGGAATTTTTTACACCATGATCTTTCATTTAAGTGAGGATTCATTAACTGCCCTATTACAACTGTATAACAGAATTTTTCTAGAGGAGTATTACCCTGCTAGCTGGTGCCATTCTTATGTGCTAGCTTTCCCGAAACCAGGAAAAGACCACACAGATCCCAGAAACTACCGCCCTATTTCTCTAACCAGTTGTCTGGGAAAAACATTAGAAAAAATAGTTAATGCTAGATTGACGTGGTTTCTAGAAACGGAAAACATTCTAAGTCCAAACCAACATGGCTTCCGGAGAAGAAGATCTACACTTGATCTCATTATCAAAGCAGAAACAAATATCCGGAACGCTTTCCTCAGAAACGAGCACCTAGTCATGATATGCGTTGACATAGAGAAAGCCTTCGATACAACTTGGCGATATGGGATTCTTCAGGACTTACATAAATGTGGACTTCGGGGTCATCTGCCGATATTCATTAAAAACTTTCTAGGCAATAGATCATTTCAAGTCCGATTCCATTCATCATTGTCTCGAGCATATGTACAAGAAGAGGGAGTTCCCCAAGGTTCAGTGTTGAGCGCTACACTCTTTGCCATTAGGATTGATGCCATAACCAAGTGTATACCTAATACAGTTGATGCATACCTATATGCTGACGATCTTGCCATCTCATGTCACTCTCAAAATATGCGACTAATTGAAAGACAACTACAAGGTACTATTAACAAAATAGTCTCTTGGGCCAAAAACAACGGATATCGACTTTCTAAACCAAAAACAACAGCAGTACACTTCTGTCGCAAACGTTCTTTACATCCTGATCCAGACCTACAGTTAGATTCTCATCGTATTACTTTCCAGCCTAGTATTAGATTCCTTGGTGTAATTTATGATAAAAAATTAAACTTCCTGGAGCATATAAAACATATCCGTACAAGTTGTCTTAGAAAACTAAATCTTCTGAGAGTAGTTTCCTCCATGTCATGGGGCGCAGATCGCTACATGTTGCTACAGCTATATCGATCGCTGATTAGATCCAGGTTAGACTACGGGTCTCCTGCATATGACTCGGCCAGACCGAGTGCACTTAAATGGCTCGATCCTGTACATCATAGTGCCCTACGAATTGCACTGGGGGCTTTTCGTACTTCACCAATCTTAAGTCTATATACCGAAGCCTATGAGCCACCGCTACATCTTCGACGACAAGTTCTGTTACTAAATTACGCAGCCAAAATCAGCAGTCTTCCACATCATCCCATATGGCAATATCTCTTTATACCCAAATGGAGTAAACTTTATGAAAGTAAACCACGGCTCAATAAACCATCTGGCATTAGGCTTCAAGCTCTTATCACAAGCTGGGGCCTGAATTTTACTAACATTCTTCAGGACACTAGCATGGAAACCCAGCCATGGCAAATGCCCCCGATACATATTGATAGACACTTTCAGCAATGGGGAAAGAATAACCTTCCAGATTCCAACATTAGACAAATTCATAAGACCCACTCCTCTGAGTTTAGCACTTTCATTCAAATATATACAGATGGATCCAAAATTGGTAGTAAAGTTGGTACCGCTGTAGTATTACCAAATATCACCATCTCCAGACAGCTTCCGTCTGAATGCAGTACTTATACCTCAGAACTATACGGCATTGTTCTAGCTCTAGAGAATATCAAAGAAGAGTCGTGTACCAAATCCATCATATATACGGACTCATTGAGTGCTGTTAATTCTCTACAGCGTCAATTCTTCCCTAGTCATCCGCTGGTACAAAAAATTTGGGCACAGCTACTAGAACTTCACGGACATGGACAGCTAGTAATATTTTGTTGGATCCCTGGACACGCTGGAATACTAGGAAACGAGCAGGCAGATCTAGCTGCTAAATGTGCTACAAATGTGATACCATCTAATTTCAGGACTCCTTATATTGACCATAAATCCATTATCAAACAGATGTATAAACAACAGTGGACACGCATGTGGCAAGGTCAAGCAAATAATAAACTTCTTGAAATCAAGAGAGAACCCAAGCAATGGCAATCCAGTCTGAGACGAAACAGAAAAGAAGAAACCATCCTAGCCAGATTACGCATTGGTCATACATTCCTCACACATAGCTACCTACTAACAAACGATGATCCTCCACAATGCAGCAACTGCTTATGTTCACTAACAGTAAAACATATCATCCTGGAATGCCCGCTATATCTGCAAGAACGGAAATCTGCTTTCTTCTCTCATTTTCATAACTCCAGCCGGTTATCATTACAGAATGTTCTAGGAGATCGTGAGGACATGAATGACATTTTTCTCTTTCTAAAATTGATAAATAAATATCACAATATATGAACCATATCATGTGTAAGACAAACTAAGAAGATATTAGACAGTAACCAGTGCATTATAGCCTAAGTTGCTGATGCACCAACAAATTTAACAACAACAACAACAACAACATCTAACTGTTCATTTACCCCCAGGTCTTTTTAATTCTCCACTACCCTGAATGTAGCACCGCACAGTTGGTGTGTTATTCTGGGGTTACTGGAACCCATATGCAGTACTTTGTATTTGTCAATGTTAGACTTGATTTGCCACCTCTCAGCCTATCTGCTCAATTACCTATCAGCTTACTGCAACCCATACGCAGTACTTTGTATTTGTCAATGTTAGACTTGATTTGCCACCTCTCAGCCTATCTGCTCAACTTTTCTAGATCCTATTGCAGTAGCATACTGTCCTTACTGTTATTAACAACCCTACCAACCTTCGTATTGTCTGCAAACTTGGACATTAAGCATGATATACCTTCATCAGTATCATTGATAAATACAGAAAACAATAATGGGCCCAACAGGACCCCTGGAGAACTCCACTAGTAATATTAGTTCATGAAGAGCAGTGTGAATTGGGGAAACATTTGCACGTCTCCAGTCTCTAGGGACCTCCTCTGAGTCCAAGGACACCCTCATAATGATTGCTAAGGATCTGCTTACTTCCTTTGCTGCCTCCTTTAATATAACTGGATAGATCCCATTCACCCCAGGTGCCTTCCATATGTTTAACTTCAGCAATTTCTCTACCACTTTGCTCTCAGTTATTATAAAATCATTTAGCTCCCGCTAGAGTTTGATAAACTTCTGGCCTCCACTTCCATACAGAATTTCTCATATGTGAATGTAGATGCAAAAATGCTGATTGAGTTTGTCAGCTACCTGAGCAGGATCATCAACAATCAAATCATCGATATCAAGTGGACCAATCTGATTCATCCCCTTCCTTCTGGCGTTTACATAAATAAAAAAGTCTTTACTGTTTTTCTTTGCATCCCTTGCCAAAAACTTTCGTAATCTGCCTTTGCTTGCCTAAGCTCCTTTGTCACTCGATTACAGACTATCTTATATCCGCTATAGGTTTCTGTGTCGCCTGATAATTTCTATGCATCTCATTCATTTTTCTTCTCTGCCGCGGGTCTCTTTAGTTCATCTGACATTCATTTAGACCAAAACTTTGAACAGTATTTCTTAGTTGGTATGAAGAGCCTAGTAGCTTCCAAGATTAATTCCTTGAATGCTTCTCATTTAGTTGCTATCAGTACATCATCAGTTGATTCCACTGTATAGAAATTAAAAACTGTCTGAGACCACTGTAGTCATCTGTACGAAAGCAAAAACCCTTCCCTTTACCCCTTGATAGTAGTTACATCTTTGATTAAATCCCACATCAGTACACTAATCACTTACACCTAGTGGTTCCTTTATCTGCTGATTTTTAACATATGAATAATCACTGCTGATAATCAGGTCAAGAGCATTACTCCCTCTGGTTGCCTCTCGAACATGTTGCTGTGGAAACGTCATCCAATAAATCCACAAAACCCTTGCTAGTGTGTGTGAGTAACCAACCCACAAGTTCCATCTATATCCTAATGGACCCACCTGATACTGTCTGGGCAGAATTGCAGGCACTTTCAAATTTAAGCCCTAACTCATGATTTTTGTTCAACATTGACCTGTACTTGTTAAGTAAACCAACAGATCTCCTACTGTTAATGTCATTAGTGCCAATATGTACAAAAATATCACTCTTTGTGCCCTTACAAGATGATATCTTACAACATCATCAACTTTTCCTCTGGCAGACATACCATATTCCATCCTTTTTTAGCCTTTCTTTGTAAGATGACCCCTTTGCTCCCCTCACCAATCTTGTTGCCCCTCTTTGTACTCTTTCTAGCAACTCCGCATCCTTCCTAAAATGAGGTCCAGACCTGTACACAGTACTCAAGGTGTAGCTTTTCCATTGCCTTATACAAAGGGATGAGAGAATGCTTTTACACAATGGGATGCACATAAATAGAAAGAGTGCAAGAATATTTGCTTATGCTATCAAGGCAATGTTAGATGGGTTGGAAAACTGCTAATCTTTCAATCTGTGAATCCCCCCCATTCATTTGATGGGGGGGATTCACAGACTGAAAGATTAACTGTAACCGCAGGCAGAGGTGAAAGTGATTCTTGCACTGCTTCTATTAGAATGAGCAGCATCCTGGAAAGGTGTTGGGAGATCAAGGACTGCTGGGAGTCATCATGGAGCAAGTAAATACATGGGCTGTGTTGGGGTAACTAAGAGTAAGAACAGGCTCATGTCGACTTGTGGCGCCTCCATAGCCAGGTGGGCAGGAGCGGCAGTGCGTAGCACACGCTTCTTGATTAGACCGGGGTTCGAGCCCGTGACCACCAAATACGGAGGATGTAGAAAGGTCAGGGAATGACCACCGCATATATCCCTGGAACAATATGGCCTTAGTTGCTAATGCTCCTAAAAACTAAACAACAACAACAACAACAACAACATGTCTACTTGCATGTACACCAATGCTAGAAGTATAATAAATGAATTTGATGAATTTGAAGTGCTGGTCAAGGTATCAAAGATGGATATTGTTGGGAGACGTGGGTCATACAGATATACTTAATGAGTTCAGAATTGGAATTTGGAGAGTACAGTGTTTACAGAAAGGGTAGACAAGATAGGAAGGTAGGAGGGGGTTATGCTCTTAGTTAAGAAACATAAAAAAAAAAATTTAAGGAAGTGCATCCTGTTGACATTGGTGTGCTGTGCAATGTTGAGTCAGTTTGGTGTGACATAAGCACTGCAAAAGGAAAATGAGAAGAGTGTGTTATATGCTTAATGACTCATGAGTGCAACGAACAGCTGTGTAGAGAAATAGAGTAGCCCAGTAAATCAGACTGTCTTTAAAAGGGTGATTTTAACTATCCAGATATTGACTGGAACTTGTGGATTGGTCACTTGCACACTAGCAAGACTTTTGTAGATTTATTATTATTATTACCTGAGAGTGAGGCTTTTTGTCTGAGGCTTTTTCTGCACCAGCCAAAAAAAAATTTCCAGGTTACCCTGAGAGAGAGAGAGAAAGTAGAAAGGAATCGACAAGAAAGAGAAGAATGATGATATCCAGCTCAGGACCCTGGGTGTGCCAAGCCCATACTCACCAGATGTGAGCCCCTGGGGTAGTTTCCAGTGGTAAAACTTCCTCTCCCCCCCCCATGCGAGATTTACAAACATGTGAGCCGTCCTCGTTAAAAATTCATACGATACTAGTCTTCGGGCAGATACGATACTAGTCCTTGCCCCCCCTCACCCACACAGTGGCGGACTTGGCAGTATGGTAAGTTAAGCAGTGGTGTAGTCTGAAAATAAGAATGCTGCAATTGCATAAACATCAATGTTAATTAGCATTAGCATTAGCATTAGTAGAGGCATTTGATGCAAGAAAGCAAGCTTATGCAGCATCAGCCAAAAAAAAAAAAAAAAAAACCACTTCCACTTCACCTCTTTGTTCGTTCAAAATACCTGTCCAGCTGAGCCTTAAACTTATTTAGGCTATCAACTCCCACAACAAGGGATGGAAGTCTGTTCCACCAACCAACCACCCGCTGGCTAAAGGCAAATTTTTGCATGGCTATCCTACATCTGTCTTTCCTCAATTTGAATTTATGCCCTCTCAGGTGATTATTCTGAGCGAGAGGAAGAATCCCATCAGCATTGAGGATGCTCAAACCATTCCAGGCTTTATACACCTCTATCAGATCACCTCGCTGGTGCCTAGTCTCCAGACACTGTAATTTGCAAAACTTAAGCCTTTCTTCGTAAGAGCACCCCTTTGTTCCATTCACTAATCTTGTTGCCCTTCTCTGTACTCGTTCCAGCAGCTCTACATCCTTCTTGAAATGAGGCCTCCAGCCCTGTATACAGTACTCTAGGTGTGGCCTGACCATTGCCTCTTACAAGGGAATAATCACTTCCTTGTCCCTGCTAGAAAAGTTCCTATATATCATTGACAGTACACCATGAGCTACTCTTGCAGCCTGTCTGCACTGCTCAGAGAACTTCATATCTGCCTGCACAACCACCCCCAGGTCCCTTTCATTCTCTACCACTGTCAGTGTAGTACCACAGAGTTGATACATTGCTCTGGGGTTGCTGTTACCCATGTGTAGTACTTTACATTTGTCAATGTTAAACTTCATTTGCCACCTCTCAGCCCATCTGCTCAACCTTTCCAGATTCTGTTGCAGCAGCATAGTGTCAGTAGTGTCCTTCACAACCCTGCCAACCTTTGTATCGTCTGCAAACTTGGACATTAAGCTTGATATACCATCATCAATATCATTTATAAATACAGAGAACAATAATGGACCCAACACTGAGCCCTGAGGGACTCCACTAATAACATTAGTCCACGATGAGCAGTGTCCATTGATTACCACTCTCTGTCTTCTCCCCCTCAACCATCCCTTTATCCATAGCAGCAATTTGCCTCCAATGTCACACTGCTCCAATTTGTGTAGCAGTCTTCTATGTGCAACAGTATCAAAACCCTTTCTAAGATCCAAGTATATAATATCAAAGCTATTCCCTGCATCCAGTTCTTTTGTGACTGCATCATAGTATCCAACCAAACTGGTCAGGCAAGACTTCCCCTTAACAAAACCATGCTGTGTCCGAGCTATAACTGAAGTCTTGTCTAAATGATCCTGCAGTGCTTCTTTAACCAGTGCCTCCATTAATTTTCCTGCAACAGAAGTTAAACTCACAGGTCTATAATTACTTGTGTCGCCCTTTGATCCTCCTTTGTGAATTGGGGTCACATTTGCGCATCTCCAGTCTGTGGGTACCTCCCCTGAGTCCAAGGAAGCTCTCATAATTATGGCTAAGGGTTTGCTTACTTCCTCTGCTGCCTCCTTTAATATAACTGGATAGATCCCATCCACCCCGGGTGCCTTTCTTGTGTTTATCTTCATCAATTTCTCCTCCACTTAACTCTCAGTTATTACAAGATTCTCTAGCTTACTGCTAGAGTTGAATACACCTCTGGCTTTCCCCTCGCTAAATAACTCCTCATGTGTGAATGTCGATGCAAAATATTCATTTAGTTTGTTAGCTACCTGAGCAGAATCATCAACAGTTGACCCATCGATATCAAGTGGACCAATCTGATTCATCCCCTTCCTTCTAGAGTTTACATAAGTAAAGAACTCTTTGCTATTTTCCTTTGCATCCCTTGCCAAAGATTTCTCGTAATCTGTCTTTGCCAGCCTAACCTCCTTTGTAACTTGGTTACAGATCAACTTGTATCTATCATAGGCTTCTGTGTCATGTGTTAATTTGTATGTATCCCATGCATGCTTCTTCTCTGCCATATGCCTCATCAGTTCATCTGATATCCATTTAGCCCTAAACCTTGAACAATATTTCTTAGTTGGTATGTAAAGCCTAGTAGCTTCCAAGATACGTTCTTTGACTGCTTCCCATTTTGAATTTGCTGTTGGTAACATCATCAGTTGGTCCCACTGTATAGAATTTAAATACTGTCTCAGTCCATCGTAGTCGCCTTTACGAAAGCAATAACCCTTCCCTTTACCCCTAATGGTAGTTACCTCTTTGAGTAAATCCCACTTCAGCACACTGTGATCACTGCCACCTAGTGGTACATTTATCTGCAGATTCTTAATGCATGAAGAATCACTGCTGATAATCAAATCAAGAGTATTCCTCCCTCTAGTTGCCTCCCGAACATGCTGATGTAGAAAACAATCATCCAATAAATCCACAAAAGCCTTGCTAGTGTGTGAGTGACCTGCCCCCAAATTCCAGTCGATATCTGGGAAATTAAAATCTCTCATTATAAGACTCTCTGATTTACTGTCCCCCTCTATTTCCCTGTACAGTTTCTTATTATACTCATCAGAGTCATTAGGCCTATAGCACACTCCTACTCTCAATTTTGATCTCCCAATGCTTATGTCACACCAAACTGACTCGACACTGCACTGTCCAGAGATGTCCACTGGCTTCACTTCCTTGGATTTTATGTATTTCTTAACTAATAGCATAACCCCTTCTCCCTTCCTATCCAGTCTATCCTTTCTGTAGACGTTGTATTCCCCAAATTCCAGTTCTGCATTCCTTATATCTGTGTGACACCACGTCTCTGATATCCCAACAATATCTGCCTTTGATGTTTTGAGCAATACCTCAAATTCATCAAATTTATTTACTAAACTCCTAGCATTGGTGTACACGCAAGTATACATGCACCTATTTCTGTTCTTAGCTATCCTAACACAACCCATGTGTTTACTTGTACTGCAATGACTCCCAGCAGTCTCTGGAATATCCTGCATCTTGTTTTTCAGGCTTCTGCTCATTCCAATAGAAGCAGTGCAAGAATCTCTTTCACCTCTGCCAGTGGCTACTGTTAATCTATTCATCTTTGTCTTCCCCCAAGTCAGCAGTTTTCCAACCCACCTAACACTGCCTCGATAGCATCAGCAAATATTCTTGCACCCTTTCTATTTAAGTGTATCCCATCCCTGTAGAAGCAATCTCTCCTGTTAACAAGTACAGTCCAGGCTGAAAAAAATTCTACCCCTTGAGCCTTGCACAATCTTTCCAGGGCCGATTTGATCGACAAGGCTCTCATCATATACTCCCTCCTATCGTGTCTGGGCAGAATTGCAGACACTTTCAAATTCAACCCTATTTCACGGCTTTTTTTTCAACAGTGACCTGTACTTGTTAAGCAATTCTGCCGGTCTCCTACTCTTGATATCATTAGTGCCAACGTGTACAACTATATCACCTTTTGTGCCCTTAAACGATGATATCTGCTATACAACGTCATCAACCTGTGCCCCTAGCAGACATACCCTGGTCCTGTTCCACCTATCCTTTTTAGAAAGCATGTTTCCCGTTTCCCTGACAATAGAGTCACCAACAACTACTAGTTCCTTTGGGACCAGTGCATTCTGCCTTGGGGGTTGCCGCTGTGTTGTGCGATGACCAAGTGCAAGCTCTGGCGTTGATGTGGGCAGCTGAGAGCTTGATGGGCCCCTCAATTTAGTTCCTTCGAGGGCATCCACCCTGTCCTTCAAGCTCTCATATAGGCCCATAAGAACGCTGAGTTGTCGCCTGATTTCGATACACTCCTTGCATCGCGCACACACAAAGACATCCCCCACGGCAATATCATGACCCGTACCTGAATGCTCCACAAACATCATGCAAGCTGTGCATTTTAGAAGGCTGTGATTTAGGATAGATGTGCGGAAATTTGCCTTTAGCCAGCGGGTGGTTGGTTGGTGGAACAGACTCCCATCACTTGTGGTGGAGGTTGATAGCCTAAATAAGTTGAAGGCTCAGCTGGACAGGTATTTTGAACGAACAGAGGGGTGAAGTGGAAGTGGGTTTTTTTTTTTTTTTGGCTGATGCTGCATAAGCTTGCTTTCTTGCATCAAATGCCTCTATTAATGCTAATGCTAATGGCAACTGTCCCCCTCAGTTCTCCTCTGAGCCACAGCACTTACATTAGCTCGAGCCTTTTGTTTTGCTGCTCTGGTCTGAGTCATGATTTCTTTTAATTTAAATAAAATTTCAATTTCAGTTTATAACCCTAACTTATCTCCCAACACAGTTATAACGGGATATATATTTTTTAGTGTCAAGTATTAATTATCTCCAAGTTCCCTTTATATAATTTCCGTATCAGTTATGTATTAATTAATTATGTTACGTTTGTAATCTAAGTCGGTATATGTATTTAGTTAAAAGTACAATTTAAGTGCCAACGAAGTTCAACAAGTTTAATAGATTTTACCGATCACTGAAAATATTATAACCTATACTATACTAACGCTAGCTAGGTTTGATATATAATGATCGTATGACAAAGACAAAGGCGGGAAGTTACGAATGGTAAATCTATGGACACTTAAGTATTAATTAACTTTCAAATCTTGCTGTCTCAATTCAGAATAAACTAATGATCCTTACTAGGTCTATAAGCTACTTACAAAAAATAATTTGATGTAAAAAATATTCAATAATCGGCTAAATATGGCTAAGAAACTTCTCATTCAGCGGAGTTGCGACTTGTAACACGTGGATACCCTTACCTTACCAATACTTTTATGCAATTGCAAGGCCGAGTAAAGAATAAATACACCAATTTATTCAGAAAATCACAAAATAATGCTATACTACTAAATTTAAATCAAAAGTTTTAGAAAAACAATAATTTCAAATCAATAAATAAGAAAAATCCATTTAGCGGCTTTGAACCCGTCTGGCCCCTACTAGCCTCGTCAGCCTCCTCTACTAGCCTCGTCAGCCTCCTATTGGATGATTGTTTTCTACAGTAACATGTTCAAGAGGCAAACAGAGGGAGTAATGCTCTTGATCTGATTATCAGCAGTGATTATTCATGCATTAAGAATTGCAGATAAAAGAAGCACTAGGTGGTTGTGATTGCAGTGTACTAGCATTAGCATTAGTAGAGGCATATGATGCAAAAAAGCAAGCTTATTCAGCATCAGCCAAAAAAAAAAAAAAACACACACCACTCCCATTTCACCCTTCCGTTCGTTTGAAATACCTGTCCAGTTGAGCTTTAAATTTGTTTAGGCTATCAACTTCAACAACAAGTGATGGAAGTCGGTTCCACCAACCAACCACCCGCTGGCCAAAGGCAAATTTCCGCACATCTATCCGACATCCGTCCTTCCTCAATTTGAATTTATGCCCTCTGAGGTGATTATTCTGAGCAAGATGAAGAATCCCATTGGCATTGAGCATGCTCAAACCATTCAAAGCCTTATACACCTCTATCGGATCACCTCGCCGGTGCCTAGTCTCCAGACTCTGTAATTTGCAAAACTTAAGCCTTTCTTCGTAAGAGCAACCCTTTGTTCCATTCACTAATCTTGTTGCCCTTCTCTGTACCCGTTCCAGCAGCTCTACATCCTTCTTGAAATGAGGCCTCCAGACCTGTATACAGTACTCAAGATGTGGCCTAACCATTGCCTTATACAAGGGAATAATCACCTCCTTATCCCTGCTAGAAAAATTCCTGTATATCATTGACAAGACACCATGAGCTACTCTTGCAGCTCGTCTGCACTGCTCAGAGAACTTCATATCTGCCTGCACAATTACCCCCAGGTCCTTTTCATTCTCCACCACTGTCAGTGTAGTACTGCAGAGTTGATACGTTGCTCCGGGATTGCTGTTTCCCATGTGTAGTATTTTACATTTGTCAATGTTAAACTTCATTTGCCACCTCTCAGCCCATCTGTTCAACCTTTCCAGATCCTGTTGCAGCAGCATAGCGTCAGTAGTGTCCTTAACAACCCTGCCAACCTTTGTATCATCTGCAAACTTGGACATTAAACTTGATATCCCATCATCAATATGATTCATAAACACCGAAAACAACAACGGACCCAACACTGAACCCTGAGGAACTCCACTAATAACATTAGTCCACGTTGAGCAGTGTCCATTGATTACCACTCTCTGTTTTCTGCCGCTCAACCATCCCCTTATCCATAGCAGCAATTTGCCTCCAATGCCACACTGCTCCAATTTGTGCAGCAGTCTTCCATGTGCAACAGTATCAAAAGCCTTTCTAAGATCCAAATATATAATATCAAAGTTATTCCCTGCATCCAGTTCTTTTGTGACTATATCATAGTATCCAATCAAATTGGTCAGGCAAGACCTGCCCTTAACAAAACCATGCTGCATCTTAGCTGTAACTGAATTCTTGTCTAGATGATCCTGCAGTGCTTCTTTAACCAGTGGCTCCATTAATTTATCTGTAACAGAAGTTAAACTAACAGGTCTATAATTACTTGTGTCAGCCTTTGATCCTCCTTTGTGAATTCGGGTTACATTTGCATATCTCCAGTCTATGGGTACCTCCCCTGAGTCCAAAGAAGCTCTCATAATTATAGCTAGGGGTTTGCTTACTTCCTTTGCTGCCTCCTTTAATATAACTGGATAGATCCCATCCACCCCAGGTGCCTTTTTTATGTTTATCCTCAACAATCTCTCCTCCACTTTCCTCTCAGTTATTACAAAATCATCCAGCTCACTGCCAATGTTTACTTTACCTACATCATTCTCCGTCCTGAATAACTCCTCATGCGTGAATGTAGATGCAAAATACTCGTTTAGATTGTTAGCCACCTGAGCAGGATCCTCAACTGTTGAACCATCAATATCCAGTGGACCAATCTGATTCATCCCTTTCCTTCTTGAGTTTAAATATGTAAAGAACTCTTTTCTGTTTTTCTTTGCATCCTTTGCCAAGGATTTTTCGTAGTCTGCCTTTGCCTGCCTAATCTCCTTTGTGACTTGGTTACAGACCAACTTATATCTATCATAGGCTTCCATGTCACCCATTAATTTGTATGTATCCCATGCATTTTTGTTCTCTGCCACATGTCTCATTAGTTCATCTGACAACCATTTAGGCCTAAACCTTGAACAATATTTCTTAGTTGGTATGTAAAGCCTGGTAGCCTCCAAGATTAGTTCCTTGAATGCTTCCCATTTTGAGTTTGCTGTTGGTAACATCATCAGTTGGTCCCACTGTATAGAATTTAAATACTGTCTCAGACCATCATAGTCGCCTTTACGAAAACAAAAACCCTTCCCTTTACCTCTGATGGTAGTTACCTCCTTGAGTAAATCCCACTTCAACACACTGTGTGCCACCTAGTGGTTCATTTATCTGCAGATTCTTAATGCATGAAGAATCACTACTGATAATCAGATCAAGAGTATTGCTCCCTCTTGTTGCCTCACGAACATGCTGATGTAGAAAACAATCATCCAATAAATCCACAAAAGCCTTGCTAGTGTGCGAGTGACCAACCCACAAATTCCAGTCAATATCTGGGAAATTAAAATCCCCCATTATAAGACTCTGATTTACCTGCCCACTCTATTTCCCTGTACAATATCTTATTATACTCATCAGAGTCATTAGGCCTATAGCACACTCCTACTCTCAATTTTGATTTCCCTATGCTTATGTCACACCAAACTGACTTGTCACTGCCCTGTCCATCGATGTCGACTGGCTTCACTTCCTTGGACTTTATGTGTTTCTTAATTAATAGCATAACCCCTCCTCCCCTCTTGTCCTGTCTATCCTTTCTATACACATTGTATTCCCCAAATTACAGTTCCGCATTACTTATATCTGTGTGACACCACGTCTCTGATATCCCAACAATATCTGCCTTTGATGTTTTGAGCAATACCTCAAATTCATCAAATTTATTTACGAAACTCCTAGCATTGGTGTACACGCAGGTATACATGCACCTGTTTCTATTCTTAGCTACCCTAACACAACCCATGTGCTTACTTGTACCGCAATGACTCCCAGCAGTCTCTGAAATATCCTGCATCTTGTTTTTCAGGCTTCTGCTCATTTCAATTGAAGCAGTGCAAGAATCACTTCCACCTCTGCCAGTGGCTACTGTTAATCTATTAGTCCTTGTATCCCCCCCCCAACTAGCAGTTTTCCGACCCACCTAACACTGCCTCGACAGCATCAGCAAAAATTCTTGCACCCTTTCTATTTAAGTGTATCCCATCCCTGTAGAAGCAATTTCTCCTGTTAACAAGTACAGTCCAGGCTGAAAAAAATTCTACCCCTTGAGCCTTGCACAATCCCTCCAGGGCCGAATTGATCGACAAGGCTCTCATCATATACTCCCTCCTATCGTGTCTGGCAGAATTGCAGACACTTTCAAATTCAACCCTAATTCGCGGCTTTTTTTCAACAGTGACCTGTACTTGCTAAGTAATTCCGCCGGTCTCCTACTCTTAATATCATTAGTGCCAATGTGTACAACCATATCACCTTTTGTGCCCTTAAAAGATGATATCCGCTCTACGTCATCGACTTTTGCCCCTGGCAGACATACCCTGGTCCTATTCCACCTATCCTTTTTACAAAGCATGTTCCCCGTTTCCCTGACAATAGAATCACCAACAACTACTAGTTCCTGTGGGACCAGCGCATTCTGCCTTGGGGGCTGCCTCTGTGTTGCCTGATGACCAAGTGCAAGCTCTGGCGTTGATGTGGGCAGCTGAGAGCTTGATGGCCCCCTCAATTTATTTCCTTCGAGGGCATCCACCCTGTCCTTCAAGCTCTCATAAAGGCCCATAACAAGGCTGAGTTGTCGCCTGATTTCCTTGCCTGATACCCACTAGGAAGTCTGGGTGCGAGTTAGCCTGTGCGGACGAAGCTCCTTGAAGCTCTTGGAACAGAGAAGTTTTTCCTGATTTATTTTCTGATTTATTAGCTTAAATTGTCATATTAACTTATTTTCTAGAGTAGCTTTATATTCCTAGTTACGATACTTAGTTTAAAGTTTAACTTAGAGATTTTGTAGGTATTACTTAGTATCGGTAACGGTATCAAATCCACGTGTTACAAATTGAACGAGAGGTCTTGTTTTTTTAACCAAATTTTTTTTAACCAAAAACCCCTCCTTCTACCCACAATAGTGGGTAGAAGGAGGGGTTTTTGCTTTTGTAAAGGTGGGCTCGCAAAGTTTTTACATTTTTCACAGTGGGACCAACGGATGATTTTACAAACAGCAAATCCTAAATGGGAAGACTTCATGGAATTAATCTTGGAAGCTACTAGGCTTTTCATACAAACTAAGAAACACTGTTCAAAGTTTAGGCCTAAACGGATGTCAGATGAACTAATGAGTCTCATGGCAGAGAAGAAAAATGCATGGGATGCATAAAAATTATGAAGCGACACAAAAGCCTATGGTAGATATAAGCTAGTCTGTAATCAAGTAACAAAGAAGGTTAGGCAAGCGAAGGCAGGTTACGAGAAATCTTGGCAAAGGATGCAAAGAAAAACAAAGAATTCTTTACTTATGTAAGCTCTAGAAGGAATAGATTGGATACTATGATGTGGTCATAAAGGAACTGGATACAAAAAATAATTTTGATATCATATACTAGGATTTTAGGAAAACATTTGATGTTGTTGCACCTGGAAGACTGCTGTACAAATCGGAGAAGTATGGCATTAACAGAAAGTTGCTACAATGTATAAAGGGATGGTTGAGTGGGAGAAACAGAGAGTGATAAATCAGTAGACACTGCTCTTCATGGACTAATGTTATTATTGGAGGCCCCCTTGGTTTGGTGTTGGGCCTGTTGTTTTGTGTACAGGCTTTACCCAGTTTACGTAATACTTAACTTATGGAAATTCGACTTGACATAAGTTTTTGCCTGCCTTTGCAAACTTAAAAAAAATCATGGAAATGTATTTTACATCCTGTAGGAATAAATAAAGGCATCATGAAAATATCGTAATGTGAACCGAATAACACATTATTTTATTATTATTTTTTTTTTTTGGTAATTCATTCCAAGACCTCTGAAAATTTCAGAAGCTGAAATTTTCGCTATATAATTAAGCTACTTATCTCTCTAAAAGGTCATTTTATAATGGAAATTACATTACACTTTCATTGTTATCATATGTCCCGTTATAAGAATCAATTTTGCATGCCTTTGTGATATTTTTCTAAAACGCATTTCTGGAGGTCACTACCATAAAACAATAAAAACAATTTGCAATTTCGGGTTTATTGGGCTTTTCTGTTAGTACAATCTATTATAAATGGGTAGTAAGCCGATCTTATTGCATTTGCGATAATACCAATAACTGGAATTCTGTGGGTTTTTATGTTATGGTATTATGGTGAAATGTGTTCCCCTTAACTGAAATCTTCACTCATATAAAAAACATAAATAAAATTTCAGAATCTTCTCTTCATTCCTATTTACTTATTACAATGGTGGGGGGAAAGCTACCAACGGAATGTGAAAGTTGTGGCAGAGCTAGGAAACGAAACAAAATTGATTTAGAAATGAAGATGATTAATTAAGAAGTATGAAGCAGGACAAAGTTTGTCATCTATTGCAAGAAATTAGGTCTCACTGCTTCAACAGTGAATACTATTTTAAGAGACAGTGCATGTATAAAAGAACATGTTAAAGGATCAATGCATTTAAGATCAACAGTGATCACAAAACTAGCATTCATGCTAGTTTTGTGATCACTTCGATATAGCACTTTTGTGCTGTATCGAAGATGGTAAAGCTATTAATAATGTGGATGGAAAATCAGATTCAGAAGCAAGTGCCCCTGAGTCTAATGACCATTCAAGAAAAAACAAGAAGTATTTATGAAGACATTAAGGATAAGTATGACAAACCTAAAGTCAAGTTCACGGCAAGCAAGGGTGGTTTAATAGGTTTAAGCATCATGCACTGTTTCCTTAACGTTAAAGTATGCAGTGAAGTCACCAGAGCCAATTCTGCAGTGGCAGAGAAATTTTGTGATGTGTTGGAAAAAACCACTTCTAAATTTCCACAGCCCTCAACCTCTGCAGTGGCATACTTTTCAGCTGGAGACATTGATTCTGGCAATAATGCTCGAAAGATAAAACTTGCTGACATTATGCCTGTCTTCGCCCTATTTTGTAATTTTTGTAATTTTGTACACTTTTGTAATTATATTACAAAATGATATTGATGATGGTATATCAAGCTTAATGTCCAAGTTTGCAGACGATACAAAGGTTGGCAGGGTTGTCAAGGACACTACTGACGCTATGCTGCTGCAACAGGATCTGGAAAGGTTGAGCAGATGGGCTGAGAGGTGGCAAATGAAGTTTAACATTGACAAATGTAAAGTACTACACATGGGAAACAGCAACCCCAGAGCAACGTATCAACTCTGTGGTACTACACTGACAGTGGTAGAGAATGAAAGGGACTTGGGGGTGGTTGTGCAGGCAGATATGAAGTTCTCTGAGCAGTGCAGACGGGCTGCAAGAGTAGCTCATGGAGTATTGTCAATGATATACAGGAATTTTTCCAGCAGGGATAAGGAGGTGATTATTCCATTGTATAAGGCAATGGTCAGGCCACATCTTGAGTACTGTATACAGGTCTGGAGGCCTCATTTCAAGAAGGATGTAGAGCTGCTGGAACGAGTACAGAGAAGGGCAACAAGATTAGTGAATGGAACAAAGGGGTGCTCTTACGAAGAAAGGCTTAAGTTTTGCAAATTACAGTGTCTGAAGACTAGGCACCAGCGAGGTGATCTGATAGAGGTGTATAAAGCCTTGAATGGTTTAAGCATGCTCAATGCTGATGGGATTCTTCCTCTAGCTCAGAAAAATCACCTGAGAGGGCATAAATTCAAATTGAGGAAAGACAGATGTAGGATAGACGTGCGGAAATTTGCCTTTAGCCAGCGGGTGGTTGGTTGGTGGAACAGACTTCCATCCCTTGTGGTGGAGGTTGATAGCCTAAATAAGTTTAGGCTCAGCTGGACAGGTATTTTGAACGAACAGAGGGGTGAAGTGGAGGTGGGTTTTTTTTTTTTTTTTTTTTTTGGCTGATGCTGCATAAGCTTGCTTTCTTGCATCAAATGCCTCTACTAATGCTAATGCTAATTTTTCCTGCACATGAGATAAAAAAATTGATTAAATTAATTTTGTTTACAAGTTCGTTGAACATTTCTTTTTTGCTTCAATCAAATTCAGCATGCGTAGTTGTGAGTGCTGCATAAGCATTTAGGGAAATTCCGACTTACATAAAATTCAACTCACGTACAGTTTAGTGGAATGCAACTCTTAAGTAAGTCAGGGAGTTCCTGTATTTATCAATGATATTGATGAAGGTATATCAGGCTTAATGTCCAAGTTTGCAGATGATGCAAGAGTAAAGACAGTACGCTACTTCAACAGGATATAGATAACTTGGGCAGATGGGCTGAGAAGTGGCAACTGAAGTTTAACATTGACAAATGCAAAGTACTGCATATGAATAGCAGTAAACCCAGAGAAACTTATCAACTGTATGGTATTACACTCTGGGAAGTGGAGAATGAGAAAGACCTGTGGGTAATTGTGCAGTCAGGTGCGAAATTCTCTGAGCAGATGGGCTGCCAGAGCAGGTCACGGAGCATGTCAGTAATATACAGGAATTTTGCTAGCAGGGTTAAGGAGGTGATTATCCCTTTGTACGAGGCAAAAGTCAGGACACACCTTGAGTATTGTGTACAGGTGTGTTGGCCTCATTTTAGGATGTAGAGTTGCTAGAATGAGTACAAAGAAGGACAAGATTGGTGAGGAGAACAAAAGGGTGCTCTTACCAAAAAAGGCTTAAGTTCTAAAAATTGCAGTCTGGAGACTAGGCACCTGCAAGTTGATCTGATTGAGGTGTATAAGGCCTTGAATAGTTTGAGCAGGCTCAAATGCTGATGGGATTCTTCCTCTTGCTCATATTATGAACTTAAGGGGGCATAGATTCAAATTGTGGTTGTAGAATAGATGTGCGATAATTTGCCTTTAGCCAGCGGGTAGTTGATTGTTGGAACAGACTTCCAACTGTTGTTTTGGAAGTTAATAGCGTAAATAAATTCAAGGCCTAACTATAGATGAACATTTGGAGTGAAATGGATGGGTGAAATGGGAAGGATTTTTTTTTGGCTGATGCTGTATAAGCTTGCTTTCTTGCATCATATGCCTCAAATAATGCTAATACTAATAATTACCTCCTTATCTCTATTAGCTAGCTAAATTCTTATATATCATTGATATGACCTGCTTTGGCAGCCTGTCTATACTGCTCAGAAAACTTTGTATCCGACTTCATAATTACCTCCAGGTCTTTTTCATTCTCTTCCATCCTGAGTTTAGTACCACACAGTTTCTGCCCTTCTCTGGAGTTATGGCTACTTGTTATTAATGATTATGTTGATATAATAATAACACATCCCCGAATGTTATTTATTAAATGCCTTTCATTATATACATTATGTACTGTTGAGGGTAATGATAGCCATGGCAAATAGTGTTAAAATGATAAGAAGAGAGATGACAAATGGTATATAAAAAAAAAAAAAAAATAGAAAAACCTAAGAAAAAATGAGTTAGCAAATAGATTCTGCCCACTTAGCCCAATGCACTGAATTAAAAAAAAAAAAAAAAAACAGGGCTTTTGTTATTTTTAATAGTTTACATTCCTTTTGCAACACACTCATCCAGAGATTTACAATTATTCCTTCCCCTTGGTGGGGTTGGGTGTAGGTCAACCCTGCAATTCTATATTTTCCCTTTTACTTTCTGAATATTTTCCCCTCCTCCTTCCATAATTTGGGCAGTTTCACTGATGTGCAAAGAAAATCTTTGTAATTGCCCATTTGTTGAGTTTGGTTATGGTATAGTTTTCACTGCAGGTATACTGCAGCTTGTGTGTGTGCATATATAAATGCTTACATAACACTTTGTATACTATTGATTGTGGCATTAGTAATTGACAAGTGACAGTCCTTTTGGACATCTGGATCCACTTATTGTTTGTTTCTGATATGTACAACCAAGAGCTGATCAGTTACTATCTTTTTCATGAAGGATGCTGCCCATCGTTTTAAACAAATTTATGTCAAGTATAGATTGATAGTTGTGGTCCTTTAATTATTGTAGCTACTACCACCATCATCAACAGACCACAACTACCGATAAAGTTGTTGCTGCCACAAGTTAGTTTTGGCAGTGCCATTTTCAATAACTCTTATGTCACACTTTTCAATGCTGTTATTTGTTGACTTTGTTTAGCAGATCAATAAAGTTGTCTGATTTTCTCTAAACAATGGGACAAATTATTTTTCTGTATCTCATTTACTTTTTTAAAAATTAGTTGTTCGGTTGTAAAGATAATTTATTGCCTTGTATATTGTACTGAATGATTTTTGTTAATAGAGATTAAATTTTACATGGCTTATCTGTTTTATGGTATTTAATATGATTGGTTGTTTTTATAATGCATATGAAAATTAATTTATAGATATTTGACACTAGTCTGGATGAAATGATTGAAGACCTCGAACAGGTAAGCTAAAAGTGAAAGTTGACCTACTGAATACTAACTTAACCTTATACTTCATATTCTTTCTCGCTCCATGCTAAATTTAGCCCTCTTAAAATCTATATCCAGTTTTTTTTTTTTTTTTTATTGGGCTCCAAATTTTGTGAATCTGGACTGTCTATTTCATATACTATATAATTTATATATTTGGCTACCACTTTTGGATTCGCTGGGTTATTACCACAAGCTGATGAAGAGTAATAAATTTTGAAGTAGCTGCTATTCTTTTTTTTTTTAACAGGTATGGATTATTGATATATAAACAATATATAAACGATAGCATCAGGAAAATAAAAGCTTGAAGCCAAAAAATAAATAAATCTTGTTTCAAAAACTTCAAGTTTCATTTTGTTAGAATTTTAACAAAATATTGTGTTTTAAAAATTGTCCTTAATTTATATAATGATGCACTTTTAAGAGCAGACAGCAATAACATATGCTAATAAAAAATCTTGCAATGTCTTCTTCAGCAAATTCCAACTTTAGGGCAGGATAGTTTGGCATATAGTAGTCATAATATATGAAATCTAATGAAAAACTTCCAATTTTTTTTTTTTTTTAAATTAGGGTGCATATAACATGTATATTAGTGGTCTCATAGTCCCCCCCCCCCCGATGATATGAGGTGCTTCAAGTGTTCCTGCCACTTTCTTCACTGTGTGCCATTTGAGTTCAGATGTCACATTCTCTTGGATGGTTACAATATCTTGAAATTCTTGTCCTTTCAGCTTCATTTTGAGTTTGAAGAAGAGAAAAAATTGCACAAGGAAAGTCAGGTGAATTTGGAGGGGGGAGGGATACTATAAGAATGTTTTTTTGGGCCAAAATTTCATGAATAGAGAGTGTGGTGTGTGGGCAGGAACATTTTCAGTGGTGAAGTTAAACATCTTGTAGTGTTTTTATCTCAATTTTTCTCTCAATCAAATTAGAACCTCTTTATAATAGCCTGGTTTGCTGCCTGCCCATTCTAAAAAATTCATAATGAATGATACACTGAATGTTGAAATGAACAAGCAACAATTGTTTTCATATGTGGCTAAACCTGATTTTTTTTTAACCAGGGTAGTTTTGACAATTTCCACTAGGATGATTGAAATTTTGTTTTGGGATTGCAGCCATGCACCATCACCAGTAACAACACAACTGGTGAAATTAGAATCAATTTCCACCCTTCCTTTCAGCTCCTTGTTTGGTTCTCTGGTGAACCTTTGTTCATCATTCAATAGTCTGTGAACCAATTTGGCTGATGCTTAATGCATGCCAAAGTTTTCAGTTCAAGTTACCGTGCGTGATCCAAAGGTGATTTACAGTTCATCAATGGTTTCTTGGATTGTTAATTGCTGATCGGAATGAATTTTTTTGTGCACTTTAAGCAATCATTTCATCACTGCTTGAAATTGAAAACAAAGCCGAATGTTGGTCATCTTTGACAGATTCCTCACCATTTTGGAAATGTTTCATCCACTAATATATGATGGTCTTACTTTAAGAAACATCACAAAATACAGCTCATAACTAAAGGGTTCCACTCTATTTTTCCTGTTATTCAAGAAAAACTTGTTCTGTTTTCATATCCATTACAGTTGTGACAGAGGCCTAAGACATTTCTGAACTTGAACATATGCTGCTCATTACTGGTTTTGTGGAGCAGGAAGCAACTGAAACCAGTAATGCAGTGACTACACCTCCTATTATTTTTGTCTACCTTTCTACCACCACGTTTCTTTTTTATTAATTTTTGATCTTACCTTGTATGCCCTATGATACTTAGAAGTATTTGAACATGGGTATTTTTCAAGAAAATGAACATTTATTAAAAAAATTAATTTGACCTAAATAAAACTGTAATCATTATGGGAATACTTTATTATTGGTGTGAAACTATTTATCTGGTACCCAGTAAAATGGCTAATCTTGAAAACTGGCTGTTTTTGAAAATAATTGCCCAAAATCTGCAAAATCATAATTTAAAATTGATGCATATTAGTTCATTTGAGATCATCACAATGGATGCTATGTATAGATGGATCTGGTAAAGCATAAGGAATAATTTGAGCAAGCAAAGTAAACCATTCTTGAGATGTGGAGCAGAACAAGTTTAAGAAATAGTACAGAATACTGTGACATGTCTTTTGTAAATGCCTTACAAAAAGCGAAACCTCTTTAAAGATATTGGTTACTGTCATTTGGATATTAAGCAGCTTTTATGTAACTCCAAATTAGCATTAGTAGAAGCATGTGATGCAAGAAAGCAAGTTTATACAGCATCAGCCAAAAAAAAAAAAAAAAAAAACTCCTTCCCATTTTGCTCATCCATTCACACCAAAAGTTAGCTGGCTAAAGGAAAATTTCTGCACATCTATTCTACAACTGTTTTTCTTCAATTTGAATTTATGACCCCTTAGGTTCATAATCTGAGCAAGATGAAGAATCCCATTAGCATTGAGCCTGCTCAAACCATTCAAAGTCTTATACACCTCAATCATCACCTCGCAGGTGCCTAGTCTCCAGCCACTGCAATTTGCAGAACTTCAGCCTTTCTTAGTAAGAGTACCCCTTTGTTCCCCTCACCAATCTTGTTGCCCTTCTCTGTACTCTTTCTAGCAACTCTACATCCTTCCTAAAATGAGGCTTCCAGACTACGCAGTACTCAAGGTGTGGCCTGACCATTGCTTTATACAAAGGGATAATAACCTCCTTATCCCTGCTAGCAAAATTCTTGTATATTATTGACAAGACCCCATGATCTGTTCTGGCAGCCTGTTTGCACAGATCAGAAAACTTCATATCTGACTGCACAATTACTCCCAGGTCTTGTTCATTTTCTACCACCCTAAATGTAGCACCACACATTTGGTATGTTTCTCTGGGGTTACTACCCATATACAGCAATTTGTATTTGTCAATGTTAAACTTCAGTTGCCACTTCTAAGTCCATCTGTTTAAGTTATCTGTATACTGTTGCAGTAGTGTACTACTGTTATTAACAACCCTGCCAACCTTCGTATCATCTGCAAACTTCGACATTAAGCCTGATATACTGTCATCAGTATCATTGATGAATACAGAAAACAACAATGGGCCCAACATTGAACCCTGGCAGACTCCACTAATAACATTAGTCCACAAAGAGCAGTGTACAGTAGTCTTCCATGTGCAACAGTATCAAAAGCTTTCCTGAAATCCGAGTATATGATATCAAAATTATTTTTTGACCACATCATAGTATCCAAACAAATTGGTGAGACGAGACTTCCCCCTAACAAACCCCTGCTGTGTCTGAATTATTACTGTAGTCCTGTCTAGATGATCCTGCAATGCCTATTTAACCAGTGACTCCACTATTTTCCCCAGAACAGAAGTTAAATTAACAGGTCTGTAATTACTTGGGGCACCCTTTGTCCCCCTTTCTAAATTGGGGATACATTTGCACATCTCCAGCCCTTGGGGATCTCTCCTGAGTCCAAGGATACTCTCAGATTATGGCTATGGGTTTGCTTACTTTCTTTGCTGCCTCTTTTAATATAAACTGGATAGATCCCATCTATCCCAGTTGCCTTTCTTATCTTTAACTTTGACAATTTCTCCTCCACTTTGCTCTCTGTTATTGCAAAATCCTTTAGCCCCCCCCTGTTAGAATTTAATAAGCTTCTGTCCACGTCCCTACAGAATTCCTCATGTATGAATGTAGATGCAAAATACTCATACAGTTTGTCAGCTTTCTGAGCAGGATCATCAAGTCAAACCATCGATATCAAGTGGACCAATGGATATCAAGTGAACAATAAAATTTTAATTGGGCTTCATAATCAGGTGAATAATTTACAGCCACCCTGTGTATACCATATATTAGTATCATTTGGGCTTTGATGAATGCCTGACTTTTCTTCAGCTGATCAGGTGAGGATTCACAGTAATTAAAAATTATTGTGAGGATTCCCAATAATTTTGAATTATTGTGAACCCCCTGCCTTGATTGTTTTTTTTCTTATTAGGTTGTATTTGACTTTATTTTTAAGAAACATTGTGAAATTTTATATGAATATAGTCATATACAGGGTTTTTCAAAAGTGATGGTCAATAATTTAAAGGTGAAGTGTACAGACTACAATATGCAAAAAAATCCTAGTAAACACGGGTCCTTAAGTGAATCATTTTCGAGATATTGCACATTTCTAGTTGGGATCTACCACTGACGTGTTTGTTTAGGTTAGGTTATGCTCATTCTCTCCCTTTCCCCTTTCTCAATGCTCTGAGACGTAGCTGGCATACTAGTACTTGTCAAAGGATAGTCAACATGGAAAGAGATTACAGCAACAAAGAGTATGCAGACATGCACTTCATGTATGGTAAAGCCAACGGCATTGCATTCGAGGCTGCACCTTTGTACCAAGAAGCATTTCCCCACCGAAAGGCCCAACAGGTGCACATTCATCAGGGTACATCAACGCCATAAAGAACAGGGGCACTTCACACATGGAGTATGAGCAGGTAGGCCCAGAAGCATAACACCTGATGTAGAGGAAAGGGTGTTAGAAAGAATAGAACAAAATCTAGGAATTTCGACAGGGAGGGTTGCTCTGCAAGAGTGTGTACTGAGTCAAAGCAGTGTGTGGTGAATTTTACATTGCCAATTACTGTACCCCTACTATATCCAGCTTGTACAAGGTCTCAGCAGTACAGACTGCCCTCCCAGAGTGCTCCCATAGTCAGTGGCAGATCTTAACAGAAAATGTGCATTATCTTGAAAATGGTTCATTTGCGGCCCGATGTTCACTAGGACATTTATGCTTATTTTAGTTTGTACTTTTCACCTTTAAATTATTGACCATCATCTTTTAAACACCCTGTATAAATATACAGGGTGTATCTAAATTATTCACCTGATTATGAAGCCCAATTAAAATTTTATTGTTGTAGGTATTGTAAAATGGTTTCCGCTCATCATAAAGTAACGTCACGAATTTCTTATCACACAACTGCACTTTGTTAAACCTCCACATGGGCACCATTGGTAGCATGTAGGATGTTAGACAGTAACCAATTACATTCCAAGCATTTTGAAGCATCTCTTGAGAAATATCACTGCCCTGTTCAATCCGATCTTTTAATTGTGTGATGTTGTTAACTTATTTTTTGCATACACTTTGTTATGTAGCCCCATATAAAGAAATCCATAGGTGTGACATCTGGAGAATGAAGAGACCATGGAATGGGACACCATCTCAACTGATCCATCGGTTAGGAAATTTTTTATTGAGGAAATTGCATATGTGAGCTCCAATGTGGTGGTGCTCCATCTTGCTGATGAAACACATGGCTGCATATCTTCCAACTGAGGTGCAGCATACAATTTGAGCATGTCTAGGTAATTTGCAGCGTTCATGGTGTTTTTGTGGAAGAAAGATGGCCCAGTCACCTGGCTGAAGGACAGTTTGCTCTACATGTTTATCTTGTGACTATTACATCCGTGTTCATAAACTGAGTGGGTATTTTCAGATCTTCATACAGTAATAGTTACAGTATTTGCCGTACAAGGGGGCACAAGGAAGCCAGATGCTTTTGCTGTACTGGCCAAAAAAAAAAAAAAAAAGTAGTAGATAAGAAAATACAAATTATGTGCTTTTCTCCTCACATAAGTAACTATCCAGTTGACCTTTGAATTTATTCAACTCTCAGCCTCAACTACCTGCAAAGGCAGTTCCACAATCAACGACTCACTGGCTAAAAGAAAATATATGACAATTGTGTCTGTTAATGTTACCAGACAGGTTGAATAATGTCACTTCATCAGTGAAAACAGCATTTTCCAGAAAGTGTTCATCTTCATCTATATGGTTGAGAAGGTACACAGCAAATTCCTCTCATTGTAAGGCTTAATTTCCTGGTTAATTTCCATTGTAAGGCTTAATTTTCTCTTGTGAACCACCCTGTACAATGTTGCTTGCAATGTTTGTAGCTGCAGGCTTGGCTGGCAGATTGATTTTGTAGGACTTCGGGTAAACACTTTCTGAATTTCCAAAACTTTATCTGCAGATACATTAGGCCTATTTGCTCCTTTCTGGTTCAACACTACTGGGTTCTTGAAACTGTTTCAACCATTACCTCATTGAGTGTTCTGTAGGTGGATCTCTCTGGAATTTCCATTGAAAACATCTCTTTACAGTCACTGGAGATTTGATATCCCACAGCCACAACATGCACATTGCATTTTCCTGTACTGTCACAATGCTTGCTGGGATCAAGGATGCTAACCAAATGTTATACCTATTACAATAAAATTTTAATCAAGCTTCATAATCACATATATAATTTATAAACACCCTGTATGTTAAATGGTAAATATGATAAATATATGTTGAGGACCACAACCATTGTGTAGAAGTTTTCCATAAATGCAACTAATCATTTCATCATCCATCAACCCATTTTTGCGATGCTTCTTTCTACCCTTCTCTCATTGGTCTTTAATAATTTATTGATATGGAGGGCAGTGATTTGGCTATTGGATAATATTTCACTTTCACTGCTGAGTGTATTATGTAGCATAACTATGATGGTTATGCATTTTCAGAGCATGTATGAACATTGTATGTACAGCTAATCCAGATTTTGTACTTTGCACCCGAGGCCTCAATTTGGTGGGTTTTTTTTTTTTTTTTTTGGGTAGTTGTTGGCGCATCAGCTTCTGTGGCCATAATGCACCTCCAAAGGTTTTTGCAGTACTTTGATCCAAGCCTGAGGCGCGATTCGAACCCACGACCTTTGGGTTGCTAGGCCAATTTGGTGGCATCAGCAAATTAGCAGAAAGAAACTAGTGACTACCATTTAGCAGTTTAGTAGCAGACTTGATCTCTAAAGTAAAGGATTCTTGAGAAAATATTTTTGTTTGGACCTATAAGTGTATGAGTGGTCTTAGCAAGCTCTCCTGAGATGTTCTTTGGTTCTCCTGGTACAGTCTGGCTCTATAGTAGCAAGCAACTTTGCAGCTGCTATTTGTCACTCTTAGCAGTGAAAGTGTTAAATAATATTTACTAAATTTACTTATTATTAAAAATTACAAGTCATGTAGCAATCAATAGATTTTTCTCTTGGTGTTTTTACAGCTGTCTTTATTACTTTTGCCCTTCTTTTATCACCTGCTGTTTAACTCTTTAATATTTTAAGAAAAACAGGCTAGCATGTTTACTAAAGGTTCCTTCAATATGGAGAAGTTTTCTCTTTTTTCCAGTGCTGTTCATTGAGTGCATTTAGCCAAGGTACAGTATTGGGTATATGAGGGGATAGCAAAAAGTTTGTACCCTGACCTAGAAGAAACACCAGTAGAAAGATGCCATTTTTAATATAAGTTGTCTACATATTCAATAACTAACATGTGAAATTTCATTCCTGTAGGTGATTGTACACCAGAGATGGAGCCTGGAATCTGAGGAAAGACGCTATGGTTGACAAAGTGGAGTATTGAGCAGTGATCAATTTCCTGCATTTGCAGGACAAGAAAGCTTAGGAAATTGACAAAGAAATGAAAGCTGTGTATGAGCAGAATTGTCCATCCTATGACTGTAAAAAAAAGTGGAAATAGGAGTTTGTGCAGTCTACAAGTGTCTTTGACAAGCCAAGAGAAGGAACACCATCAACATCCACAGACAGTGAGATGGCTGCAAAGGTTGAGCAGCTGGTGCTGAGTAATAGACGTGTGACAATTCATTTCATCACAAATGCAGTGGAAATTAGTTACGGGTCTGCCTACGGCATTTTACATGGCCATTTGCACATGTCTAAGGTCTCCGCATGATGGGTTCCAAGATTGCTGACACCTTTGCAGAAGCAGCGTTGAATACAATGTTCTCGCCAGCTGTTGGATTTGTGTAATGTGGATGTTGAGAACCTTTTTGATTGGTTGGTGACAAATGACAAATGCTGGGTGTACCAGTATGATCTGGAGACTAAAGACATTTCAAAGCAGTGGAAGCACAACTCCTAAAAAGGCAAAGACCACTCCATGTGCGAAGAAGGTGATGTTGTCCATGTTTTGGGACAGAAAAGGGATTATCCTGACAGATTACCTACTTTGTGGTTCCACACTTACCGGAGAATACTACAGAAATCTTTTGAAAAAGTTATGCAATGCTTTGAAGTTGAAAAGTCATGGAACATTAACCAAAGGTGTCTGTCTTCTCTAAGACAATACACCAGCTCACATGGCCATTTCCACTACCAACTTTGTTGCCTAGTGCGGCTTCGAACTACTGCAGCACCTACCCTATTCTCCTGACCTAGCACCATCAAACTTCTTGTTTCAAGAAATGAAGAAAACATTGTGTGGACACTGCTTCAGTTCATATCAGGAAGTCATCAATGAAGTGGAATTGTGATTTCAGGCAAAAAAAAGTGCTGATTTCTATGATCAAGGCATTAAACAACTGATCCATAGATGGGAGAAATGTGTTACTATACATGGAGAGTACATAGAAAAAGATTAAAGTTCCTGTGAAGTTTCACCTTTCTAGTGCTATTATTTCTAGGTAAGCATATGAACTTTTTGATAACCCCCTCGTATGTATTGTTGAGAATACTATAAAATCTGTAAGCCAGCATGTCTCATAAACCCAAGATTACTAGATAAAATGGGCTGATATCTGTATTTTGCTCCTTTTCATTAACAAAGCAGTTATTAGCTACAAGGGTGAAAAAGGACTCATTAGCTGTATCCTTACAATAAAATCACTGTAAAAAATTAAATAGAGATAGAATAGTTAAAATACCAATTTTTTTGTTTTTTTAACTATCTCGGAACATGTAACAACAGATTGAAAGATGGAATAAATTTTAATGCTCTTATCTCTGTTAATGCTGGGTGCAGAGCTTCTGTCACTTCAAAATTATCCATTGTATGGGCCATTAATAATTGTGACATCATGCAATCTTATTGATTAACTTATCTTATTCAAGTAACTGAAAGCCCTCTAAGCGGTTTTTTCTCCATCATTATGGGGATGGTTGTATTTTAATAACCATGAATTTTCGGCTCTGAATGAAAGAAAATGTTTTTAAAGCTCATTATTTTAAACAAAATTAATTGTGAAACGTGTAAAGCTAAATTTACAAATACTATAAATTAAAAATAAGAATATTTTGAATTTTATTTACACATATTTGTATTGCATTTTTTAAAAAAAATGCAAAAGTCAAGAAAAGGAATAGAGAGAGCTGGAATAACTTTGTCTCAAAATTAGAAAGAGACCTAATAAAACTAAACCCAGTTACTTATAAAATCTTAAATAACTTAAATCAGGAGACAAGAGAAAATATAAGAATTTATGTGATAGGTAAATCTACATGGTTGCAATACTTCCAGAACTTTGGACACATAGTATGAAACAATTAGAAATGCCAAAATCAAAAAAATAACTTAGAAGAAATTTCCATACAAGAATTAAATGGAGAATTAACAAGTTTTAAGAACAAAAATTCACCAGAAGATGATGGTATCAGCATAGAGTTGTTCAATTATGCTGACAATACTTTAAAATTGAGACTTATATGGCAAAAAAACCAAATATGGCACTGCAAAGCCCACCAGAATCTTGGCAGAAAGCCATAGTCATTCCAATATATAAAAAAGGCAATCACAAAGACTGTGAAAATTACAAAGGAATAAGTCTCCTTAATAGTGGCTATAAAATATTTGCAAAAATAACAAAAAACCAACTAGAGATTTACTATAGTGATAAAATTGGAGAACAAAATGGATTTAGGAAAGGTAGATCTTATGCAGATGGTTTTTTTAATCTGAAATTACTTATCAAAAAAACACAACGAGTTAAACAAATACACATAGCATTCATTGATTATAAGAAAGCCATTGACTGTGTGGAAGGAAATAAGCTTTTAGAAATATTAGTTGGTGATGAAACTCCCAACCAAATAATAGTTGCAATCTATAATATATATATAGAGAGAACTCAATCACAATTAAATTGGGAACAGAAATATCAAATTGGAAACCAAGGAATTGTGGTGTCCAACAAGGTTGCCCCCTAGTCTCCACTAATTTTCAATGTATACATCAGTGCCATTGTCAGACTGATACTGGAGACTGACAATACATGGAATTGTTATATTTCATTTCATTTCATTTCATTTCATTATATTACATTTACTATATGGTGATGACCAAGTACTGCTGGCCAATAATGAAGATGAGTTACAATACTCAGTACACCATCTAAATCTTACTGCAAAAGAATTTAACATGGAAATAGCAACTACAAAAACAAAAATTATGGCCTTTCAATGTTTAAGTAAAATTTGTATTGGTAATACAATTCTCGAACAAGTAAATTGCTTTCA